>NC_134356.1:468430435-468734666 GCF_048569485.1 Anomaloglossus baeobatrachus
CGGTCGGTCCATCGAATAGGCTGATTCCTGGGGCCCTGAGATGTCCCCCTCAATAACTCATTCAATGTTTCAGACATCTTAGCGAAGTCCTTCACAAACCGACGATAGTATCCGGCCAAACCAAGGAAGGCCCGCACGTCTCTCACAGTCCTGGGGGTGGGCCACTCCTGTATAGCCTCTATCTTGCTCTCAGTCGGACGCACCCCATCCACTGACACCACATGTCCCAGATATTCAATCTGAGTCTGGAACAAGCGACACTTCTTGGGTTTGATCTTGAGGCCATTGTCCTTTAGCCATTGTATCACTTGCCGGAACTTCCTAAGGTGATCCTCAAATGAATCTCCAAATATAATTACATCGTCCAGATATATCAACACAGATTAAAAATTGTAATCACCTAGACAGTACTCCATCACTCGCTGAAATGTGGCCGGGGCATTAGTCAGTTCGAAAGGCATTCGATTAAACTCATAGAGTCCCATTGGTAGGATGAAAGCTGTTGTTTGACGATCCTTAGCTGCCGTGGGTACCTGCCAATATCCACTAGCCAGGTCCAATGTGGAGAAGTATTTTGCCTTTCCCAGAGCAGACAGAGACTCCTCAATCCTTGGCAACGGGTATGAGTCACGCACGGTCTGCGCGTTCAGCTTGCGGTAATCAACACAAAGCCGTATAGACCCGTCCTTCTTCAGAACCAGTACAAACGGCGCAGCCCAGGGACTCTGACTCAGGTGGATCACGCCATTATCCAACATTTGCGCTAACATACTCTTGACCTCCTGATAAAGATTTGGGGGAATCTGGCGATATCTCTCTCAAATTGGGGCCACGTCCCCGGTGGGTATCTCGTGTTCTACCGCCTTTGTGCAGCCAAAGTCTTCAGCACTCCTGGAAAAGGCATACTGGTATTCCCATAGGGTAGTCTGTAGCTGGTGCACCTGTTCCGGCGTTAGCTGAGTTGTATCCATCCCCATCAGCTCTATGATCTTCTTACCATTCCACATGGGCGTGGGTGACTCTTCTTCTCCTGCCTGCATCAACAAGTCCAAGCAGTCTGGCGATTCACTTTGAGCGTGAACTGATTCTTGTGGAGAACTTCTCCACTGCACACATACACATTAGCCAGTTTTGAGCCCGCCACCAAAGTCGCCTCATGGCTCTGCAAATTCAGGCACCTAACCGGCACCCTCCCATTTTGTACAGTGACCAGCGTCCTGGCGATCATGAAGCCTTCCATGCTTTCGGACTGTCTCACTGGCTCCAAAATTACTTCCACACCATTCAGCTTCCTATGGGTCCCCACTGGCATCAACACCAGCTTCTCTTGACCCGGAGCGATAGTTACAGCGGGGTCACGTGGGACGTACACAGCTCCCACTGCTCTTCCTCCCACTGAACTCTTCTGTATACCACACGAACGGACCACCTGCTGTAGGGCTCTCTGCGTGACCTTATGAGTTGTTGCTCTTTTCCAGTATCCTGGGCCATCACGCTCAAACAGAAGAGAATCCAGTTCCCTCAGGATGTTCATCCCTAGGACCACCGGGAGATTTGGCCTTGCCTGCGTCTTCACGAGTATCACTCCCTTGGTTCCCAGCTCCTGTCCACTTAGCTGCACCTTCATCCATGCGATACCCGCTACTGGAATCTCTTCATTGTTAGCCGCTTTCAGTTTTAATAAATGCCCCGATTCTGGTTTAGCAGCCTCCTTGAAGTACGTCTGGAAATATTCTACCGGCATAGTTGTTACCTCTGATCCAGTGTCTACCAGACACACAACTTTCTTCCCAGCAAACTGTACCTCCAGTACAGGACTCTCCGCAATCAGATCTTCTGAGTAAAGTTCGGGCATTGGTTCTGGGTTCTGCCTCGCCATATGCCCGGCTACAGCGAGGGCTTCCCTTTTACCGCTGTCAGTTTCTTCTGTTCTGCCCCTCTGACAATCTCGTTGCAGATGTCCAAGCCCTCCGCATCTCCAACACTGGATAGGCCCTCTCTCATCCCACTTCTTGCTGCCTCTGATCTGGGACGGGCCGCTGTTCCTTGTTGTGTATAACGCCGTTACTGCATCTCCAAAATAGGAGGCATCATTTGTCCAGGCATGGGAGTACAGGGTTCCATTGATGCTGGATAGGTCAAAGGCATCACCTGAGCCCGCATTTGTTGCATCTGTTCTGCCAGACCCTCCACAGTCTTCTGGAAGGCTGCTAGCTGTACCTGGACAGGGTCTCGACTCAATTCCCTTGTGTCAACCACCTGCATGTTACTCCATTTCGGGGCAGGCTTCACCTCCAGGGTCCGCGCCACTGCCTCTTCTTGTATTTCAGCGTAGGTAACACAAGGGGTACTCCTTGCCTTCAGTAGTAGTTCACTCCTTAACATCTCATTTTGGAGCCCCTCAATGAACTGATCCCGTAAAATGCGATCAACCTCGGCCTCAGTGCCCACCGTTACATTCGACTTCTTAATTTCCTGATGCAATTCTTCCGATGCAATGCCATACTGGATCAGACTTTCTCCGGTCCTCTGGGTACGAGCGAAAAACTGTACTCACAGTTGTCCGGCCGCTGCTACATGGTCAAAAGCCTTTTCCAAGACCTGAATTATTTTATCCACTGTCTTTCACTGACCTTCTGGTTTCAGCAGAACAACCTTGCGGGCATCCCCCTCCAGAGCATTCAGTGCGACCTCGGGTTGCAGTTTGGGGTGTACGCTGTGCAAGGCAATGGCGTTCTTCAGCCGACCCACCCAGTCACTGAACAGTAAGTTATATCCATCGAATTTAGCCAGGTGATTTAGCAGCGCGCCCGTTGCAGAGCATCCTATTAGTCGCTCACTGCTGTCACCAAGGGGGAAGGGGGGTGAAGTACTACAGGGGGTGTTACAGCGTCTCCCACCTAATCGGAGTTATCCATAGCGAGCACCGTATCCTGCTGACTACGCCAAATATGTAACGACTGAATGCCAGTCGTTATGACTATTAAGATACGATGGCACTATGGAAAACCCAGGGACACAAAGATGGTGAATAACAATTTTCTTTATATAAAAAAACAGTTCTCTTAGGCTAGGTTCGCACACTGCGTTTTTTTGACGCTGCGTTTTTGTGCGTTTTTGGCCGCTAAAAACGCACAAAAACGCACCTGCGTCAAAAAAATGCGTCAAAAAACGCATGCGTTTTTACCGCGATTTGGTGCGTTTTTGGCTGCGTTTTGCTGCGTTTTTGATCTCTGCGTTTTGCTGCGTTTTTCCAATGCATTGCATGGGGGGAAAACGCAGAAAAACGCAGGAAAGAATTGACATGTCCATTTTTTTTTCAAGCTCAAAAACGCAGCTTAAAAAAACAGTTGTGTGCGGACAGCAAAATTGAAAACTCATAGACTTTGCTGGGGAAGCAAAGTCATGCAGTTTTGAGGCCAAAAATGCACCCGAAAAACGTGCAAAGACGCCGCGAAAAACGCACTGTGCGCACATAGCCTTACAATGTATGGGCCACAACAGCCCGGAATAAACAATGACAGTTTATGCAACTTGGAGGACCTCAAGTCTCGGTCTGTAGGGATGAAGTGGACTATATTTCCCCCACTATACCGATCCCTCCCTTATCTATTAATGGGGCTTACCCGGGTGCACTACTACAGATAATGGCACGTGATCCCTCCAAGGATATAATCTTACAACCACCTCCCCTTAAGCCCCCAACACACGCTTCAATATATCTCACAATCCGTCGTTGGGGTCAAGTTGTAAGTGACGCACATCCGGCATCGTTTGTAAGGTATCTGCGTGTGACATCTACGTGCGATCAGGATTGAACGCAAAACCGTTGATCGCAAACACATCGTATCTTTGTCCAGAATTGAGCGTTTTGTTCCACGAACCTAGTCAATTGTAACGTGTGACATCCCTCATACGATTTTGGTGTCTGATGCTATGTGCGTAGGTGTGCGCTCTGCACCACAGCTTAAAAAAGGTCCGCTTCAGAGCGCAGCTGAAAAGCTGCGTTCTGAAGCGCCTCACAATGTCTGTCATTCAGTAATCTCTGTCAGTCGGTCACTATCTCTGTCCCTCACTCTCTGTCCATGTCAGTCTATCCCCCTCTCTCATACTCACCGATCCCCGATCTCCGGTGCGGCACTGCACGGCATTCACACTGCTTCGGCGGCTTTTACTGTTTTGAAAAAGCCGGCCGCCCATTAAACAATCTCGTATTCCCTGCTTTCCCCGCCCACCGGCGCCTATGATTGGTTACAGTGAGACACGCCCCCACGCTGAGTGACTGGTGTCACACTGCACCCAATCACAGAAGCCGGTGGGCGTGTCTATACTGTGCAGTGAAATAAATAATTAAATAATTAAAAAAAGGCGTGCGTTCGCCCCCAATTTTAAAACCAGCCATATAAAGCCATACGGCTGAAGGCTGGCATTCTCAGGATGGGGAGCTCCACGTTATGGGGAGCCCCCCAGCCTAACAATATCAGTCAGCAGCTGCCCAGAATTGCCGCATACATTAGATGCGACAGTTCTGGGACTGTACCTGGCTCTTCCCGATTTGCCCTGGTGCGTTGGCAAATCGGGGTAATAAGGAGTTAATGGCAGCCCATAGCTGCCAATAAGTCCTAGATTAATCATGTTAGGCGTCTCCCCGAGATACCTTCCATGATTAATCTGTAAATTACAGTAAATAAACACACACACACGAAAAAATCCTTTATTAGAAAGAAAAAACACAAACATATACCCTGGTTAACCACTTTAATCAGCCCAAAAAAGCCCTCCATGTCCGGCGTAATCCAGGATGCTCCAGCTTCACTTCCAGCGCTGCTGTATGGAGGTGACCGGAGCTGCAGCAGACACAGCCGCTCCTGTCACCTCCACACAGCAACTGAAGACAGCCGCGCGATCGGCTGAGCTGTCACTGAGGTTACCCGCTGTCACTGGATACAGCGGTGGCCTTGGGTAACCTCAGTGACAGCTCAGCTGATCGCGCGGCTGTCTTCAGTTGCTGTGTGGAGCTGTCAGGAGCGGCTGTGTCTGCTGCAGCTCCGGTCACCTCCATGCAGCAGCGCTGGAAGCGAAGCTGGAGCATCCTGGATTACGCTGGACATGGAGGGCTTTTTTGGGCTGATTAAAGTGGTTAACCAGGGTATATGTTTGTGATGAATTTTCCTCGTCAGGGGCAGTAGGAGCTCCAAGGAAAAAAACGAGTAAGCTGTCCACAAAAGGAAGGAAAAAAACAGGCAATCCTACAAATCCGAACACGGGAAAATGACATCCGTCTTTCTCTTGCACAGTCCCTCAGATCCTGACTGAAATTTTCAACCGTCTCTCTGTGTCTCCGTTACCAGGGAAACCTAATGTAACCCCTTACTGTCTAGCAGTGTGCCTGCCCTCTAGTGACACCAAGTGGCCATTTAAGTTATAGAATAAATATCTATATACATTAACAAACATGCAAGTTTATCTTATGTACATTTTAATTTTCAACCTGTTACAATTACCCAGCGAGCCACCCGTCACCAGGGCAACTGGAGGAGTTTGATACAGCGCCAGAACATTTTGCTTCTATGAAAGTTCCATTTTCTGGGGCAACTGCGGACTGCAATTCACAGCAGGGGTGCCCAGAAAGCTTGGGCACCCTGAGCTGCGGATTCCAATCACCAGTTGCCTAGTTGTACCTGAGTTAATACTAGCTTTGTTTTACTAGCTAGTATTAAGCCAGAGATTCTCCGTTATTCACCGGCTGTGGCATCCAGTCCTTGCATGTGGGGGGCTGACTCTGTAAAGAGCACCGACATGCATGGACGGGGAAGCCGAACATGTGCCAGAGCATTTCGCCGGCACACGGAGATGCTGGAACGATCATCGTGTACCGGAGAGATGCACTGACAGGACCTAGCATGACGTCTAGCCATGTGACCAGTCTGTAGCCAATGAGATAATAGACACCTGACTGGTCACATACTGTTTTGACATCACGATAGGCCCTATCATCAGTGCTGGTTACCGGGAGGATGCAGTGATTATCGGAAGGAAAAGCGTCGGGAGTCAGAGTGCAGGACGCGTCGCGCGGACCTGTAAGTGTTATGGCAATATTTATTAACTGTATGTGTACATGTATAATGTGTTTTTATGTGTTTGTGTTTGCCTCCCATTGTTTTCAATGGGGTTCGAGTGATTCGTCGAACGGTTCGTCGAACGTTCGTCGAACGAAGCCTCCGTTCGACGAACTGAACTCAAACGCTAGGGGGGTGGCTCATCTCTAGACTTGATAAAACACAATGGATCTACACCAGCAGATGACATGGCTCCCCAAACCATCACTCATGTCGGAAACTTTACACTAGACCTCAAGCAGCTTGGATTGTGTGCCTCTTCACTCTTCCACCAGACTCTGGGACCTTGATTTCCAAATCAAATGCAAAATTTACTTTCATCTGCGGCTTACTCTCCTTGTGCAGTGTGTCAATGACTGCTTTCTGGACATCTGTCAAGTCAGCAGTCTTCCCCATGATTGTGTAGCCTACTGAACCAGACTATGGGACCATTTTAAACGCTTAGGAAGCTTTTGCAGGTGTTTTGTGTTAATTATTCTAATTTTCTGAGATAATAACTTTTGGGTTTTCATTGGTTGTAAGCTATAATAATCAACATTAACAGAAATAAAAACTTGAAATAGATCAGTCTGTTTATAATGACTCTATATAATATATGTTTTACTTTTTGTATTGAATAACTGAAATAAATTACCTGTTTGATGATATTCTAATTTATTGAGGAGCACTTGTATATATACTTCTGTATATCACCCCACACATACTACGCTCCTGTATACTATCCCCCTACACACACACTGCCCCTCTGTATAATATACTCCAGGTATATATGTCCTCCTCCTGGTATGTACTGTGTTGTATGTACTGTATGTCCCCTTCCTGGTATATATGCCTCCCTCCTGGGGCCATCCTGGTTTATTTATCCCCTAGCATATATGTCCTCCTACTGGTATATCTGTCCTCATGCTGGACCTCTCTTGGTGTATATATGTTCCCATGCGGGACCCCTCCTCATGTATATGTGACCATCATGATATATATGTGTATATATATATATATATATATTGTCAGGACCGGGAGGACTGGTAAGCCCAGGAGGTGGATCCTCTGGACCGAGTACCCCACCGGGGGGCAGGGTACACGGCAGCCGGAGCACTGGCGTGGCCGGGACGGGTTTAACCAGGGTCACGGAGTTCTTTAGGATAATACTGGAAACAGGCACAGGTACCCGGTAGCAAAAGACAAACAGTAACAGGGCACAGCACAAGGGGACCTGAGCACCTAGCTCAAAAGACAAGCTTCAGGACACGTTGATCAGGCCCCGCCCACATGGAAAGGCAAGTCTTATATACCCAGCACAGCCCTATGTCATTTCCTGCTTCAGGTGTGCTGGGCCTATAAGACCAGGAGAGTGGGCGCGGCCTGGTCCTATACAGAACCATGAGGCCAATACTCAGAGTCAGACTCCTGAGACCAGGAGCAGGACTCAGGGGAGCAGGCGCGGGAGCGGCAGCCATGACTGGTGGACACATGGAGTGGATCAGTGGGTAAGGAGTGGTGCTGGGACACGGGGAGCGTGACAGTACCCCCCCTCTAAGCCCCCCCCTCCGAGCACAGAACCCCAGGGGCACCCCGGATCGAGACACCGGACCGGGACCTAACGCAAAGGCGGGGAAGGACCGCTGACCCCGTACCGCCTTCTTAGCCGTACGGCGCTTAGCCGATCTACCAGCAGTGGCAACGGGGGCAACGGGAAGAGGAGGATCGACAGAAACAGGACTGGCATCGTGGAGGACCGGCCCAGGCGTCTCGGACCGGGCACAGGACAGTGACTCATCCCCGGTAGCCGGTGGCATCAGAGTCTCAACCGTCAGGGACGGTGGAACGACGCTGGAGTGCGTCGTCACTTCGGGTTCTGGTAGCACCACAGGCATAAGTGCCAGGAGCTGTGGTACAACGCTGGACTGCGTCCTTTCCTCTCCTTCTTGCGAGAGGACAGGGTCAGGTGCCAGGGGCTGAGGAACGGGCTGTAGACAGTTATCATGGCACGAGGGACTCCAGCGAGTGATTGCGCCAGAGCGCCAACTGATGTCAGGGTCATGAAGATGTAGCCAGGGCAGACCCAGCAGGAGCGCGGGAGCCATTCTCGGGATGACATATAAAGCGATAGTCTCAGTGTGCAGGGCACCAATACAAAGTCTCACGGGTTCGGTGGTGTACCGGACAGGTTCGTATAGTGGTTTTCCGTCCACGGAGGCGAACCAGAGGGGTTTTGCAAGCGGGATGACCGGTATCTGATAACGGTCCACGGTAGCTTGTAGGATGAAATTACCCGCTGCTCCCGAATCAATGTGAGCCTCTGCCGTGAACTGGGTTTTCTCGGTCGTGACCTGGACAGTCTGTGTAACCGGGACTGAAGGGATTCCGGTACCAAGGGTGGCGGTTCCCACCATCCCTTGGACTTGGGGTCTACCTGGTCTCTCCGGGCAAGAACGAAGCAGATGTGTACCGCTTCCACAGTAGAAACACAGGCCCCGGGCGAGTCGCTCTGCACGGCGTTACTCGGCTTGGCTCAGCCGGTCTATTTGCATAGGTTCAGGAGTAGAAACGCAGAACGGCAGTGGCGGGGGAACGGTAGACCTCTGCGGAACGGAGATGTGACGGATTGGTCGCTTCTCCCGGGATACCTCCTTGGTTCGCTCTTGGAAACGGAGGTCAATCCGGGTGGCTAGGGATACCAAAGCATCCAAGGTACGGGGAACGTCACGACCGGCTAATTCATCCTTGATGCGACCGGAGAGCCCCTCCCAGAAGGCTGCCGTCAATGCCTCGTTGTTCCAGCCTAGCTCGGAGGCAAGCGTGCGAAACTGGATGGCGTACTGGCCCACTGTCAGGGTTCCTTGGCGTAGCCGGAGGAGCGAGGAGGTAGCCGCGGTACTGCGTCCCGGTTCATCAAAGGTACTTCGAAAAGCCTGAAGGAATTCCCGGATGTCGGTCGTCACCGGATCCTCGTTCTCCCACAACGGATTTATCCAGGACAACGCCTCGCCTTCCAGGTGGGACATCACAAAGGCTATCTTGGCTTGATCGGAAGCGAAGAGGTGCGGGAGTAATTTGAAGTGCAACGAGCACTGGTTCAAAAACCCCCGGCAGTTCTTGGGGTCCCCAGCATAGCGAGGCGGTGCCGCGAGGCGGAGTTGCAAGGCCGCAGAGACAACGGGTTCGGACGTAGAGACTGGTTGCTGCGTGGACTCAGACGAGGCGGCGGTCTGCAGCGTATATAACCGGTGGTCCACGGACGCCAGGAATTTCAGCATCCGGGTCAGGGTTTCACGCTGTTGTGCCAGCTCCTGGCGCAGCTCAGCCAGCTCGGATGTTTGCGCTCCAGCGGGATCCATGGCCTGATCAATCTGTCAGGACCGGGAGGACTGGTAAGCCCAGGAGGTGGATCCTCTGGACCGAGTACCCCACCGGGGGGCAGGGTACACGGCAGCCGGAGCACTGGCGTGGCCGGGACAGGTGTAACCAGGGTCACGGAGTTCTTTAGGATAATACTGGAAACAGGCACAGGTACCCGGTAGCAAAAGACAAACAGTAACAGGGCACAGCACAAGGGGACCTGAGCACCTAGCTCAAAAGACAAGCTTCAGGACACGTTGATCAGGCCCCGCCCACATGGAAAGGCAAGTCTTATATACCCAGCACAGCCCTATGTCATTTCCTGCTTCAGGTGTGCTGGGCCTATAAGACCAGGAGAGTGGGCGCGGCCTGGTCCTATACAGAACCATGAGGCCAATACTCAGAGTCAGACTCCTGAGACCAGGAGCAGGACTCAGGGGAGCAGGCGCGGGAGCGGCAGCCATGACTGGTGGACACATGGAGTGGATCAGTGGGTAAGGAGTGGTGCTGGGACACGGGGAGCGTGACAGTACCCCCCCCTCTAAGCCCCCCCCTCCGAGCACAGAACCCCAGGGGCACCCCGGATCGAGACACCGGACCGGGACCTAACGCAAAGGCGGGGAAGGACCGCTGACCCCGTACCGCCTTCTTAGCCGTACGGCGCTTAGCCGATCTACCAGCAGTGGCAACGGGGGCAACGGGAAGAGGAGGATCGACAGAAACAGGACTGGCATCGTGGAGGACCGGCCCAGGCGTCTCGGACCGGGCACAGGACAGTGACTCATCCCCGGTAGCCGGTGGCATCAGAGTCTCAACCGTCAGGGACGGTGGAACGACGCTGGAGTGCGTCGTCACTTCGGGTTCTGGTAGCACCACAGGCATAAGTGCCAGGAGCTGTGGTACAACGCTGGACTGCGTCCTTTCCTCTCCTTCTTGCGAGAGGACAGGGTCAGGTGCCAGGGGCTGAGGAACGGGCTGTAGACAGTTATCATGGCACGAGGGACTCCAGCGAGTGATTGCGCCAGAGCGCCAACTGATGTCAGGGTCATGAAGATGTAGCCAGGGCAGACCCAGCAGGAGCGCGGGAGCCATTCTCGGGATGACATATAAAGCGATAGTCTCAGTGTGCAGGGCACCAATACAAAGTCTCACGGGTTCGGTGGTGTACCGGACAGGTTCGTATAGTGGTTTTCCGTCCACGGAGGCGAACCAGAGGGGTTTTGCAAGCGGGATGACCGGTATCCGATAACGGTCCACGGTAGCTTGTAGGATGAAATTACCCGCTGCTCCCGAATCAATGTGAGCCTCTGCCGTGAACTGGGTTTTCTCGGTCGTGACCTGGACAGTCTGTGTAACCGGGACTGAAGGGATTCCGGTACCAAGGGTGGCGGTTCCCACCATCCCTTGGACTTGGGGTCTACCTGGTCTCTCCGGGCAAGAACGAAGCAGATGTGTACCGCTTCCACAGTAGAAACACAGGCCCCAGGCGAGTCGCTCTGCACGGCGTTACTCGGCTTGGCTCAGCCGGTCTATTTGCATAGGTTCAGGAGTAGAAACGCAGAACGGCAGTGGCGGGGGAACGGTAGACCTCTGCGGAACGGAGATGTGACGGATTGGTCGCTTCTCCCGGGATACCTCCTTGGTTCGCTCTTGGAAACGGAGGTCAATCCGGGTGGCTAGGGATACCAAAGCATCCAAGGTACGGGGAACGTCACGACCGGCTAATTCATCCTTGATGCGACCGGAGAGCCCCTCCCAGAAGGCTGCCGTCAATGCCTCGTTGTTCCAGCCTAGCTCGGAGGCAAGCGTGCGAAACTGGATGGCGTACTGGCCCACTGTCAGGGTTCCTTGGCGTAGCCGGAGGAGCGAGGAGGTAGCCGCGGTACTGCGTCCCGGTTCATCAAAGGTACTTCGAAAAGCCTGAAGGAATTCCCGGATGTCGGTCGTCACCGGATCCTCGTTCTCCCACAACGGATTTATCCAGGACAACGCCTCGCCTTCCAGGTGGGACATCACAAAGGCTATCTTGGCTTGATCGGAAGCGAAGAGGTGCGGGAGTAATTTGAAGTGCAACGAGCACTGGTTCAAAAACCCCCGGCAGTTCTTGGGGTCCCCAGCATAGCGAGGCGGTGCCGCGAGGCGGAGTTGCAAGGCCGCAGAGACAACGGGTTCGGACGTAGAGACTGGTTGCTGCGTGGACTCAGACGAGGCGGCGGTCTGCAGCGTATATAACCGGTGGTCCACGGACGCCAGGAATTTCAGCATCCGGGTCAGGGTTTCACGCTGTTGTGCCAGCTCCTGGCGCAGCTCAGCCAGCTCGGATGTTTGCGCTCCAGCGGGATCCATGGCCTGATCAATCTGTCAGGACCGGGAGGACTGGTAAGCCCAGGAGGTGGATCCTCTGGACCGAGTACCCCACCGGGGGGCAGGGTACACGGCAGCCGGAGCACTGGCGTGGCCGGGACGGGTGTAACCAGGGTCACGGAGTTCTTTAGGATAATACTGGAAACAGGCACAGGTACCCGGTAGCAAAAGACAAACAGTAACAGGGCACAGCACAAGGGGACCTGAGCACCTAGCTCAAAAGACAAGCTTCAGGACACGTTGATCAGCCCCGCCCACATGGAAAGGCAAGTCTTATATACCCAGCACAGCCCTATGTCATTTCCTGCTTCAGGTGTGCTGGGCCTATAAGACCAGGAGAGTGGGCGCGGCCTGGTCCTATACAGAACCATGAGGCCAATACTCAGAGTCAGACTCCTGAGACCAGGAGCAGGACTCAGGGGAGCAGGCGCGGGAGCGGCAGCCATGACTGGTGGACACATGGAGTGGATCAGTGGGTAAGGAGTGGTGCTGGGACACGGGGAGCGTGACATATATATATATATATATATATATATATATATATATATATATATATGTCCTATCCTGGACCCTTCCTGGCATATATAGTCCCCTCCTGGGCACATTCTGGTATTTGTGTCCCCATCCTGGTTTTTGTGCTTTTTCTGGTATATATGTTCTCCTCCTGAGATATACTGTTTCATGACTCTAAAAATTGTAGATTCACATTGAAGGCATCAAAACTATGAATTAAAACATGTGGAATGAAATACTTAAAAAAGTGTGAAACAACTGAAAATATGTCTTATATTCTAGGTTCTTCAAAGTAGCCACCTTTTGCTTTCATTACTGCTTTGCACATTCTTGGCATTCTCTTGATGTGCTTCAAGAGGTAGTCACCGGAAATGGTTTTCCAACAGTCTTGAAGGAGTTCCCAGAGATCTTTAGCACTTGTTGGCCCTTTTGCCTTCACCCCAAACCATCTCGATTGGGTTCAGGTCTGGTGACTGTGGAGACCAGGTCATCTGGCGTATCACCCCATCACTCTCATTCTTAGTCAAATAGCCCTTACACAGCCTGGAGGTGTGTTTGGGGTTATTGTCCTGCTGAAAGATAAATGATGGTCCAACTAAACACAAACCGAATGGAATAGCACGCCGCTGAAAGATGCTGTGGTAGGCATGCTGGTTCTGTATGCCTTCAATTTTGAATAAATCCCCAACAGTGTCACCAGCAAAGCCCCCCCACACCATCATACCTCCTCCTCCATGCTTCATGGTGGGAACCAGGCACGTAGAGTCCATCCATTCACCTTTTCTACAAAGACACGATGGTTGGATCCAAAGATCTCAAATTTGGACTCATCAGACCAAAGCACAGATTTCCACTGGTCTAATGTCCATTCCTTGTGTTCTTTAGCCCAAACAAGTCTCTTCTGCTTGTTGCCTGTCCTTAGCAGTGGTTTCCTAGCAGCTATTTTACCATCAACGTCTGCTGCACAGTCTCCTCTTTATAGTTGTTCTAGAGATGAGAAGGTGTGTCCAAACATTTGGTCTGTACTGTACGTCTCTTTAGTTTTTTAGGCCCCTCCTTGTATATTTGTCTGCCGCAAAAAGAAAAAAAAAAAGAAAAAATTATTTTACTCACCCTCCCTGGCTCTCACATCGCGGGGCATCCTCTGTGATCTGCGATGCATTTCAACTGGATATGCACCCTGATGATCATCCAGCTCCAGTTTTCAGTTCACGGGGTGCTTACCTTTCCCCACCGGCTGCAGCATTCTCACCATCTCCATGGCTCTACATTGACTGCAGCAGTATGATGGTGTCTCAGAATGATGAATTCATCACGCTGCTGCACGCTGGGCTATGGGATGATGTGACGGCGCCCTGCTCTGGTTCATTGACCTTGCCTCCAGCACATAGCAACATGGCCGGGCCCCTCTGCTGTGTCTGTGACTGGGCCCCAGTGAGGAGGGTAAGGCTGCTTATTCACCATCTAGACTATCCTACGTTGCAACCTTTCATCAATTTTCCTCGGCCATCCACATCCAAGGAGATTAGCTACAGTGCCATGGGTTATAAACTTCTTGATTATGTTGTGCTCCGTCAACAAAGCTAAGATGGACTTATAATAACCTTGTGATTGTTGATATTTTTCAACAATTTTGGTCTTCCAGTCCTCAGATGGTTCTCATCATCTTCTTTTACTATGAATCCTTAGTCTAACCCACATATACACACAATGCAAAGATTAAGTCAACCTCTCCCCTTTTTATCTGCTTTTAGAAGTAATTTTTATATTGCCCACGCCTACTACTTGCCACAGGTGAGTTTGAAAAAGGATCATTTGCTTAAAACAAACTCATTAGCTCACAACTGTGGAAATGTGCCAATAATTTTGTCCGGCCCATGACTGAAATTATGTCCAATTTGCCATTTTTTCTATATTTTTTGTGCTGTTCCAATACACACAAAGGAAATAAACATGTATAAAAAAGTCATGTAATTGCAATAATTTTCTAGGAGAAATATTTCATTTTCTGCAACAATTTGAAGGTTGACAAAACTTTCGGCCATGACTATAGATCTATTTAAATTTTGTTTCATTACTAATTAATAATATATTCAAGGAATCATCTATTGCCCATAGTTTTGATAATTTTTCCAATCATAGATACTCGGTGACAGGGTAGTTTACTAGTTTAAAAAATGTATCATACACTATGAGCCAGTTTAATTTTTTGTGGGCTTTTAAGTCACATTTTTTATCTTGTGGAATTTGCTGACATTTGTGCACCTCGTTCATCAAAATAACTCACGCGTTTCACGAATATTTGTGGATGGTAAAACATTTTCTTTTTTTTCTGTCTTTAACTATTTTTCTATGTGAGCAAGGATGGTTGACCTTAGGGAGATCAACATCCACCACTGCGGAGACACCATCACGTGTTTCTCAACGCAGTGATTCTAGAGCAATGCCCCCTGGGAAATATTCAAAGCAAGAAGGCCTGCGGAGACACCATCACATGTTTCTCAACGCTGGCAGGAAACTAGCCAGGTCTTTCACCGGGAAGGAACAACCACGGGAAGGGCAGTCTCCAGTCAAGGAGACCACCTATGCCAAACATGGTATCCTTCCACAGACAGTAGTGATGAGCGAGTACTAAAAAGCTCGGGTGCTCGAGGCTCGGGCCGAGCATCCCAAGATACTCGTGTACTCGGCCCGAGCACCGAGCCCAATGTTATCCTATGGGAGACCCGAGTATTTTTGTGAAATGACCCCCGGCAGCATGTAGAAACCCTAAAAATGGCACAAAAGTCTCAGAAGAGTGCTCAAATGACATGGCAACAGCATGGGGAAGACCCCTTGAAGCATTTATCACTCAAAAGTCACAGCTGTGAACAATTTTGTCCGCGTTTTACGCCATTTTTACGGACTCACCAGAAAACCTTCAAAAATGACACCAAAATGAATTTTCATGGCGGAAATGTTAAGGGCACATACCCAATAGTGAGATAGAGCTGGTGTATGTTACTTTTTGAGATTACATGAAAGATTTTACGTGAAACATTGTGTGGCACTCCGATGTCCCTGAGAAGAGACGTACATGAAGGCCTCTTGAGTCTAATGTGTCCATTTTGAGGAAGTGAGTCTTTGTAGTATTTTCCTTTGCCAGGGCAGTCCAAAATTGTGAGTTTCACCAATGCCCCTGCATACAGACGTGCATGATGGCCTGTAAGCCTGAAGTGCCCATTGTAAGGAAGTGGGTCTATTGTAGTATAGCCCTTTGGCAGGGCAGTCAAAAATTGGGAGGCTCCACGTTGTCCCTGGATAGAGACGTGCATGAGGGCCTCAAAACATTAAGTGTCCATTGTCAGGAAGTGGGTGTATTATAGTATAGCCCTTAGGCAGGGCAGCCAAAAATTGGGAGGCTCCACGTTGTCCCTGGATAGAGACGAGCATGAGGGCCTGTAAACCTCAAGTGCCCATTGTAAGGAAGTGGGTCTATTGTAGTATAGCCCTTTGGCAGGGCAGCCAAAAATTGGGAGGCTCCACGTGTTCCCTGGATAGAGACGTGCATGGTGGCCTCAAAACATTAAGTGTCCATTGTCAGGAAGTGGGTGTATTATAGTATAGCCCTTAGGCAGGGCAGCCAAAAATTGGGAGGCTCCACGTTGTCCCTGGATAGAGACGTGCATGAGGGCCTCAAAACATTAAGTGTCCATTGTCAGGAAGTGAATGTATTATAGTATAGCCCTTAGGCAGGGCAGCCAAAAATTGGGAGGCTCCACGTTGTCCCTGGATAGAGACGTGCATGAGGGCCTCAAAACATTGTGTCCATTGTCAGGAAGTGGGTGTATTATAGTATAGCCCTTAGGCAGGGCAGCCAAAAATTGGGAGGCTCCACGTTGTCCCTGGATAGAGACGTGCATGTGGGCCTCAAAACATTAAGTGTCCATTGTCAGGAAGTGGGTGTATTATAGTATAGCCCTTAGGCAGGGCAGCCAAAAATTAGGAGGCTCCACGTTGTCCCTGGATAGAGACGTGCATGAGGGCCTCAAAACATTAAGTGTCCATTGTCAGGAAGTGGGTGTATTATAGTATAGCCCTTAGGCAGGGCAGCCAAAAATTGGGAGGCTCCACGTTGTCCCTGGCTAGAGACGAGCATGAGGGCCTGTAAACCTCAAGTGCCCATTGTAAGGAAGTGGGTCTATTGTAGTATAGCCCTTTGGCAGGGCAGCCAAAAATTGGGAGGCTCCACGTTGTCCCTGGATAGAGACGTGCATGAGGGCCTCAAAACATTAAGTGTCCATTGTCAGGAAGTGGGTGTATTATAGTATAGCCCTTAGGCAGGGCAGCCAAAAATTGGGAGGCTCCACGTTGTCCCTGGATAGAGACGTGCATGAGTGCCTCAAAACATTAAGTGTCCATTGTCAGGAAGTGGGTGTATTATAGTATAGCCCTTAGGCAGGGCAGCCAAAAATTGGGAGGCTCCACGTTGTCCCTGGATAGAGACGTGCATGAGGGCCTCAAAACATTAAGTGTCCATTGTCAGGAAGTGGGTGTATTATAGTATAGCCTTTAGGCAGGGCAGCCAAAAATTAGGAGGCTCCACGTTGTCCCTGGATAGAGACGTGCATGAGGGCCTCAAAACATTAAGTGTCCATTGTCAGGAAGTGGGTGTATTATAGTATAGCCCTTAGGCAGGGCAGCCAAAAATTGGGAGGCTCCACGTTGTCCCTGGATAGAGACGTGCATGAGGGCCTCAAAACATTAAGTGTCCATTGTCAGAAAGTGGGTGTATTATAGTATAGCCTTTAGGCAGGGCAGCCAAAAATTGGTAGGCTCCATGTTGTCCCTGGATAGAGACGTGCATGAGGGCCTCAAAACATTGTTCCCATTGCAAAGGAGCGGGTCTCCTGTCGTTGTAATGTCCATTCTGCAAAGAATGGGCGAAAAAATTTACCACTGGGGGTATACCTGAAACAAAGGCCTAACTATTGTAACGGTCATCATGGTGGCGCATGAGGAGAAGGAGGAGCAGTCCAGCGATTATCCAAAGTCCAGAAGTGTGTACCCATGGGTGAGTGGAGGTACATGGCAAATTCCCGTTACAAACTTTAAATTCCGCTCTCATTTGCTGGTGGTGTGGTGAAGTCTGGCCCAATCCAACCCTTGTTCATCTTGATCAGAGTCAGCCTATCAGCATTTTCAGTTGACAGGCGGGTGCGTTTATCTGTAATGATTCCACCTGCGGCACTAAAAACACGCTCTGACAAAACGCTAGCGGCAGGGCAGGCCAGGAGTTCCAAGGAGTAGAGAGCCAATTCATGCCACGTGTCCACCTTGGATACCCAATAATTGTAAGGCACAGAGGAATGTCGGAGTACAGTTGTTCGATCTGCAAGGTACTCCTTGAGCATCTGGGCAAACTTAGGATTTCTTGTGGCACTACCCCGCACCTCAGGGGCTGTGGTACGTGAGGGGCTGAGAAAACTGTCCCACATCTTAAAGACTGTTCCCCTACCTCTGGCGGATTGGACTTGTGCCTCTCTCGGCTGTACGCCTTGGTTGTCCACTGATTCCTGACCTATGCCGCTAGCGTTTTGTGAGGGGAATGCTTTGCCTACTTCCGTGACTATGGCCTTCCGGAACTGCTGCATTTTGGTTGACCTCTCCTCCTCGGGAATAAGAGACATAAAGTTCTCCTTGTAGCGTGGGTCTAACAGTGTTACCAACCAGTAATGATTGTCGGCCAAGATGTTCTTAACGCGAGGGTCACGAGACAGGCAGCTTACCATAAAGTCAGCCATGTGCGCCAGACTCTTAACAGCCAGGACTTCAGTAGCCTGACCAACACGATGACTGAACATGCTGTCCTCCTCCTCCTCCTCCTCCTCCTCCTCATCTACCCTGTCCTCTGGCCAGCCACGCTGAACCGAGGATATGACTGGTGTGCATGTCATATCCTCAATTTGGCCGGAGAGTTGCTCCATGTCTTCATCCTCCTCCTCGTCATAGTCCTCCACTGCACGTTGTGATGAGACGAGGCTGGGCTGTGTGTTATCACCCACACCCACTACTGTTTCTTGCTGCAACTCATCGCGCTCTGCCTGCAATGCATCATGTTTGTTTTTGAGCATAGATCGTTTTAGAAGGCAGAGTAGCGGTATGGTGACGCTAATAATGGCGTCATCACCACTCACCATCTTGGTGGAGTCCTCAAAGTTTTGGAGGATGGTACATAGGTTGGACATCCAACTCCACTCCTCAGGTGTTATTTGTGGAGTTTGACCCATTTCCCGACGGCTTAGGTGATGCAGGTACTCAACAACTGCCCTCTTCTGCTCACATATCCTGACCAACATGTGCAGAGTTGAATTCCAACGCGTGGGGACATCACACACCAGTCTGTGAGCCGGAAGATGCAAACGGCGCTGAAAGCCGGCAAGGCCGGCTGAAGCAGTAGGTGACTTTCGAAAATGTGCAGACAGGCGGCGAACTTTTACCAGCAGATCAGACAGCTCTGGGTATGACTTTAGAAACCACTGAACCACGAGGTTGAGCACATGGGCCACGCATGGAACATGTGTCAGTTGGCCTCGCCTCAAAGCCGCCACCAGGTTCCGGCCATTGTCACACACGACCTTTCCTACCTTTAGGTTCAGAGGTGTGAGCCAGTGATCTGCCTGCTGTTTCAGAGCTGTCCACACCTCTTCTGCATTGTGGGGTTTGTCACCTATGCAGATTAGCTTCAGCACAGCCTGTTGCCGCTTCGCCGAGGCAGTGCTGCAGTGTTTCCAGCTTGGGACTGGTGTGGAGGGTAAAGTGGATGAGGATGCGCAGGAGGAGGAGGAGGCTGAAGAGCATGACATTCCGGAGCTGTAGAGTGTGGGTGAAACCCTGACTGAGGTAGGGCCTGCAAACCTTGGTGTGGGAAGGACGTGTTCCGTCCCTCGCTCAGACTGGGTCCCAGCTTCCACAATATTAACCCAGTGTGCCGTCAACGAGATTTAGCGGCCTTGCCCACAAGCACTTGTCCACGTGTCTGTGGTTAGGTGGACTTTGGGTGAAACAGCGTTGTTCAGGGCACGTGTGATGTTTTGTGACACGTGGTTATGCAATGCGGGGACGGCACACCGGGAGAAATAGTGGCGGCTGGGGACCGAGTAACGTGGGACAGCTGCCGCCATCAGGTCGCGGAATGCTTCTGTCTCCACCAGCCTAAAAGGCAACATTTCCAGCGCAAGCAGTCGCGAAATGTTAGCATTTAGAACTGTGGCATGTGGGGCGTTGGCAGTGTATTTGCGCCTGCGTTCAAAGGTTTGCTGAATGGATAACTGAACGCTGCGCTGGGACATGGACGTGCTTGATGATGGTGTTATTTCTGCGTAGGCAACTGCAGGTGCAGGACCGGAAAGAGGCTTGTTTGCAGGCAGCATGGACAGGGGATTGGCTCGCATGCACAACCAGCGAAGACGTAGCAGTGACATCAGCAAGCACTGCTCCTCGACTCTGTTGTACTTCCCACAAAGTCGGGTGCTTGGCTGACATGTGCCTGATCATGCTGGTGGTGGTCAGGCTGCTAGTTTTGGTACCCCTGCTGATGCTGGCACGGCAGGTGTTGCAAATGGCCTTTTTAGAATCATCTGGAGCCAACTTAAAAAACTGCCAGACTCGGGAAGACCTAACATTTGTACAGGCACCTTGTGTCGTGTTGTTGTTCCGGGGAACGGTTGCCTGACTTCTGCCTGGAGCCACCACCCTGCTTCTTACTGCCTGTTGGGATGCTACGCCTCCCTCCCCCTGTGCACTGCTGTCCTCGCTGTGCATATCCTCCTGCCAGGTTGGGTCAGTTACTGGATCATCCACCACGTCGTCTTCCTCTTCCGCACCCTGCTCCTCCTCCTGACTTCCTGACAATTGTGTCTCATCATCGTCCACCCCTTCTTGAGACACGTTGCCAACTTCGTGAGAACGTGGCTGCTCAAATATTTGGGCATCTGTACATACGATCTCCTCATGACCCACTTCAACATGAGCTGGCGAGAGGCCAGAATGTGCGAATGGAAACGTGAACAGCTCTTCCGAGTGTCCAAGTGTGGGATCAGTAATGTCCGAGGACGTGTACTCAGCCTTGTGGTAGGAAGGAGGATCAGGTTCTGAAATGTGCGGTGCAGTATCACGGCTACTGACACTTGACCGTGTGGAAGACAGAGTGTTTGTGGTGGTGCCAATCTGACTGGAAGCATTATCCGCTATCCAACTAACAACCTGTTGACACTGGTCTTGGTTCAAGAGCGGTGTACTGCTGCGGTCCCCAAGAATTTGGGACAGGACGTGCGAGCGACTAGATGTGGCCCTTTGTTGTGGCGAAATTAGAGCTTGCCCACGACCTCGGCCTCTGCCTGCACCACCATCACGTCCACTTCCTTATTCCTTGCCAACGCCCTTGCGCATTTTGCAATGCTGTGCTGACGTGTATTCACTAGACTTGTGCGTTATATCCAAGTTTGTGCAAATCGTGCACCTGTACGCTGCCACCGACAGGCACACACGTGCGGTTTTTAAATGCAAGCACGGACGCACTAAGAACCTAACAGGTTTTTAGGAGCGACAATTACTGAGAACGAAGTCTGACACTATCAGCCACTGCTGACTGACGTGTATTATACACTACACTTGTGCGTTATATAATAGTTTGTGAAAAACGCACACAAGTGCACCTGTACGCTGCCACCGACAGGCACACACGTGCGGTTTTTAAATGCAAGCACGGACGCACTAAGAACCTAACAGGTTTTTAGGAGCGACAATTACTGAGAACGAAGTCTGACACTATCAGCCACTGCTGACTGACGTGTATTATACACTACACTTGTGCGTTATATAATAGTTTGTGAAAAACGCACACAAGTGCACCTGTACGCTGCCACCGACAGGCACACACGTGCGGTTTTTAAATGCAAGCACGGACGCACTAAGAACCTAACAGGTTTTTAGGAGCGACAATTACTGAGAACGAAGTCTGACACTATCAGCCACTGCTGACTGACGTGTATTATACACTACACTTGTGCGTTATATAATAGTTTGTGAAAAACGCACACAAGTGCACCTGTACGCTGCCACCGACAGGCACACACGTGCGGTTTTTAAATGCAAGCACGGACGCACTAAGAACCTAACAGGTTTTTAGGAGCGACAATTACTGAGAACGAAGTCTGACACTATCAGCCACTGCTGACTGACGTGTATTATACACTACACTTGTGCGTTATATAATAGTTTGTGAAAAACGCACACAAGTGCACCTGTACGCTGCCACCGACAGGCACACACGTGCGGTTTTTAAATGCAAGCACGGACGCACTAAGAACCTAACAGGTTTTTAGGAGCGACAATTACTGAGAACGAAGTCTGACACTATCAGCCACTGCTGACTGACGTGTATTATACACTACACTTGTGCGTTATATAATAGTTTGTGAAAAACGCACACAAGTGCACCTGTACGCTGCCACCGACAGGCACACACGTGCGGTTTTTAAATGCAAGCACGGACGCACTAAGAACCTAACAGGTTTTTAGGAGCGACAATTACTGAGAAGTCTGACACTATCTGGACTGTTTTAGACTGTGTACACCAGCCCCAGATATGATGAAGGCTGGTATACGGTCACCACTAGGAATGACTATATACCCTGCCTGCCTGCCTGCCTGCCTGTATACTGCTACAATAGTCCTGACAAGGACTCTTCTGGTCACTAGCCTGTATTCCGACCTGGCTATACCCTGCCTGTATATAGCAACAATAGTCCTGAGAAGGACTCTGCTACTGTACTCCGACCTGGCTATTCCCTGCCTGCCTGTATACAACTTATTGTATGTCCTGAGAAGGACTTCTGGTCACACTGTTTGCAGCCCTGCTCCGGAACTAACTATAAAGGGCCGCAAACCTTTCCCTGAAGCAGCAACCCTCTCCCTGCACTGACTATCTGGATGGCTGTGAGCAGAGCACAGCGCGCCCGCCGGTATAAAGGCTCGGTCACGCTGTGCGGGCCGGCCAATCACTGCAATTCCACAACTAACAGGGCTGTGGCATTGCAGTGGTCTTCCAGCCAATCCCTGCGTGAGGGCTGGCTCTCAAAAGAGCGCCAACATGCAGGGATGAAGACCACGAGTACAGCACGAGTATCACGAGATTACTCGGTCCCCGCCGAGTAGCCCGAGTACAGTGATACTCGTGCGAGTACCGAGTAGTAACAAGCATACTCGCTCATCACTAACAGACAGCCGTTTTGGGGTATTTGCCCCTCATCAGTGTGGAGTAGGAATCTGGCTAGTGGGACATTGCCTAGTAAAAGACTATGTGAGCAAAGATGGTTGACCTTAGGGAGATCAACATCCACCACTGCGGAGACACCATCACGTGTTTCTCAATGCAGTGATTCTAGAGCAATGCCCCCTGGGAAATATTCAAAGCAAGAAGGCCTGCGGAGCCACCATCACATGTTTCTCAACGCTGGCAGGAAACTAGCCAGGTCTTTCACCGGGAAGGAACAACCACGGGAAGGGCAGTCTCAACGCAGTGATTCTAGAGCAATGGCATTGCTCTAGAATCACTGCGTTGAGAAACACGTGATGGTGTCTCCGCAGTGGTGGATGTTGATCTCCCTAAGGTCAACCATCCTTGCTCACATAGTCTTTTACTAGGCAATGTCCCACTAGCCAGATTCCTACTCCACACTGATGAGGGGCAAATACCCCGAAACGGCTGTCTGTGGATGGATACCATGTTTGGCATAGGTGGTCTCCTTGACTGGAGACTGCCCTTCCCGTGGTTGTTCCTTCCCGGTGAAAGACCTGGCTAGTTTCCTGCCAGCGTTGAGAAACATGTGATGGTGTCTCCGCAGTCCTTCTTGCTTTGAATATTTCCCAGGGGGCATTGCTCTAGAATCACTGCGTTGAGAAACACGTGATGGTGTCTCCGCAGTGGTGGATGTTGATCTCCCTAAGGTCAACCATCCTTGCTCACATAGTCTTTTACTAGGCAATGTCCCACTAGCCAGATTCCTACTCCACACTGATGAGGGGCAAATACCCCGAAACGGCTGTCTGTGGATGGATACCATGTTTGGCATAGGTGGTCTCCTTGACTGGAGACTGCCCTTCCCATGGTTGTTCCTTCCCGGTGAAAGACCTGGCTAGTTTCCTGCCAGCGTTGAGAAACATGTGATGGTGTCTCCGCAGGCCTTCTTGCTTCCTTTAACTATTTTTCTGACTTTTAGACCAAAAAGTTGTATGTGTTTCAAAATGTTGCAAAAAAAATGCTCAAAAATTTCTGGCATACATAAAAAGCAGTCCAGAGGATGACTGGAGAACAAGTGCAAAAAAATTTTCTTTTGAAACGTCACAAATAATGAATCAACAAAAATATCCAGAAACCCTCAACCCCAGCCACAGTGGTGAGCCAAAAAACAAACAAAGAAGCAAATACATAAAAAAAACTTGACAAAATGTAAAAGTGGGAAGATGAATTTGGTGTAAACAATAAAAGGAGCAAAACACCACAAATTCTACAAAAAAACAGGCGCAAGTACAATAATGATTTGGCCCTACCAGACAAAATATACAGTGTGTCCACCGATATCCTGTCCACCGCCATTAACTTGAGATCAGCAGCAGCTATAGGCATAGAAGGGGTGTCTAGGTATAGTAAAGTAGCCATGCGCTACGCAATGAAACCACCTATGGCGCCACCTGGTGGAAAATAACGGAGTTAGCATTTTTATCTCGAAAACGGAACGAGATAGAGAACAAAAGTGAATTAAAAAATTGTAGGGCATCATCAATTTAATACGAATCAACACCTTGCAATACCTTGCATACAGAAATACTATGATATGAAACCCATGACCCTGCCAAAACATTGAATGCTGGTCACGCATATGGATCTCATTTAATTTTGATGCTCAAAGTGGCCACTGTCAGCTGCAATGCACATCTGGACTCTGGAGAGCATATTGTATCTTGCTGCACGTTGTGCAATATGGTAGGTGACACGTTTGCACAAGCATCTGTAATACGTCGTGGTAGCTCCTGCAATGTTGGTGGAGGGGTCGCATACACCTGCTGCTTGAAGTGACCTCACAGAAGGTAGTCCAATGGGGTCAGGTCAGGTGAGCGTGGAGGTCACTCCACGCAGCCACCATACCCAATGACTTGTATGAAGGTATCCATAAGGTATCGCTTCACGTCCGTAGCCTTGTGTGTTTTACACGTTCTAATCATAGCATTTTTGTATGCAAGGTGTCGATTTGTATTGAATTGATGATGCCCTACAACTTTGTAATTCACTTTTTTTCTCTATCTGGTTCCGTTTTCGAGATAAAAATGCTAACTCCGTTGTTTTCCACCAGGTGGCACTATAGTTGGTTTCATTGCATAGCGCATGGATACTTTACTATACCTAGGCACCACTTCTATGCCTATAGCTGCCGCCGTTCTCAAGTTCATGGTGGTGGATAGAATATGGGTGGACACTGTATAAAAGATCTGCTAGCGAGTGATTTAGATGACAGCATTTACTGTGCTTGTTTTATTTCGATTTTTAATGAACACTTAAGGGACCTCATTATATTTTCTTTTGGCTGGCAATCTTTAATAATGATGATATTTTAGCCATAAACATCTTATTATATTCAGTGTTTTTAATAAACAATGTTTTAATGTTTGTATCCTACTGATTACCCAATATTTTATTCTGCGATGTATTGGCTAATACTTGATAAGTGAGCTCTTCTATATATCCATTGCTCCCAACCTCTGAAGCTGCCCACTAAGCACGTGCACAGGTAGATTTCTTACACACTTGACAGGTTCAGTTAGTACTTTATATTGTGGGTATTGGGAGCAATTATTTTTATAGAATATCTGTACCTTCCCATACAAATTTCTTAAACTCACTGACTAATGTCTGTTGTCATGGAACAACTAGAGAGGATTTTTTTTTTTCAACAGTCTTCAGCTCAATCTTTAACCATAGTCGCTTGATGAATGAACATTCTATAGGAAGTTCGATCTTGTTGAAGCCTAGATACGTCCACCAGGGTCCTCTCCATATCATCTTGATTGCATAAAGGCATCGGGTTGCTGGTCTTCCTCTTCACCTTATTCCTTCTATTCTTCTGACTATGATGTCATTCTCCACTGTTTGCTCTCTTCATATGATATGTGCAAAATAGGCAAGTTGTAGCTTGGGGATCCTTTCTTCGAGTAACATGTCTGGCTTGATTTGTTTGTAATTCTTGCCATCAATGGTATTGATAACATCCTTCTCCAGCACCATATTTTGAAGGCATTGATTCTTCTGTCATTTTTCTTTATCATCCAGGTTTCCCATCTGTATGTTACCGCAGAGAAGACAAGACTATGTATGAGCCATATCTTTGTTGCCAGTTAAATGTTTTTTGATTTGAAGAACTTGTCCAGAGACTCCATTATTGATTTGCCCACAGCTATTCCCCTATTGACGTCCGGTGTTGTCGCCGCATCTTGAGTAATCATCGCTCCAAGTAGGTTGAAGTTCTTTCCAACTTCCAATTCATCAACATCCATCTCAAATGTGTCCTGGTCGTACCTGGCAGTAGTCAATATCTTTGTCTTCTTGAAATAAAGTAGTATAGTGATGGCTTACAAATGGTAGATAGTTGCTACAGTAATGCTGTTTGTTCCAAAATCAGGAGAACTCTATCCTGCCTAAACCATATACTCCACATATAGACCACATATTGTCTTCATTATAATAATAGACTAGAAATACAACATGACACAGTGATACCATGGGAGCAGGGTTGGAAAGCCAGCATATTATAAGAACTTTGGCTTTTAGTATTACTCATTGAATCACTTTGTTCAAATTAGTGTGAAGTCAAGTTAAAATTTTCTTTATTAGGATTTACCCTATGTCTAAAAGTGAATGTGTGACAGGAAATAGCCTAAATTAGATATTTATGTTAAATGTATTTTTTGGACTTTTTTTATTATTGATTTTATTTTTTTCATGTCACTGCCTATATAAAAAAACAAACAGAAACATTTACATTTTTACACTGGAATTCAGACCAGGCTTTTCAACAGTCCTATTAGCATCACATCCAAAATTATGCCAGTTTCAGACGTCCGTATTTCAGGTACGTGTGACATCCTGTTTTAACACAGATGCCACACGTAGCCATGTTATTCTCTGGAGTTACACACACGTCTGTGTTTTCACATGGACCGTGTGACCCAGCGTGGCCTCACACGTAAACACGAAGACATGTCTGTTTTCTCTCCGGCATCACGGGTGTCACATGGATTGCACATTGATGTGATCCGTGTGATATCAGTGTGAAACGTACCGGAGAAAACACGTGTCTTTGAAATAAAAAGAATTTCTATATTCACCTGAATCCAGTGATGCTGTGTCCGTTTCTGCTGTCTCCTGCTTCTGACCCCCACTAATTATGCTCATTGATTATTCACTTCACTGAGGACCTGGAAGCAGGAGCATCGCCAGGGACAGCACCGGGGACAGCATCGCCAGTAACAGGTGAGTATCCAGAAAGCAGTGTGTGTGCAGTGACTCCAGTAGGTCATCCGAGTTCTCAATGAATTATGATGAACACGTCACCATCATGACACCCGCTGTAGCACGGGTGTCACTGGGATGTCATCAGGAGGTCATCAGAGTTCATTGGGAACTCCGATGAGCTCCTGGACGTCACTGCACACACACTGCTTGATGGATACTCACCTGTTACCGGCTATACTGTCCTTGGCGATACTGTCCATGGCAATGTTGCCCCTAATGCTGTCCCCAACACTGTCCCGGCATTGTTGTCCCCAGCGATACTCTTGCTTCTAGGTCTGGGGTTCAGTGAATATAGCGGGGGTCAGAAGCAGGAGATAACAGAGCCGGAGACAGCATAGCTGGATATAGGTGAATATAGAAAATCTTTTTATTTTAAAGATATGTGATTTCTCTGGTACGTGTCACACATATGCAAACACAGATGTCACACATGTTACACATGCGTGACACACAAATGACCATACCCATGCGTGTGGCTTGTACCTGATTAAACACAGACGTCTGAAACCGGCCTTATACTGAATAGTTGTACCTCTATACAAAGTAGTTAAAACAAGATCCATAATTCTCAATACTTCCTGGTGACAGTTTACTGCCTCCCTCTCCCTTCACAAAGACTTCTATACAAACAATTAAGGTCTAAAGGCCGCTTTGCATGCTGCGATATTGCTATCGATATCGCTAGCGTGCGTACTCGCCCCCATCGGTTGTGCGTCACGGGCAAATCGCTGCCCGTGGCGCACAACATCACTCGGACCCGTCACACTACTTACCTGCCTAGTGACGTTGCTGTGACCGGCGAACCGCCTCCTTTCTAAGGGGGCGGTTCGTTCGCCGTTACAGCGACGTCACTAAGCGGCCGCCCAATAGAAGCGGAGGGGCGGAGATGAGCGGGACGAACATCCCGCCCACCTCCTTCCTTCCTCATTGCCGGTGGCCGCAGGTAACGTGAGATTCCTCGTTCCTGCGGTGTCCCACATGACACATTCCCTTTAAGGAGGACCAAGCACTAGGATTTTGCAATATGAACTGAAAGGCAGTGCCATACAGGCACTAAGGGGTACTTTGCACGTTGCGACATTGCTACTGCGATATCGTCGTGGTCAAATCGAAAGTGACACACATCCGGCGCCGGTAACGACCTCGCAACGTGTAAAGCCTAGATGCACCGATAAACGATCGCAAAAGC
This sequence comes from Anomaloglossus baeobatrachus, assembly GCF_048569485.1. Taxonomy (NCBI): domain Eukaryota; kingdom Metazoa; phylum Chordata; class Amphibia; order Anura; family Aromobatidae; genus Anomaloglossus; species Anomaloglossus baeobatrachus. The sequence goes on from NC_134356.1 coordinate 468,458,568, forward strand.
GTCGTAAATCGTTGATCTGTGTAGTGTCGGACATTTCCATAATGTCGCAGCAATAGGAGATACGATGTTGTTCGTCGTTCCTGCAGCAGCACACATCGCTGTGTGTGAAGTCGCAGAAGCGAGGAACATCTCCTTACCTGCGTCCACCGGCAGGAAGGAGGTGGGCGAGATGTTTACGTCCCGCTCATCTCCGCCCCTCCACTTCTATTGGCCGCCAGCCGTGTGACATCGCTGTGACGCCGCACGACCCGCCCCATTAGGAAGGAGGTGGGTCACCATCCAGAGCGACGTCGCAAGGCAGGTATGTGGGTGTGAAGATGCCATAGTGATAATGTTCGCTACGGCAGCTATCACAAGATATCGCATATGCAACAGGGGCGGGTACTATCGCGCTCGGCATTCCTATCATCGGCTAATCGGCTAGCGATGTCGCAGCGTTCAAAGTACCCCTATGATGCTGAATCCAGGCATACCTGTTGTAGAAAGATCAGATGCTTGGTTGTAGAAATATAGACATGTAGACATGCACTGCACTTTGTTTGACGGGTGCAATGTGGATGGGCCTTTATAGGTTGGGTCATCACTGTAAAGTCCTCCTCCAGCATCCTCAATGACGTACTCCCTTTCTTTATTTGAATATTGCGCCACATCGCCATTGATGTTGGCGGCAGTGTGTGCGCATTGACACAGAAATTCTGTCCCATTGAATGGTGCCGGAGTCTGCGCAAGCGCGAACCACTATCTCTAACACCATTTTATTGAAGACACTGTGGTGAAGATTATGAGTGGCAGGGGCGCATGAGCAGATGTAAAAAAAAAAAATCTGTGCATGCGTTAATGTCTCTCGTGGTATTCACTATAGAGACTGCATTTCGCGCATGCACAGCCTCCAGTGCCATTTTAATGAAGACAGAATTACTGTGTTAATTACACACATGCTACCGCCAACATCAATGGCAGTGTGGCATGATATTCAAATAAAGAAAAAAGGGCATGTCATAGAGGACAGTGGAGGAGGACTTTACACTGATGACCCAACCCACAAAGGCCGGCCCCATTGCACTCATTCAAAGTGTAGTGCATTTCTTCAACTTTGATTAAAGAAATTTCTGCAACCAAGCATCGCATCTTTCTAAAACAGGTATGCTTGCCTTCAGCATCTTAGTGCCAGTATGACACTGCCTTTAGTTCATAATGCAAAATCCTGGTGATTGGTCCTCTTTAAACCCTTTACAACTGAGTACACACCAGTACGTCCTAAATCATGAAGGGGTGATCATTGCCGGCTACTGCGGTGAGCTGGCGGCGATCACTGAACATGTCTGCTGATTTGAACAGCAGACATGTGCAGCTATCAGGCGCGGGTGGATCCACCTGTGCCTGTTAACCCCTTAGATAGTGCTGTCAAAATTTGACAGCACAATTTAAATGACCGCAGCGGGGAGATCGCCTTTCCTCACCGCCATTGGAGGCCCCGTGATGTGATCAGGGGGAGCCGATGGTTGCCGTGAAAGCGACGGGTCATAAAGTAGTTCCAGTTATAGCCGACAGAGCAGCAGCTGTAACAAGAAAGCAGCATTTCTGCTGATCAGAACTGTTCAGCTCTGTTCTACAAAAATGAATGAGCAATCAGATTGCTGATCCTTATAGTTCCCTAGGGGGGACTAGTAAAATAAAAAAAAGTAAAAAAAGTTTTAAAAAATTAAAAATTATAAAAAAACTAAAAGTTTGAGTCACCCCCCATTTGCATTTGCCCCATTGAAAATTAAACAGTTTAAAAAATTAAAAATATACACATTTGGTATCGCCGAGTTCAGAAATACCTATCAAAATATAAAATCAATTAAGCTGATTGGTAAATGACGTAGCGGCAAAAAAATTCCAAACGCCAAAACAATGTTTTTGCTCATTGAAAATTTGGCGCAAAATGCAATAATAGGCAATCAAAACATAGTATCAGCGCAAAAATTATATCATTAAAACTGTCAACTTGAGACGAAAAATAAACCATCACTGAGCCACATAGCCCGAAAAATGAGAACGCTACGGGACACGGAAAATGGCAGAAAAAGTGAGCCACTTTTTTTGACAAACTTCTGAATTTTTTTAACCCCTTAGATAAAAGTAAACCTATACATGTTTAGTATCTATGAACTCATAGCAACCTGAGGCATCACACTGACACATTAGTTGTACCATATAGTGAACATGGTGAATAAAACACCCCAAAACAATCGTTCAATTGCAATTTTTTTGCAATTTTTCCCGTACTTGGCATTTTTTCCTGTTTTCCAGTATACTATATGGTAAAATGCATGGATTTATTTAAAAGTATAACTCATCCTGCAAAAAACAAGCCGTCATATGGCAAGATTGAAAGAAAAATAAATAAGAAACGGCTCAAGGAATAAGAGGAAAAAAAAAAGCAACGAAAAATGGAAAATCGCCCGGAAGGAGTTAAATATGTTCTGCTTTTTGGTATTTTTAGCCACGTAAATTTGCATCTTTCTTTGGAACTATAACAAACTATGCTTGTACTTGATTAATAATAATAATAACTCCAATTAAATCAATAATAGTTACAAATATAGAAAAAAATATATATTGGCTATTTTTCTCTTCAGAGCTTATTGGCATAAAATAAATTATACAAATAGTATTAGGAGCAAAGAAGATATAGTATTAACTGACACTGATAATTATGTTTGCCAGATCATAATACAAATAGAAACAACCAACTGTGATTCATTCATTATTATGTGATCATAGCCAGTGAGAAATCATGAACTCGTTAATTTTTAATAAATACTGAAGGAGAAATACTTATATTAGTGTATTTCAGAATCACAGGGAAAAGTCTAAACCCAATGTCTTTTTGCATAGTGCGGATACTATTTTTGCTTATGATGGACCATTATTTTCATGTAGATGTTGTTATGTACTGTAGCTGTAGCTTTGCTTGTTTTTTTTTTTGTGGGATGAGTTGTAGATTTTACTGGTACCATTATAGGACACTTCCAGTATTTAATATTATTTTTTTAGGGGGGAGAATACACATAAAAGTAATTCCATCTTGGCAGTACTGACAAGATACCAGTGATGGATATGTCAGCAACAATCAGTCAGGGATCATTTATAGGGAATCTGTCAGTAAGATCAACTCCTCTAACCCATCTATATGGTTATGTAGGTCATAGGAAACTGAATGAAATATTTTCACATCTGCGATCCAATGTTTTATTCCAAAGAAATCTAAGTTTTCTTAATATGTAAAGTTGTTATGGGCTATGAGGTGGACATAGATCTTCCTCAGAATATGCTTTAGTGCTTATTTTAAATGAAAGGTGTTGTTACCTGGGTGAGTCATGTAATAACGCAAAACAGTAGAACAAAACTCTGTCCCATTACAAGCACATTAGCAGCTGCAGCTCTCACAGCTCTGCTTTTTTGCAACACTGACTACCTGTAAGGCGGAGGCTGAAGCTGAGGAACCCGCAGATGTGTTTAATGCTGTACTGTGTCAGTTATAATTGGACACAGCTCTGCAGTGAGATCAGGAGAGCAGATTGTCAGTCATTACATGTCTCTCACTGGTAATATCCCTTTCATCTATAATAACCTCTGAAGGCAGATTCTCAGGGAGATTAATGTCCAGCCATTAGATCTTAACAGCAGATTTACACATATGTCTCAGGAAAAATTCATCAGATCACAAATATCAAGATATCATTTTATTTAGCTTCCTATGACCTGTATGCCTATATAGACCTCTTAGGAGGGTTGAGCTTACTGACAGATTGCCTTTAAGACTAGAAAAAGGGGTGGTTTGCATTTCTTTTTTTTTTTAAACAAAACTTATCTATATGCAGTGTCTGAAATGACTGCTTATCCACATATAATTGACCTGATATAGTAGACATGCCACATGGATGACACTGTTTCTGTATTTTAATTACAAGATGACACAGTTACAATAGGTTAAAGGAACACTCATACAATTTATAATAAAGCTATTGTATTTTATTTCTGTTCCTTATAAATTCCAAGAATGAGGAGGAAGAAGAAAAACATGCTTGGCACTAAACCACGGAACAGTATTATTTATACCTATCTATTTATACCTGCTAAAAATCATTTAGTTTATATGATTTGGATAGGAAAAAATATATATTTTAAATGTTTATGAAAAATAAAGTTTATGATTTATTTGCTACAGAGAGAATTGTTTTTCATGTATTTCATTGGACTTCTCTCAGATAAATTTATTGACAGCTATGCGTATTTTATAAAATCCCAGTGGAGATTGTGAATACTGATGGTACCATTGACATGATTTGCCCTCCAGCATGCTACAGGTCTCACTTCCACCAGGTCTGAAAGGCTATAGAATGATGTCTATACATAGACAGTTTCTCCACGTTTGGTTTTCCCAACAGGAAAATGAAAGGTTGACATGGCTGCTTGACATATATGCGCTATTCACACAGATAGGTTAAATGGGAATGTTTATAAGAATGCTTTTTCAGTGCTATAACAGATGGTCAAATATGATAACCTTTCATCCTTGTATCATCTACAAACGTATTTATTGCATTTACATTCCATTGCTATGTGCTGGTACAGAAGTAGCAAAGATTATCTTGATTCTCACAACACCATCTTGATCACGGAAGGTTATCTCACTTAAGAGGATTAATATAACGTAACATTGCACAAGTCATTGAACAATGCCAAGTTAGGTATTTAAATTCAATATTTCATGAACAAAAATACTACTTACCTGCAGATATAGGGTTTGGTTGAGTTCACATGTCCTGCAATCATCCGTTATCATGGATCCATTACAGATCCGTAAGCAAAAGCGTTGTGCAAATACAACTTTTTTGTCCGTTGTTAAATAACGGATGCCAGCCGGATCCATTTTTAACATGAGGAGTCTATAGACAATGCATCCGTTAATGGATTGTTATTAAGCCATCCTTTGTACTTGCATGTGTAACGGATCCATTGTTTTCTTACTGGATCCATTACAAATGGAAGATAAATAGCTGTTAACGGATCCTTTGTCCAAAACGCATCAGACAGAAATCAATTTGCCAATAGATGTATGCAGGATCTGTTCTACCGGATGACTACAGGTCATGGGAACTTAGCCTTAATGTGCAGGTATAAAGTGCTAAAAAGCAGTTTGGCCACCTTACTGAAAGCAATTAACTTAAATCCTCCTATTAGCTGCTTGCTTTCAATAAGACAACCAGACTTAATTTTAGGCTGGATTTACACTATCGTATGGCATCCGATGCGAGTGCATTAAGTGCAATATGCTAATCATCCTCAGCTCCTACTCTGCTGGGAGCGTGAGCCGAGTGTCATTAAATTGTGATCCGATCCTGTGATAGGATCACAGCTATGGAGGAGAGGGTGGGTGTTGTGGAGGAGAGGGAGAGATTAATCTCCTTATGTCCTCCATTGTCAGCTAATGTGATTATCGCACTGCATTCGGATGTCATAGGATTGCAGTCCGATGTTCCACTTGCACCCAGAGACTTGTATGGGTGCGAATGACACGTCTCAGGCTGACATTCGCGGTATGCTGTGATTTTTCACTCATTCGGAATCTGGATGAGAAAAAAGCTGACCATCTGCTCTTCCTCATTGAATAACATTGGTCCGAGTGCAATGCGAGACTTTCTCGCATTGCACTCGTCTGAGTCACACACTCGTGTGAGCGTACCCTTAGGGCTATTTACCTGCACATTAACCATATATCTACAGGTAAATAGCATTATCGCAGAATGCCAATTTCCTTGCAATTACTCTTCTTTTGCCGTAATGTTCCAGTGCTGTGTAACATTTACTACATCTGATCTGTAAACCTAAATATTGATGAGTAATGCGCTAAATGTCCCAAAGTATGATGTTTTACAGAGTTCAACTTACAGCCAAAATTTGAGTGAAAGGTAGTCCTTTCAAAATATTAATCACAAGAACCACCTTATTAAGAAAGTCGCAATGTTATACATACTGAAGTCTCTACTGAGGAAATGTTACACATGCAGATATCAGGACTGAGGCAATGTTATACATGATAACATCACTACTGAGTAAGTGCACTGAGTCAATGTTACACATGCTAATGTGAAGCCCAGTCATCCCAGGGACATCGATCCCCCTTCAGGGACGCCACAGGGTCTTCTTTAGTACATGGCAAGGCAACAGGTATGTAATATGAGTCGTGACGCCACTCACGGCTTGCGGTCAGGGATATGGGTGATCGCCACTGCAAATTTTACGAGCCTCTGGGGCTGATGGAGTCTGCAGTCGGATGGTGAGGCCTCCCGTTAGTGAGGCTGGCCCCAGGGGCTCGGGTGTGTAGGGTAGTGGTTCCAGGAATAATCCAATCAGAGTCCAAAATGTCTTTCAATTGATCTTTACTCCCTTAGGCCCCCTTCACACGTCCGTGAAAAACACGCACGTGTGTTACGGGCCGTTTTTCGGGTCCGTGTCCCGTTTTTGTGTCCGTTTTTATGGTCCGTGTGGCACCTGTGTGAATTGCGTATGCTAGCCGTGTTTGTGTGCAGAACGTCCGTGTGTGCGTGTGGAATAAACGTGTATGTGAACGTGTAATGTCTGTGTGTAATGTCCGTGTGTGTGATGCACAATGTCGTTTATAAATGTCGGCTGACAGCAGACAGAGTTGCGCGATGAGAATGAACTCGGGTGAACTTCACCCGACTTCATCCTCATACCGCGGCTCTGTCTGTGTCGAGTACTGATTAACGGTCACCTGTGAAGGATTCACCGGTGACTGCTAATCCCCCGAGTGACTGAAGTGTCCCCCCCTCTCTCATACTCACCGATCCCCGATCACCGGCGCTGCACGGCATTCACACTGCTCTGGCGGCTTTTACTATTTTGAAAAAGCCGGCCGCCCATTAAACAATCTCGTATTCCCTGCTTTCCCCGCCCACCGGCGCCTATGATTGGTTACAGTGAGACACGCCCCCACGCTGAGTGACAGGTGTCACACTGCACCCAATCACAGCAGCCGGTGGGCGTGTCTATACTGTGCAGTAAAATAAATAAATAAATAATTAAAAAAAAACGGCGTGCGGTTCCCCCCAATTTAAAAGCCAGCCAGATAAAGCCATACGGCTGAAGGCTGGTATTCTCAGGATGGGGAGCTCCACGTTATGGGGAGCCCCCCACCCTAACAATATCAGTCAGCAGCCGCCCAGAATTGCCGCATACATTATATGCGACAGTTCTGGGGCTGTACCCGGCTCTTCCCGATTTACCCTGGTGCATTGGCAAATCGGGGTAATAAGGAGTTATTGGCAGCCCATAGCTGCCAATAAGTCCTAGATTAATCATGTCAGACGTCTATGAGACACCCTCCATGATTAATCTGTAAGTTACAGTAAAAAAACACACACACCCGAAAAAAATCCTTTATTAGAAATAAAAAACACACACAAATTCCCTCATTACCAATTTATTAACCCCGACAAAGCCCTCCATGTCCGGCGTACTCCACGGACCTCCAGCGTCGCGTCCAGCTCTGCTGCATGGAGGTGACAGGAGCAGCAGAAGACACCGCCGCTCCGGTCACCTCCACACAGCAAATGAGGTGAGTAGCGCGATCAGCTGCTGTCAGTCAGGTAACTCGCGGCCACCGCTGGATCCAGCGGTGGCCGCGGGTAACCTCAGTGACAGCAGCTGATCGCGCTACTCACCTCATTTGCTGTGTGGAGGTGACCGGAGCGGCGGTGTCTTCTGCTGCTCCTGTCACCTCCATGCAGCAGAGCTGGACGCGACGCTGGAGGTCCGTGGAGTACGCCGGACATGGAGGGCTTTGTCGGGGTTAATAAATTGGTAATGAGGGAATTTGTGTGTGTTTTTTATTTCTAATAAAGGATTTTTTTCGGGTGTGTGTGTTTTTTTACTGTAACTTACAGATTAATCATGGAGGGTGTCTCATAGACGTCTGACATGATTAATCTAGGACTTATTGGCAGCTATGGGCTGCCAATAACTCCTTATTACCCCGATTTGCCAACGCACCAGGGTAAATCGGGAAGAGCCGGGTACAGCCCCAGAACTGTCGCATATAATGTATGCGGCAATTCTGGGCGGCTGCTGACTGATATTGTTAGGGTGGGGGGCTCCCCATAACGTGGAGCTCCCCATCCTGAGAATACCAGCCTTCAGCCGTATGGCTTTATCTGGCTGGCTTTTAAATTGGGGGGAACCGCACGCCGTTTTTTTTAAATTATTTATTTATTTATTTTACTGCACAGTATAGACACGCCCACCGGCTGCTGTGATTGGGTGCAGTGTGACACCTGTCACTCAGCGTGGGGGCGTGTCTCACTGTAACCAATCATAGGCGCCGGTGGGCGGGGAAAGCAGGGAATACGAGATTGTTTAATGGGCGGCCGGCTTTTTCAAAATAGTAAAAGCCGCCGCAGCAGTGTGAATGCCGTGCAGCGCTGCGCCGGAGATCGGGGAACGGTAAGTATGAGAGAGGGGGGGAAACTGACCGACAGACTGTGAGAGAGGGACAGACAGACAGAGAGACCGACAGAGAGACAGAGAGACTGACCGACGGACTCAGGGAGATTGACCGACATACACAGAAATAGAAAGAATAGCCGACATCACTAGAAATAAAAACACCAAACGGACACGGACTATAGGTATATGCATACGTGTTTACTAACGTGTGTGCACATACCCATAGACTTTCATTGTGTCCACGTGTGCGTGCTCCGTGCAGATAACGGACATGCATCCGTGCCAAACGCAAACACATACGGATCACGGACACGCACACACGGACATAATGAAATAACGGACGTGTGACCACAATCATAGATTAACATTGGTGCACGTTTGGCCGTGTCTCCGGTACATACGGAAACGGACCAAACACGCACGTGTATCACGGACGTGTGAAGGGGGCCTCAAGTTGTTTTTTTGAGGTACCCGGGCGATGCCGAGATTAACCAGGTTGAAACCAAAGCTCCTTCAGGCTGGTCTAAGGGTAACTATTAACTCGCCTTCCTTGCACTTCTCTGCTCCGGTAACCCCTGACTTGAAGTACCGTAGGGTTCATCCAGGAAGTCACTACTACCTTTTCTCCCTTTTTGGCCCGTTTGCCGGTAGCGTGGACCAAGTGATATGGCTCCAGGCTTGATCCCCTTATGGGCCCCCTCGTTGCTGCTAAGGCTCGGACTCTAGATGGTTGGTGAGGGACTTGTAGTTCCCCTCACCGGCAGGTTCAGCAGATCAATAAATGGACGTCTACTCAAGGGACCTGTACCCCGTGCGTGCCTAATCACCAGCAGTCCCCGTACTCAACTGACTCTCTCTCTGTCTTTCTGACTGACTTGTAACCGTTCTTCCCCGCTAACGGCTACTCCACGCACACAGGGTCTGACTAGTGGCCACGCGCGTCTCCCTTAGCAACTCCCGCGCTCACCATTATCAGACTGGCTTGCTCCACTCCTTTCCTTACAGCCTCTGCACTTTAGCTCCCAGCCCCTCCACTACACCCCTTGATGAGATGTGGAGGCAAGCCCCCTCTTGAGTCTACCCAAGTGTCCCCTCTCAAGGTGTGGGAGACCTGGTTGCTATGTGTCTGTGTGTACACACCCTATTCCAGCCTTTAGGATTACCTGTAAGTACTGCCCCAGCATGGGTGCAGCACTCAGTGGTGCCTGACCAGGTTAGGGGCGCCACACTAATATTACAATGGAGGTAATAAATAGGAGGTGGAAAGAGAAACCACGCAAAATAGGGTCTTATCCAAAAAAAAATAAAGGAGAAACAACTCAGAAAGGCTCACCTTGTCCTGGTCCTGATGAAGAAGCCTCTGAGGGCTTTGAAACGCGTTGACCAATAAATCATATTTTATCTACATCGTTGAACTGGTTTGGTGGCGCAGGAGATTAACCCTTTTCTTCCTTCCAATGGAGGCAATGCAATACATGATGATTAGAGATGAGCGGACTCATTAAAATGCGGTTTGGTGGGTTCAGTCAGACTTTAGATAAAGTTCTTTTCTGGACATGGACTTGACCTGAACCTCAATAGAAGTCACTGATTGGCAGTTCAGCTCTATGCCCACATATACCCAGCCATAAAAAGATCACTTTCAGGGTAGGATGGGTGGCCTTTTTTCAATTTTTTTATTTGTGCACGCTACTAGAGATGAGCCAGCCTCTAAAGGCTCGAGTTCGGTTCGTCGAACGGAGGCCCCATTCGAGTTCGGTTCGGCAAACCGTTCGACGAACCTCTCGAACCCCATTGAAAACAATGGGAGGCAAACGCAAACACATAAAAACATATTATAAATGTACACATACAGTTAATAAACATTCCCATTACACTTACAGGTCCCCGCAACGCGTCCTGCACTCTGTCTCCCGCCGCTTTTCCTTCCGATAATTGCTGCATCCTCCCAGTAACCAGCACTGATGATAGGACCTTCCGTGACGTAAAAAAAAACATGTGACCAGTCATGTGTCTATTATCTCATGGGCTACAGACTGGTCACATGGCTAGACGTCATTGCTAGGTCCTGTCAATGCATCTCTCTGGTATGCGGTGCTCGTTTGTGCATCCCCGTGTACCGGCAAGATGCTCTGGCACATGGTCGGCTCCCTGCTCTGCTTCCCCATTCCGTTATTCACCGGCTGCCACAGCCGGTCAATAACGGAGATCACCGTTGCTATAGAAACACGCCTGTCAGCGATGACATCACCGCTTACAGCACACAGCTTCTGCTCACTCACTGAGTGAATAGACTGCACGGGAAGCAGCAGCATCTTCCTCCCATGCAGTCTGATGTAGCAGAGCTGCATGGGTTGAAGGAGAAAGAAGACAGAAGACCATGGATCGTGGAGGGATGCGAGGGAGTAATGAACATGGAGTCTCTAAGTGTGTCTGTGTATTTATTTCTATTAAAGTACTTTTTCTCTGTGTGGTGTCTTTTTTTAACCCTTTATTGGAGATTCTTAATGGCCGGGTCAAACTTGCCTGACATTAAGGATCTCTGACTTAATACTAGCTAGTAAAACAAAGCTAGTATTAACTCATTATTACCCAGCAAGCCACCCGTCACCAGGGCAGCTGTAAGAGTTGGATACAGTGCCAGATGATGGCACTTCTATGAAAGCGCCATTTTCTGGGGCGGCTGCGGACTGCAATTCGCAGCAGAGGGACCCAGAAAGCTGAGGCTAACCTGTGCTGCGGATTCCAATCCCCAGCTGCCTAGTTGTACCTGGCTGGACACAAAAATAGGGCGAAGCTCATGTCGATTTTTTTTTTAATTGTTTCATGAAATTCATGAAATAATTAAAAAAAGGGCTTCCCTAATTTTTTTGTTCCCAGACGGTTACAAATAGGCAGCTGGGGGTTGGGGGCAGCTGTACCAACCTGCTGTACCTGGCTAGCATACAAAAATATGGCGAAGCCCACATCATTTTTTTGGTGGGCAAAAAACTCCTGCATACAGTCCTGGATGGAGTATGCTGAGCCTTGTAGTTCTGCAGCTGCTGTCTGCTCTCCTGCATATACTAGTGAATGGAGTATGCTGAGCCTTGTCGTACTGCAGCTGCTGTCTGCTCTCCTCCATACAGACAGACAGCAGCTGCAAAACTACAAGGCTCAGCATACTCCATCCAGGACTGTATGCAGGAGTTTGGCCCCCAAAAAAGTTATGTGGGCTTCGCCATGTTTTTGTATGCTAGCCAGGTACAGCAGGCAGCTATGGGCTGCCCCCAACCCCCAGCTGCCTATTTGTACCCGGCTGGGAACTACTAAAAATATAGGGAAGACCTTTTTTTTTTTTTTAATTATTTCATGAATTTCATGAAATAATTAAACAAAATGACGTGGGCTTCGCCCAATTTTTGTGTCCGGCCAGGTACAACTAGGCAGCTGAAGAATGGAATCCGCAGCTCAGGGTGCCCAAGCTTTCTGGGCACCCATGCTGCGAATTGCAGGCTGCAGCCGCCCGAGAAAATGGTGCTTTCATAGAAGCGTCAGCTTCTGGCGCTGTATTCAACTCTTCTAGCTGCCCTGGTGATGGGTGGCTTGCTGGGTAATAATGGGATTAGTGCTAGCTGTATATTATCACCTGGCCCTAAGCCCGAAATTCATGGTGTCACGCCAATATTAGACTGGCCACCATGAATTTCTAGTACAGATAAAAAAAAAAAAACACAACACACAGAAAAATATTTTTATTAGAAATAAAACACAATACAATTAGTGACTCCATCTTTATTGAAATAAAGAACCCCCCTCCGCAGTAATCATGGGTCAAAGGTCCCGCACCGTCCAATCCGGATCCAATATCTGATCGGTTTGCTGGAAGGCAAAGCGATCAGATGATGTGTCAGGCTCAAGGGCCTGAATCACATGACACAGCAGCTGATTGTATAAACAGCTTTTATACAATCAGCTGATGCATCAGTGCAAAAAAGAAAAAAAAAACTACACACTTCAGTGCAGACTCCTGTCCGACAGCATCAGCTGATAGTTTAGCCGGCCGGGCGGTAAAAAGCCGGCCACACCGCTCGACTTATAGTGTCAGATGATTCCGTCAGGTGACCGCATCACCTGATCATCGCCAGGTCTGAGAAAGAGAGAGAGAGAAAGAAGAGAGAGAAGATAGAGAAAAGAGAGGAGAGAGAGAGAAGAGAGAGAGAGGAGAGAGAGAGGAGAGAAGAGGAGAGAAGTGGAGAGAAGAGGAGAAAGAGAGAGGAGAGATAGAGAAGAGAGAGAGGAGAGAGAGCGAGAGAGAGCGAGAGAGAGAGAGAGGGAAAAGGAGAAAAAGAGAGACTGAGAAAAAGAAAGAGAGAGAAAAAGAGAGAAAAAGAGAGAGAGAGAGAGGAGAGAGAGAGAGAGGAGAGAGAGGAGAGGGAGGGAGAGAGAGAAAGCGAGAAAGAGAGAGAGAGAGAAAGAGAGAGAGAAAGAGAGAGAGAAGAAGAGAGAGAAAAGAGAGAAAGAGAGAAAGGAGAGCGGAGAGAGGGGAGAGAGAGAGGAAAAAAAGGAAAAAGAGAGACTGAGAAAAAGAGAGAGAGAAAGAGAAAAAGAGAGAGAGCAGAGAGGAGAGAGAGAGACGGATAGAGAGAGAGACTGAGGGAGAGAGAGAGAAAGAGAGAACAAAAAAGAGAGAGAAAAGAGAGAAAGACAGAGGAGAGAGGAGAGAGAAAGAGAGAAAAAGAGAGATAAAAAGAGAGAGAGAGAAAGAGAGAGAGAAAAAGAGAGAGAAAAGAGAGAAAGAGAGAGAGGAGAGATGAGAGAGGGGAGAGAGAGAAAGAGAGCGAGGGAAAAAGAGAAAAAGAGAGAATGAGAAAAAGAGAGAGAGAGAGAGAGAAAAAGAGAGAGAGGACGAGAGAGAGAGAAAGAGAGAAAAAGAGAGAGAGACAGAGAGAGAGACAGAGGGAGAGAGAGAGAAAGAGAGAGAGAGATAGAGAGAAGAGAGAGAGGAGAGAGCAATGCAGCCTCATTCCGTGAACTGCTCCGATTTTAGAGGTGTGTCCCGCGGCTCACAGCTGATGTCCGGCTCCTCCCCTCAGTGCATAATGAAATTAAATTATAATTATAAATATATAATAATTATAATTTAAAATTAAAAATAAAAAAAATTAAATTCTTTACCGGGACCAGGACTAGAACTCGTAAAGTTATCCTTCTTGAGCGAGCGCTCTATCCACTTAGCTACTACCTCTAATGATAAAGATAGGCAGATTTGGTAATCCTGACGTCTGCATTGCAGAGTGAAGTCTCTGGTGACAGCGCGATTCACTTCATTGCTACGTGGAGAGGACACAGCGCGATCGTGTTCTATGGTGCTTCTGCATCTTCATGTAGCAGAGCGGACAGTGTCGTGTGGATTATGTCGGACCTGGATATGTATTTGGGGATTAATAAACTGGTAAAAGAGGGTTTTTTTTAACTTTTATTCCAAATAAAGGATTTTTCGCGGTGTGTGTTTATTTACTTTCACTTTCAGTTTAATCATGGAATATATCTCGGGGAGACGCCTGGCATGATTAAACTCATTATTACCCCGATTGCCACCGCACCAGGGCAATTCAGGATGAGCTGAGTGGAGTCCCGGGACTGTCGCAACTAATGGATGCGCCAATTCCGGGCGGCTGCTGGGTGATATTGTTAGGCTGGAGGGCTCCCCATACCGTGGCGCTTCGCATCCTTACAATACCAACCTCCAGCTGTGTGGCTTTATCCTGGATGGTATCAAATATGGGGGGAACCGCATTTTTTTTTATTATTTATTTATTTTACTGCACGATATAGACCCACCCGCCGACGGCTGTGATTGGTTGCAGTGAGACAGCTGTCACTCATCGTGGGGGCGTGTCTGACTGCAACCAATCATGGGCGCCGGTGTGCGGGGAAAGCACGGAATACCTGATTGAATAATGAAGTGGCAGCCATTTTCTAAAGAGGAAAAGATGCCGCAGATTTGTGACAGCCGTGTAGCGAGACGCCTGTGATCGGTGAGTAGGAAAGAGAGAGGGATTGTGCTGGGGACACAGGACGCATGCAGATAGCAACGTGTGCACATCGCCTTACTGTGAAAAGCCACGTTTTTGTTGATCGAACCGTTCTCGAACCTTACTCGAACTGTCGAGCTTTTAGCAAAAAGCTCGAGTTCGAACACCCCCCAAGATCACTCGAACATTAAATTGGCGAACATCGAACATCGCTCAACTCTACACACTACATCCAATAAAGCTGTTGTTACCCCCAGTGAGAGCCATTCAAACACTGCAAGTGGCTCACACTGGGCTGAGCACAGAGCGTACCCGAGCACAGTGATGCTAGCGCAAATGGTTAGCATTTGTAAAGCTCCCGATCTCCAAATTTCAACACAGTATTTTGTGTAAAGTCAGTGTTCAGCACAATCATCGAACTTTCCTTTTCAGGTTTTCTGATATCTAATGATGATATCATCACTGAAGCAATGCTATACATTATGACACCACCACTGAGGCAATGCTATACATGATGACATCACACTGAGAGAATGCTACACATGATGACTTCACCACTTAGGCAATGTTATATATGCTGATATCACCACTAAGGCAATGTTATACATGATGACATCACTACTGAGGTTCTGAGGCAATGCTATACATGATTACATCATACTGAGGCAATGTTATACATGATGACATCACTACTGAGGTTCTGAGGCAATGCTATACATGATGACATCATACTGAGGCAATGTTATATATGCTGATATCGCCACTGAGGCAATGTTATAGATGGTGACATCACTACTTAGGCAATGCTACACATGATGACATCCCTACTGAGTCAATGCTACACATGATGACAACATCACCAGTGAGGCAATGTTATACATGATGACATCATTACTGAGACAAGTAATTGGCTGCATCTGTCACACTGCACCGATTCCCCATCCCAGTAAACCTTGACCCCTTTCTTCCCACTTTTGAAAGGTGTGAAAAGTCAGAATGTAAATGTAAATATGGAGTGCGCCAAAATTTGTGACTTTAAAGGCTGCTTTACACGCAGCGACATTGCTAGCACCCGCCCCCATCGATTGTGCGTCACAGGCAAATCGCGTCATGGCACAACATCGTTAGTCCCCGTCACACATACTTACCTGCCTAGCGATGTCGCTGTGGCCGGCGAACCGCCTCCTTTCTAAGGGGGTGGTTCGTGCGGCGTGACAGCGACATCACATGGCAGTCGTCCAATAGAAGCGGAGGGGCGGAGAGCAGCCGAAAGAAAATGACGCCCACCTCGTTGCCAGAGGATGCAGGTACGGTGTTGTTCGTCGCTCCTGGGGTGTCACACGTAGCGATGTGTGCTGCCTCAGGAATGACGAACAACCTGCGTCCTGCAACGATATTTGGGATTAGCACGACGTGTCAACGATCAACGATTAGGTGAGTATTTTTGATTGTTAGCGGTCGTTCGTGCGCTTCCCATCGCTAACGAGGCCGGATGTGTGTCTCAAATTCCATAACCCCAACGACATCTCGTTAGCGATGTGGTTGCGTGTAAAGCCCCCTTTAGCCCTAAAGGTGGCAAAATCCTTAGATAAAGTCTTCCTATCAAACCTTTTCTGTGTATACAGTGCTTCTATCCTGCCTTATCTATGCCTCCGACAGTGCAATGATGCTATAATTAAATCACCCGCTCTCTGCGGAGTCTGTCCCAGGCTAAATAGCAAAGCTAACTTGGGAATTATAGAAAACAGTATATGTCTCTTGTAATAGTTGTAGTATTGAATAGTTTTATATAAATAGCAAAAAAGGAAAAAAAAAAACAGCACCAAACATTTTTATACAATCTTTATAGTAACATCTTATTTAAATAATAGGCGATTAATGATTCTTTCCTTTTAAACTTTCCTATTACGGTAAATATAATACTGCAAAAACAAATAGCAAACAGGTCAGCAAAAGTCAAGCTTGAAATATTTCTACTGGAACTTATTTTTTGTACTATACTATTATTATATTTGAAATAATTGCCCTTTTAGCAGCATTCAGCGAGAAAATGATTAAAATAATCTCATTTCCCTGCATGTTATAAACTGCAGCAAGATACATTTACAAAATCAGTAATTTTGCCGAGTTTTGTAAAGGTCTCTGAACTGTTTCAGACTGGATCTACTTAGGCAGCAATTTACTAAACACAAGTCAACAAGAACCTATTTGCAAACAAGACTTTCTAAAAGACATATAGTCTCATACTGTGAAAGCGCAGCTGGAAATACAAACCATTAAACTAGTCGGATCATTCTGTAAGTGTGTTAAAGTTCAGCCTCATTTTCTCAGCTGGGGATACAAACCATATTACTTGTCTGGTAATTTTCTGGTGTGTAAAAGTGCCTTTAATTTTCAATTCAGTTCAAGCTTCCAAATGTCTTTCCTAATTAATCTACCGATTGTGCAGCAGAAGTTCCGGGGCTGTCTAAAACATGAAACTTTTCTTTCCAGTAACTGCTGCTATAAAATACAGAATCCATTTCAGGTACTAAAGTCAAACTGCAGGTTATATCTGCTGATATATTTTGTCAGAGTTTTATTTTCAAATGTGCTCTATATTGATCAAACGTAATTGCTTTCTAACCAGGTTATCCATTCTATCTGTCTTGATATATAAATCCAGAATATAGATTATATTACTACAATCATGCAGGCTGGATCTGTGCAACACAGAATGTTTCGTGACATTTGGTGAAAAAACGAGTAAATGATTTAAGTATTTGGGGAGAATGTGCATTTCCTACTAAATAATAGTAATAATAATCCATGTGAAAAGAGACGGAAGGCACTCACCAGATATGCAGTAAAAAAAATCTGTTTTATTCGACCATCAGGTCAGGGGGAAAGGCGTGAGGGAGGTGGGTACACACACTCATGGCAGCGTCGGTTGTAAAGACGCGAAACGGCCGTCGTCCGACGGATTGTGTGTATCCACCTCCCTCATGCCTTTTCCCCTGACCTGATGGTCGAATAAAACAGCTTTTTTTACCGCATATCTGGTGAGTGCCTTCCGTCTCTTTTCACATGGACTGTATGGATTTTTGTCTTTTGGAATGAGCACCGTGGCTAGAATGCAAAGAAATTTACAAGCCGTATAATGCGTGTCTAAACCTGAAATAGGAAGATTGAGTGGTTAGCTCACTGAATGGTACCAGTGTTTCCTTCTTTCTTTGTTTTGTAATAATAATCATTATTATTATTGGGGATGAGCGGACCCGTTAATGTTCTGGTTAGCTGGATTCAGCCGAACTGTGATTAAAAGTTTGGTTCAGTACCTTGACTTGACCCTAAACCTTAATGTGGACCCGAACTTTTGGGCTGTAAAATGGTCATAGTAAGGACTTAAGGGGGCTTTACACATTGCGACATCGCTTCCGAAATATCGTTGGGGTTACGTCGTTAGTGATGCACATCTGGCGCTGGTAGCGACATCGCAACGTGTAAATCCTAGGTGCGAGGATAAACGATCGCAAAAGTGTCAAAAATCGTTGATCTGTGTAGCATCGTTCATTTCCATAATGTCGAGTCGTCCGCAGGTACGATGTTGTTTGTCGTTCCTGCAGCTCCACACATCGCTATGTGTAAACCTGCAGGAGCGATAAACATCTCCTTATCTGCGTCCCGACAGCAATGCGGAAGGGAGAAGGTGGGTGGGATGTTATGTCCCGCTCATCTCCACCCCTCCGCTTCTATTGTCCGCCGATTAGTGACGTTGTGGTGACGGCAGTCACAGCAACGTCGCCGAGTAGGTATGTGCGTGTGAAGTTGCCGTAGCGATAATGTTCGCTATGGCAGCAATCACCACATATCGCATGTGTGACGGGGATGGGTACTATCGCGCTCGGCATCGCTAGCCGATGCTAGCAATGTCGCAACGTGTAAAGTACCCCTTAGGGTTGCAAAAGGAAGACCAGGACAATTGCCCTGCAAAAAAATGTAAATAGGAAATAAATAAATAAATAAAAAAAAAAAATAAATAAAAAAAGAGGCATCTCACTATTTTTGATAACCAGCCAAGGTAAAGCAGACAGCTGCTGGCTGCAGCCCTCAGCTATCTCCTTTACCTTGGCTGGTTATCAAAATAAGAGCTGATCGCACACTGTTTTTTAAAGTGATTTATTTCCAATTGCCATGGTGCAAGGGAAATTGGGGTACCATTTTTGGAGTTTATGCCAGCTGTGAATTGACAGCTGGCATCAAACCCAGGGGTAGTAATGGACAGTCATCTATCAGACACCCCCATTACAAACCCAGTAAGTGAAAAGTAAAAAAACCCCAAAACACAGGAAATACTAGTTTACTTCAATAAAGACTATCTTCATACACCAATTTACTAAATTGAAAAAAATTTCAAAGTTCAGAAGTAATCCAATGGTGAAGAAAGACTTCCCCCACACTCTCTCGTTCACCAACTTATTAATTTAAAAACATCCTTAAAGGGTCCCCACTCCATTTTTTTAAATTATTTAATAGTTACAAAAAGTCTAAAAACACCCTTTAGTGCCCTATGAAAGGTACTAAAGGTGCAAGTGTGCAATATGTGGGAGGAAGACTTTGTCAACTTCTAGAGGACAGTGTGTGCAGAGCATCACACCACCAGGTCTTATGTGGACCCGATAAGGCGGTCAATCACAGCCATGCCAGTACTCGACGTGGCTGTGATGGTTGCAGAAGTTCCCATAGCCAAAAAGATTGTTGATTGGCTGCACTGCAGCCTTTTAACAAACTTTATTAAGCATTTTTACAGTATCTGAACTCTGAACTCAACTATGGACTTCCTTGAGAAGTCCGTGTTCGAGTTCAAGCATCGGACACTAGGTTTCCGGTACGAACCGCAAACTTTACAGTTTGGGTTCACTCAGCCGAACTGTGAATTGTCATACAGGTCACAAGAAACGGAATGAATTGATACCTTCACATCTTCAATGATGCAATGTTTTATTCCATGTTTTCTTAATAAGTAAAGTTCTTATTATCTTTGAACTGAACATAGATCTCCCCGTGTATCTGCCTTCAGAGCTTAATTTAAGTAAAAAGGGTGTTACCAGTGTGAGTCATGTAATAACACAGAACAGTAGAACTGAACTTTGTCCTTTTACAAATATGTTAGCACCTGCAGCTCTGATGTATTGCAACACTGACTACCTGTGAGACGGAAGTTGGAGCACTATGAGAGGAACCTGCATGTGTGTTTATTGCTGTACTGTGTCAGTTATAATCCCACACAGCTCTGCAGTAAGATCAGGAGAGCAGACTATAAGCCATTACATGTCTCTCACTGGTAATGTCCCCTTTCATTTATAATAATCTCTGGAGGCAGATTCTCAGGGACATTAATGTCCAGCCCATAGATTATAACAGCTCATTGACATATAAGAAAAATTTGGATTTCTCTGGAAA
The DNA here is from genome assembly GCF_048569485.1 of Anomaloglossus baeobatrachus. Taxonomy (NCBI): domain Eukaryota; kingdom Metazoa; phylum Chordata; class Amphibia; order Anura; family Aromobatidae; genus Anomaloglossus; species Anomaloglossus baeobatrachus. The sequence continues at coordinate 468,478,544 of NC_134356.1, forward strand.
ACAAGATCAGATCATAGGCACCAATGTATCATTTTATTTCGCTTCCTATGACCTGCATACCTGTATAGACCGCTAAGGCGGGTTGATCTTACTGACAGATTCCCTTTAAGACTAGAAAAAAGGGTCTGCTTTTCTTTTTTTAAGCAAAATAGTAGCACTTTACAGTTTGAGTTCGCTCCTTACTAACAATAAATTACTAGATCATATTTAAACTTCACAGATCTTTCCCTTCTGAGAAAGTGTTATGTTGGTTTCATGCAATAGATTTTTTTGTACATTTTGCGTGCAAGCCATAATTTTGAGCATAGGTCATGGACCCATTAAGTTTTTATGTGACTTTTCAAAAAAGTCTGCAAAAAAAGAGACGTCCGATTTTGATCCATACTGCAGATCAAATTTGCCAATGCAAGTAAATGATCCTATATAAAAAAGAAAATAGTATGTAGATGTCATCTGTGTGCTGTCCATATTTGCATATTCTATTGTTTAAGGACAGGTTCAGATGAACAAAAGAAAAGTTGTCCAATTTTCATCCAGAAAATGCCGATCTTTATTCGTATTGCCATCCCCCTGTGCAATTAGTATGCATCCATGTGACATCTGTATTTAAACTTCAACGTTTTAAAAAGTCCATGATCAAATACAGGTAATGTTTAACTGTAAAAATCAGCTGGAATATGGATGATCAATATGGGTATGATTTTTTTTGTGCACGCATAGACTTGAATGGGTGGGTCTAATCCAAAATATGGTAGAGCATAGTGCATGCTGCAAGTCCATGTGAATAATTTTTATCTGAACAGCCCAATTTAATTACGGTACATTGGTCATTGTGCTGTCTGCTATTTACTCAGGCAGCCCACGTCTGTCCAGTATAATGTTTGTCTGTACAAATCCTAATGATTAGAAGTTAAGATTTTTATTTTCACATGTGAAAATTGAGCGAACAAAAATGTTAAACACTGAATCTCTGACCAAAAATGGGTCCAGCACAATAAAACAAACACAAGCCATTTTTCACATATGAGAATTGAAAGGATGTGTGAAACTAGCTTTAACGGGGTGGTTCACCCCTTTTCATTACTGGCCACATCGATATAATGTTGAGAAACAAGGTTTTTCCCAAATACCTTGTGTTGCTAATAGTGCCTGTGAGCGGCACTATTGCGGTCTGCTCACTTTCTTCACGTGACCCCCGGGCTCTGTGACCTCTGATGTCTGGTTATGTCACACCAACTGAGTCGGGCCACAGTCTTCCTGAGTGACTGGGCTGTGGGCGGCGTTTCACTGTTCATCACAGCACAGCATCAAAGCCCATCATCTTCCTGCTCTCTCCACTGCAGAGCACGCAAGCAGGAGCAATGCTGGGCTGTGCTAAGCTGTGAAACTACACCCACAGCCCAGCATCTTCCTGCTCTCTCCACTGCATGCAAGCAGGAGCGATGCTGGGCTGTGCTAAGCTGTGAAACTACACCCACAGCCCAGACAGTTACGGAGACTGGGGCCGGCCGCAGAGATGTCGGGTCAACAGGATGTTGATGTGACATCACTGGATTTCAAAGGTCACAGAGCCCGGGGGTCACGCAAAGAGGATGAGCGGAGTACAATAGTGTCGCTCACAGGCATTATTGGCAACACAAGCTATTTGAGAGAAATAGTGAAGAAAGGGTTTTAACCAGCTCACCTGTATAGGAACACCAACTGTTTTAGAAGCAAGGATAACAGTGTTGCTGGTGCAGGGACTTGAAATAGAAAAGATCTCCAGCTTCCAAATGAATAAAATCAATTTCTTTTATTCCAAAAATTAAAATCCAAAGTACAGGACTTGATCCAAAAGCGTTTCAGAAAAGATGTCCTTTGTCAGAGCATAAATATATGCTCTGACAAAGGAGATTCACTGAAACGCGTTGCATTTCTAATTACTCTTATTATTTTGGATCAAGTCCTGTACTTTGGATTTTAATTTTTGGAATAAAAAAAATTGATTTTATGCACTTGGAAGCTGGAGATCTTTTGTATTTGAGAGAAACATTGTTTTTCAACGTAATATTGATTTGGCTAGTAATGAAAACGGGTGAACCACCTCTTTAATGGAACATTATGGGCTAAATTTATAATTTTTTAGGCCTCACTCAGATGGCTGTTATTTTTCAAGTACCTGAAAAACTGGACCAATCATTTTCATTAGTTTTTTGGGTTAGATTTTCATCAGTGTATGGTCAGTGTGTCAGGTTTTATCATCATTGTTTCAGCAGAGATTTCCCACATGCAAAAAAAATTGTAAAGCCTCTCCTATCCATTATAATGTTAAAAACATGACCAATAAATTTGTATAAGCAACTTTGATCCATCACTAAGATAAAAAAACAGACATATCTCCATAATTTTTTTGTAGATATACGGTCCACAAAAATATACAGACATGTGAACAGCATCTTAGATTATAATGGGTTCTATCTATGAAAATTAAAATGTATACATTGCATAAACGACAAAGCAGACATATAAGTAAGGACTTATACCTAAAGAAGGGCCTAATGGAACAATGCATTAAGGCGCTTTTACATAGACAGATAATTGGTTGAGTAAGTGGTTGGAAAAATGTTATTGCTTTATTATTGATCCATGTAAACATGGCAGCTCCCATCTAATGAATGAGCAAGAATAGGGATTAAAAAAATCTTTACTGTCAGTATCACATAACGTCTTGTAGACAATATACAGATCGTATCTAGACAAAGCAACCATATCAATGATTGTCTGTCCCAAGTAATCTCCACAATGGAAACTTTAAAATAGTGTGTTACGACTTGTTTTAGGATACTTGCTAATGTAAAAAAGCCCTTAGGCCTATGTGTGTCTCTATTAGAGTTGAGCGCAGTTCGTGGTTCATGGTTCTCCAGTTCGCGGCTCGAGTGATTTTGGGGGCTGTTCTAGATCGAACTAGAACTCGAGCTTTTTTGCAAAAGCTCGATAGTTCTAGATACGTTCGAGAACGGTTCTAGCAGCAAAAAAAACAGCTAATTCCTAGCTGGCTTTCCGCTGTAATAGTGTAAGTCACACTATTATGATATTTCAGTGTATAGTGTGCGGGAACAGCGCATTCAGATCACTGCTGTATGTATGATCGCCATTTTTTTTTTCCTTGTCTTCCTTCCCTAAGCGCGCGTGTGTAGTGAGGAGGGCCAGCATGTCAGCCAATCCCAGACACACACACAGCTAAGTGGACTTTTAGCCAGAGAAGCAACGGCATGTGTGATAGGATGTCCATGTCACATGTCCCTGCATTATAAAACCGGACATTTTCCTCCAGCACGCCATTATCTGCCTTCTGCGTCCTTGGTGTCAGACATCACTGGCGCAGCTCCTATCGCCGATACAGATGTATACGCTCCATACACAGCGCGGGACAGCATAGGGATAGCACTTTCTATCAGTCCTTTTGAGGGCTCATACCGGCAGGGTCAGAGCCATAGGTGACAGGTCCTGAAAACAGAGTTTAACAGCTACACAAGATGACAGAGTCTGTGTAGCTAAGGTCAGGGATTTCCTCGCTGCATTTCACCATTAGGAGGGATAGAAAGGCAGGCTTCCTTTCCTCTACCCAGAGACCCACAACCCTGCCACTGTATCCTCCTGCCCTTTGCACACTCCAACTCATTGTTACTAAGCCATTATACTAGCAAACACTGAGTGAACTTAGTGGCATCCTAAACGTGGCTATTGGACTTCTGTATAGTCCCAGTAGTGCACAGATATTTGCAGCATGTCTGCCTGCATTGCACACTCAAACTCATTATAACTAAGCCATTATACTAGCAAACACTGAGTGAACTTAGTGGCATCCTAAACGTGGCTATTGGACTTCTGTATAGTCCCACTAGTGCAAAGATATTTGCAGCACGTCTGCCTGCATTGCACACTCAAACTCATTGTTACTAAGCCATTATACTAGCAAACACTGAGGAAACTTAGTGGCATCCTAAACGTGGCTATTGGACTTCTGTATAGTCCCACTAGTGCAAAGATATTTTCAGCACGTCTGCCTGCATTGCACACTCAAACTCATTGTTACTAAGCCATTATACTAGCAAACACTGAGTGAACTTAGTGGCATCCTAAACGTGGCTATTGGACTTCTGTATAGTCCCACTAGTGCAAAGATATTTGCAGCACCTGTGCAGGACACCCTCCTGCTCTGTTTTTAATAAGCTATATTGATAGCAAAAAATACTGCCATTTAGTGGCATCATAGAACTGGATGTTGTATTTCATTATTGTCCCACTGGTGCCAAGCTATTTCTAGCACCTGTGCAGGACACCCTCCTGCTCTGTTTTTAATAAGCTATAATGATAGCAAAAAATACTGCCATTTAGTGGCATCATAGAACTGGATGTTGTATTTCATTATTGTCCCACTGGTGCCAAGCTATTTCTAGCACCTGTGCAGGACACCCTCCTGCTCTGTTTTTAATAAGCTATAATGATAGCAAAAAATACTGCCATTTAGTGGCACCATAGAACTGGATGTTGTATTTCATTATTGTCCCACTGGTGCCAAGCTATTTCTAGCACCTGTGCAGGACACCCTCCTGCTCTGTTTTTAATAAGCTATAATGATAGCAAAAAATACTGCCATTTAGTGGCATCATAGAACTGGATGTTGTATTTCATTATTGTCCCACTGGTGCCAAGCTATTTCTAGCACCTGTGCAGGACACCCTCCTGCTCTGTTATTAATAAGCTATAATGATAGCAAAAAATACTGCCATTTAGTGGCATCATAGAACTGGCTGTTGTATTGCATTATTGTCCCACTGGTGCCAAGCTATTTCTAGCACCTGTGCAGGACACCCTCATGCACATTTTGCTACGCTAATGTTATAGCAAACTCAGGGAATTCATTGCTGCATTTGATAATTCGGAGGGATAGAAATTGAGGCTTTCTTTAGCTTTTCCTTCTGTTCATAGACAGCATCTCCAAGTCCACACCCGAAGAGCAATTTCTCCTCCACGTGTAAGTGTGGAGAGGCAGCTAGTGCGCATGCGTGTGCCGATTTACCCCAGCTGAAGCCTAACTACAGTGTTTCGCCTAGTGAGTATGCTCAGCCTGACTGTGCCATTCCTGACGCTAAGTCTTCATTTCAGGATACAGCGCATGCTCCCACACTTACTGTGAAAAGCCTCTTTGCACAGGTACTTGCATTCCGTGCCGGGCCTAAGTCCTGTTTTGTGCCGAGACACCATGCTAAAGCTGATAGTCTTTTTTCAGAGACTCGATTTCATGCAACTGACCATGCTCAGGCACTTACTGCATCTGAAACTAGGTCCGGTAATGAACTCTTTGGCCCTGCCCCTGATGTGGGGGGGCCCATATAGACCACAGGGCAACAGGTGTCCTGACGATGTGGCCACGCCACTCCCAAATGGCTTGCAGAGGCCCGCCCCTATGACTTGTCACCTCATTATTGATGGTCAGACAATGACTGGTGAGGTGTTTGTGTCATGGCAGCCATGAGGTCATTATTGAAGTTGCGGTTCCAAATAGGACGCTAGTTATGCCACTCATGACGTGTCACTCTGCTTTTGTCTCCAGGAGGTGCATTGTGGTCCACCCTGGTTTGGGGCGGACCCAGGTTATAAAACGGGCTGGAGCCAACAAGGAGGTGCGCAGTCTTCTATTATGCTCCGAAAGAGCACACCTCCATGTGTTGAACCCATCGCGGCTTTAGGCCAAAGGTAGGCAGGGATAGGGCAACGATGCAGGCTGCCACCACAGTTAGTAACGCAGAACGGTTAAGACCAGCTCCTGTCCTACAAGTCTTGCTTGTGCAGCCCAGTGGCATTAACAGGCCTGCTGCTGCTGATGCGCCTGCTGTCCACAGGTGTGGCCCCAATGCACACGGTCAGCGTACTCAATGGCCCCTGTGATGTTAGGGAGTTCCTGGGCTGGGTGGGCGTGTGGACCCTGTGACGCTAACAGGGCTCCCACTCTCAAGATCCGAGTGGCGTCTAACTCGGTTCAGGCAACTATTAGTTTCATAGCCACACAGCTCTGTATCCTCCACCTAACCTTCCAGTTGCCAACCTCTTCTTTTCCATCTGGGAGCACGGTGGACATTGACTGCTGATGGGGATATATACCTTTCTCTTTCTTTTCTTATTAGTTTTCGTTATATACATAGTATATACCACCTTATCCAAATCTGCCAGTCCCACCGTAACAGATGGTGTTTCTTCATCAAATGTTACTTTTGCTTAACCACCAAACCCACGGACAAAAACTTGTTTCCCCTTTCCAACACACCTGTTCCCCTTTCCACCAGCATTTGTCCTTTTTCAACTCCTTTGGTATATGACCAAAAGTGCAACTCTGCAGGGACACCGTACTCAATGCCATCTCAGCCCAGCAGCCAGCCCTTGGTCCCTCAGATGTGGACAAGTAAAGGACCATTTCCTCCTATCCATGACAAAGCATTGAGATTCACTCTGTGCAGCACTGGTGTTTACTGGAAAAGCAGATCTAAGAAGAAAAGTCCTCTGAGAGCCATGACTTGTTCATCTTGGTTCTTTTAGAAACACAGCGAGGGGACTCCAACCACAGTCTCCCTCGTTGCCACTAATTGGGCCACACACACCCCACTTGACTGGCATCAGGTGACCCCCCTTTTGAAAAAGAAAAAGATGCTTTGCATGAAACACTCTCAAAAATACACGTGCCTTTCCCGTCCCCTGGCTGACCCAGGGGAAGAAAAGTCCTCTGAGAGCCATGACTTGTTCATCTTTGTTCTTTTAGAAACACAGCGAGGGGACTCCAACCACAGTCTCCCTCGTTGCCACTAATTGGGCCACACACACCCCACTTGACTGGCATCAGTTGACCCCCCTTTTGAAAAAGAAGAAGATGCTTTGCATGAAGCACTCTCAAAAATACGCGTGCCTTTCCCGTCCCCTGGCTGACCCAGGGGAAGAAAAGTCCTCTGAGAGCCATGTCCACATTGTCAGTGGACAGACATGTGTGCTTATCTGCCAGCAGACCCCCAGCAGCACTGAAGACAGGTTCCAAGAGAACGCTGGCTGCAGGACACGACAAGATCCCCAAGACGTACGTGGCAAGCTCAGGCAATTTATCCAGATTGGAAGCCTAAAATGAGCAGGGCTCAAGTTGCACAGTAATGGCATTGATGTTTCCTTGCATATACTCATATATCTGTGTCTCGTCCTCTTTTTCCTTGTCCAGCTCTTTTGTTTTCGCATGAGTATATGTCCTTGTCACTTTCCCATGTGTTTGTGTTGTGAGTTGTTTGTCACCTTTTGGACATCTTTGAGGGTGTTTTCTAGGTGTTTTTATGTGTTTGTGAATGCCTGCCATTGTTTCCTATGCAGTTCGAGTTCGGTTCGTCGAACGTTCGACGAACCGAACTCGAACGGGAGCTCCGTTCGGCGAACCGACCTCGAGCCGAACCGCGACTGGTTCGCTCATCTTTAGTCTCTATGAACCACATTGGGACATGTCCTTGAAAAACAAGCACAGCACATGAATGGCACTTGCCATCTGTGTGCTGTTTGTTTTTAACCCCTTCACACTTTTCGATTTTATGTTTTCGCTTTAATTTTTTTCTTCCCCTTCTTCCTAAAGCCATAACATTTTATTTTTTCCATTAATATGCCCATATGAGGGCTTATTATTTACAGTACAAGTTGTACTTTTGAATGACACCATTCATTCCACCTCATAGTGTACTGAAAAAATGGGAAAAAAATTCCAAGTGCTGTGGAACTGCAAAAAGTTTATTCCACAATGTTTTTAGGGTGTTTTGTTTACTGTGTTCACTATTTGGTAAAACTGACTTGGTAGTATGAGTATGAAGATACCAAACTAGTATAGTTTTTTTTTCATTTAAGTGGTGAATTTAAAAAAAAAAAAATAAAATTGTAAAAAACCCCAGAATTTTGCTTTTGTCACCATTTTCCAAAACCCGTACCATTTACATTTTTCAGGATGTTAGGGCCTTGAGCTGATATTTTTACTGATACCATTTTTGGGTAGATTTGATACTTTGCTCGCTTTTAATTTTATAATGGTGACCAAAAAAACATGATTCTGGCATTTTGATTTTTTTTTCTCATTACACCATTGTGCAATCAAATTAATTTATTTTATATTTTGATAGATCGAACAATTTCTAACATGACAATACCAAATATGTGTATTTTTTATTTTGTTTTATATTTAATGGGGAAAGGGAGGTGATTTTAACTTTTTGGGTTTTTTTTTATAATTTTTGAAAACTTTTTTTTTTTTACCTTTTACAGTATTTAATTGTCCTTTTAGAAGACTTGAAGCTGCAATCGTCTGATCACCTGTGCTATGCAGAAAAGTGCATCAGTTCTGCTATGAATATCAAAAATCAGAATCTCCTATGAATGCAGGCTTGCAGGTGGCATTCACTGGAGGGTCATAATGACAGACACGGGGGTAATTAGCTGACTCCCAGCTGCCATGAAAACTCGTCATTGATCACTTGACGAGTGCTGATGGACGGGACAAATGATGCACTTAGGCTATGTGCGCACGTTGCGTAGTATCCATGCTGAAAAAATCTGCAGCGATTTGGCAGTGCACGTACAGTTCAAATCGCTGCAGAAACACTGAGTAATGGATGCAGTGTGTCTGCAGAATAGATGCCGATTTCATGCACTCTGGATGCTGCCTCTCCCATAGACAGAGTGGGAGCAGCATCCAAAGCGTAAGAAATAAGTCACATGTTACCTTTTTGAGCGCAGTGATTTGGATCAAAATTTCAGCATGCAAGTCGCTGCCCTCTCAAACGCAACATGCGGATGGATTATGCACAATCTTCATAAATTGTGCTAGGGACGCAGGATGCATGCGTTTACATTGCAGTGTAATATACAGCATAATCGCATGAAATTACGCAACGTGCGCACATAGCCTTACTGTCAGCAAGTGTTAAATGCTGCTGCCAGAGATTAACAGCATTATTTAACTGGTTAACAGCAGCAGGTGGATCTCTAGTCCACCCATGGCTATTACACTGTGTGCAGAATTATTAGTCAAATGAGTATTTTGATCACATGATAATTTTTATACATGTTGTCCTACTCCAAGCTGTATAGGCTTGAGAGCCAACTACCAATTAAGTAAATCAGGTAATGTGCATCTCTGTTATGAGGAGGGATGTGGTGTAATGAGAGCAACACCCTATATAAGGTGTGCTTAATTATTAGGCAACTTCCTTTCCTTTGGCAAAATGGGTCAGACGAGAGATTTGACAGGCTCTGAAAAGTTCAAAATTGTGAAATGTCTTGCAGAGGAATGCAGCAGTTATGAAATTGCCAAACTTTTGAAGTGTGATCACCGAACAATCAAGTGTTTCATGGCAAATAGCCAACAGGGTCGCAAGAAGCGTGTTGGGCAAAAAATGCGTAAAATAACTGCCCATGAATTGAGGAAAGTCAAGCGTGAAGCTGCCAAGATGCCATTTGCCACCAGTTTGGAAAAATTTCAGAGCTGCAATGTTACTGGAGTATCAAAAAGCACAAGGGACATGGCCAAGGTGAGGAAGGCTGAAAAACGACCACCTTTGACCAAGAAACATACGATAAAATGTCAAGACTGGGCCAACAAATATCTTAAAACTGATTTTTCAAAGGTTTTATGGACTGATGAAATGAGAGTGACTCTTGATGGGCCAAAGGCTGGATCAGTAAAGGGCAGAGAGCTCCACTCCGACTCAGACGCCAGCAAGGTAGAGGTGCGGTACTGGTATGTGCTGGTATCATCAAAGATGAACTTGTGGGACCTTTTCGGGTTGAGGATGGAGTGAAGCTCAACTCCCAGACCTACTGCCAGTTTCTGGAAGACAACTTCTTCAAGCAGTGGTACAGGAAGAAGTCGGTATCGTTCAAGAAAAACATGATTTTCATGCAGGACAACGCTCTATCACATACATCCAACTGCTCCACAGCGTGGCTGGCCAGTAAAGGTCTAAAAGATGAAAAAACAATGACATGGCCCCCTTGTTCACCTGATCTGAACCCTATAGAAAACCTGCGGTCCCTCATAAAATGTGAGATCTACAGGGAGGGAAAACAGTACACCTCTCGGAACAGTGTCTGGGAGGCTGTGGTGGTTGCTGCACGCAATGTTGATTGTAAACAGATCAAGCAACTGACAGAATCTATGGATGGTAGGCTGTTGAGTGTCATCAGAAAAAAAAGGTGACTGTATTGGCCGCTAAGTTTTTTGGGTTTTGTTTTTGCATGTCAGAAATGTTTATGTCTAAATTATGTGCAGTTATATTGGTTTACCTGGTGAAAATAAACAAGTGAGATGAGAAGATATTTGGTTTTTATTAAGTTGCCTAATAATTCTGCACAGTAATAGTTACCTGCACAAACAGATATCCTCTTAAGATAGCTAAATCTAAAAAAAAACACTCCAACTTCCAAAAATATTAAGCTTTGATATTTATGAGTCTTTTAGGTTGATTGAGAACATAGATGTTGATCAATAATAATAAAAATCCTCTAAAATACAACTTTCCTAATAATTCTGCACACAGTGTAAAAGCACTTTATGGCTGATTAAATCAGCTTTCAAGTGTCGAGAAAGATATGGGCTCACATGAGCCTGCATCAAAGGGAGGGACACAGTCAATGATGTACATGTATGTCATTGGTCGTGAAGTTGTAAACAACGGTATGGTTGAAACCTGTTTTTCAATCATACCGGAGAAAAAACCATGGATGCCACATAGATAGCACATGTATGACACACTGGCAGGCACAGATAGAAAAAGGTTGCTGTGCGAGAACAATATATGGGCCCTTTCCAGTCCAGTAGCTCAATATAATGCACAATTCAACCTGCTTTGGAGGTGGTAATGGCCTTCTTACCCCTTGGGCTCTTGTGTGGACACACAGGTTGCACCAGTGATATATCCGCCTCTGGAGTAACATACAGATGACACACAGATGACATATTAACCTTTTCCTATCCTGAGTCCCCTCGAGGCAGACATTTCAAAAATTCCGTTACGCTCCTTTGTCCCCTGGCAGGGGACATTAATAATTCATACGCATTTTATTGTCCTAAGTCACTTCTAGTGGGCCACTGAGTGGAAAGTCCTTTTCTAAGCATAGCAGGCAGGTCTTCGCTCATAGTGCTATTTTTGGCAGCCAATGGTTTCAATGGGCAGAACAGGAAATTGTATTGGATAGGAAAAGCTTAATGGCACACTGATGAAAACACTGAAACACCAATACCTGTTTTACATATATTTTTTATACGAATGTGTAAAGGGGACCTTAGGGTTCGCTCACACTTGCATGAAAAAATTTGGTCCCATTCTTCTTCTGAAAAGTTGTACAATTGAAATCAATGTGTGTAATCTTTTGTCATGTGAGTGCAATGCGGTGATGATTTCAGTAACATTACTGACATCATCACTGTTGCCCGGTCACACATAGGACACATAATCGAGGAACGTCATGCAAAGCACTTGACTACGTCGGACCTGAATACTTTACTTTCTAATAAATGAGTCAACGAGAGACAAGTCTATTGTTTTTGTCTCTCTTTTTATGTCTTCCAGGTTTCAATTTCTGTACGTCGTTGGACTTTGTCAGACCTGCAATTTTTTTTTTTAACAAATTGGTGAATCAGGGAAAGAGTTAGGGAGTGTTAACTCCTTCACGTCCACTGATTTTCCACTTTTAATTTTTCCCTCCTTTTGTTCCAAGAGCCATAACTTTTTCATTTTCCATCAATATAGCCATATGAGGGCTTTTTTTGTGGGATGAGTTGCAATTTTGAACAACACCATTCATTCTGCCGCATATTGTACTGGAAAAGGGGAAAATTATTTGCAGTGAAATTGCAAAAAAAGTGCAAATCTACGATTGTTTTTTTTTTTTTTTATTATGATTTACCATGTTCACTGTATGGTAAAACTGACCTGTCAATGTGATTCCCCAGGTCAGTAAAAGTTCACTGATATCAAATTTGTATAGTTTTACTTTTATTTAAGTAGTAAAAAAAAATTCAGAAATTTGTCAAGAAAAAGAATTGTGGTTTTATCGCTATTTTACGAGATCCTTAGCAATCACAATTTTTATGATTTTGGGCTGTGTACCAGCTTTTCTTTTGCGTCCTAAGCTGACATTTTTTAATTATACCATTTTTGGGTAGATTAAATGTTTTGATTGCCTATTTTTGCATTTTATTGCTATGTTGCGAGGACCAAAAAAACGTAATTCTGACGTTTTGATTTTTTTCTAACTGTGCCCTTACTCATTATACATTTACTAACCATCCAAAATTACTTTGTCCAGCTCACCTGCTTCTCGCCGGAGACCGCTTATCCAGGACCGTGCACGGAAAGGAAGGTAGCAGAATTCATTTCATGTAATAGAAAAAATTCCAGCAACAAATCCATGGAAAAATCTTCATTAAAAATTCATATTTTATTTATCAAAAACTTATAAAGCAGTCCATGTTATCAACTGCCCCAGCAGAGGACGCGTTTCGAACGACACAGTTCTTAATCCGTCTCTAATTCTTTTGAGAAAAAAATGGACTCATTAAAAAGGGGCTGAAACCCCAACATGAACGTCAATAACCAGTGAAAAGTTTAGAAGGTGCAGCAAAGAAGTTCTCCTATTAACCCTACATGTCCAAAGTCCCAGAGAAGACTAACCACAGTCTCTTTTAGCACTAATTCCCATATGTCCAACTCCCAGTTTGTTTTTAATTATTTTTATTTTTATTTTTATTTTTATTTCTCTTTCTATTTATATTGTTATTTTTATTTTTATTCCATCATTCTATCCTTCTACCACTATCTCCCAATCACAAAATCGGAAGCAAATTCAGAGACAAAAAGTCCCCTTATAATAGAATTTATTCCTAGGGATTTTTTTTCTCTATAATGTTTTTCATAAGCTTCTAACAAACTTTTATTAGCCCACTTTTTTCTCAATCAGAAAAAGGACACTGGAAAACGCTACACATTTCATTCCCGTCAGATTCTATATCCACCATGATATGAAAAACAAAATTATAAAAAATTACAAAAAAATACAAAAAACCAAAAAATTCAAAAAAATCAAAGTTTAGCATTTAACACGCTGCTCATCCCTAATATGCATATAACACATCATTCCTCCTATTCAAACCCATAGGGTATCTAGTTCCCATCAGGAAAATCCACTTGATATCTCTGTGTAACAATAGCCTTTTCAAATCACCTCCTCTTTTAGGCAACTTCACTTTTTCTATCGCGTTTACTTTCATATCTGTCAAATCTCCTGCATGTACGTCCCGAAAATGTTGAGACACTCCAGACAAACTCCTGGTTGTCACATTATTCGCGTCATACACATGCTCCGAAATTCTCCTCCTTAAAGGACGCGACGTACTCCCAATATATTGCAACCGGCAAGTTACACAGGAGATCAAGTAGACTACATAATCTGTACCACAGTTTATCATAGAATTTATCTCATAATTTTTACCTTGACTAAAGGAAGAAAAGCCTTTGGTACCTTGCATAAAAACACAAGAACCACACGATTTATGTCCGCACTTATAGGATCCTTTTGTTGGAAGCCAGTTCCCTGTGGCTCCCTCCACTCCATTCACATTAGGCCTATTCATGTGGTCACTAGGTGACAATAACGCATTCAAAGCCGTATTCTTTTTGGACACAAACTTGACTCCTTCTTTCAAGATTTTAAACAATGTCTCATCAGTTGATAATATCGGTAAATACTTTTTGACCACATGTACCACTTCATGATAGTTTTTACTGAATTTTGTGGAGAAAACCACAGGCAACTTCGACCTCCCCACTACTTCCTTTGTCTCCAAATACTGCGCCCTACTTTTCAAATTAGTTTTTTCTTTAGCTCTTTCCAAATTATCTCGGCGGTACCCTCTGGCCACAAATCTTTCATCAATAATTTTACATTCTAATTTATAATCCTCCTCACTCGTGCAACATCTCTTTGCCCTTATGTACTCACCTGTTGGGATGTTCTCAATAATATGCCTCGGGTGACAACTCCCTGCATGAAGCAGAGAATTCCCCGCTGCAGGTTTTCGATATAATTTACATTCTATCATTCCCATACTGGGATTACCATTCATGTTCATGTCCAAAAAATGTATTTCTTGTTCCTCATGCTGGTGGGTAAAAAATAAATTATGAGCATTATTACTGATGTAAAATAAAAAATCCTTTATTCTATCTCTCTCCCCTTTCCATATAATCAATATATCGTCTATATACCGAAGGTATATAGCCATATCTTTTGAAAAAGGATTAGAATAATTAAAAATATACTGCTCTTCCCACCAGAACATGAATATCCCTGCCAAAGAGGGTGAAAATTTGGAACCTATGGAACATCCCTGCAGTTGGACATATCGATTATTCAGGAATGAAAAGTAATTATTTTTTAATAAGAAGTTGGTCACTTCCAATATAAATTCTTGTTAGTCAGATTTATAGCCAGAATACCGCTCGAGCTGATTCTTCAGAGCCAGAATCGCAAGATAGTGTGGAATTGACGTATAAAGCGTCTGTACATAACATGTCAACCAACTATAGCCTTTCCTCCATTCCACTTTTGACAAAATATTCAACACGTTTCCCATCTAACACAAAACTCGGAGATGCTTTTGCCAGTGCCTGCAGATGGTCATCAAGCCATTCTGACAAATGCTCCGTCATTGACCCAATACCCGAAATAATAGGTCTGAAACTAGGTGGAAATAAATTCTTGTGTGATTTTGGGAGAGCGTGCAGCAGTGATGTTCGTGGACATGAGGGAATAAAATACTCTTTTTGTTTAGCATTAATCAATCCCAAATGTAGGCCCTCATCTATCAACTTCTCTAGGGCCACTCTAACTCTCTCTACAGGATCATAATCTATGCTTTTGTATGTTTCACTATCCTTAAGCAATTTCAAAATTTCCCTCTCATACAGTCCCACGTCCATCACTACTACCGCTCCCCCTTTATCAGAATTTTTTATAATAATATTCGGATCATTCTGTAGTGTTCTTATAGCATCTTTCTCCTTTTTAGACAAATTTTGAGCCATGACTTTTTTCTGATTTTACAAACATGTCAGTTCTTTCTCAACAATATTCTGGAAATCTGTCATTTGATCTGTTCTTGAAACAATAGGATAGAAATCTGGATTAGGTATTCTCCTTTTCCTAACTATATCATCTTGAGCACTAAGCTTCAAATCATCTATGGAAAGATCTCTCAGATCCTGCAACGCCAATTGCTCATGGAATGAAGAGGGGGAAAAAACCGCATCGGGTGGATGAGGTTCCTCCAGCTCCTCATTCTGATCGCAAAAGAAATGTCTCCTGACGGTCAATTTTCTAACAAATTTGTTTACATCAAGTATGGTCTCAAATAAATTGAAACCCGTATTAGGTACAAAATTTAAACCTTTTTCCAAAATTTTGATTTCACTTCCATTCAGAATACAAGCTGATATATTTATTACAGACTGCGCTTTCTCTTCATTTACTTCTTTTTCCCTCTCGTGAAATGTCCACGCTGATACTCCTTTCCTTCTATGCCTGCGGCCGGCCCTCCTTGTTTTTTTCTTTGACTTTTCTGAAAAAAATATTGGTTTTTTGAATTCCCCATGGAAGTCGATGGATCCTCCATGTTATTCTCAGATGCATCCGTGTTATAGTCTGTGGATTCCAAATTCGTTGTCTCTGGATCCGTTGAAGAAAAATTAACCTTATTATGATTCCCTCTATTCCTTGTTTTTAAAATAGATTTAGGACCGTCTCGAGGATATCTCCGATAACCATGCCATGTATAAACTCGATCATTCTCATAGTCTCTTGAATCTCTACTAAACTTCTTTTCTTTAAAGGCTGTGATTTTATCTTCCAATACAATGATTTTTTTATTAATTTGTTCTTTCATGAGTTTGTAAGACTCCAGACTATTAAATTGTGCCAATGAGTTCTCAACTTCCTTCATTCTACCTTCCAAATCCGTTAATTTGCACTGCTCCTGTTCAATAATAAGCTGGATCAACTTTCTTGAACACTCCGACAGGATCAGATTCCACTTAGTCATGAATTCCTGATTGAACTCCGTGGTAGGTCTCTTGCTCATACGGAGCCCTCTAGGAATCATTCCTTTATCAAGATATGCCTGTAAGGTCTTGCTGTCCCACCATGTGCGAATTCTAGAAGACATAATCTTCTCCAGATCCCACATGAGTTTACTCAACTCCATGTGTTCTTCCACGGGGATATCTTGTGCATTCGTGGAAAAAATCTTTGCTGCTCTCTCCACTCTTCTCTGGTTATTAATATTAAAAAACTCATCATCTTGTACATTTGTATCACTTTGAGCAATCTCCATTTTGTAAATCTCACGGTAACCGACAACACTCTTCAATGAATTGAAAAATCAATGCTCATTCATAAGATATATATGGTTGTGCTGAATATACTGCAGGGAGCACGGACACAACCTGCCCAAACTCTGAAACATCCAAAACTACTTTGTCCAGCTCACCTGCTTCTCGCCGGAGACCGCTTATCCAGGACCGTGCACGGAAAGGAAGGTAGCAGAATTCATTTCATGTAATAGAAAAAATTCCAGCAACAAATCCATGGAAAAATCTTCATTAAAAATTCATATTTTATTTATCAAAAACTTATAAAACAGTCCATGTTATCAACTGCCCCAGCAGAGGACGCGTTTCGAACGACACAGTTCTTAATCCGTCTCTAATTCTTTTGAGAAAAAAATGGACTCATTAAAAAGGGGCTGAAACCCCAACATGAACGTCATTAACCAGTGAAAAGTTTAGAAGGTGCAGCAAAGAAGTTCTCCTATTAACCCTACATGTCCAAAGTCCCAGAGAAGACTAACCACAGTCTCTTTTAGCACTAATTACCATATGTCCAACTCCCAGTTTGTTTTTAATTATTTTTATTTTTAATTTTATTTCTCTTTCTATTTATATTGTTATTTTTATTTTTATTCCATCATTCTATCCTTCTACCACTATCTCCCAATCACAAAATCGGAAGCAAATTCAGAGACAAAAAGTCCCCTTATAATAGAATTTATTCCTAGGGATTTTTTTTCTCTATAATGTTTTTCATAAGCTTCTAACAAACTTTTATTAGCCCACTTTTTTCTCAATCAGAAAAAGGACACTGGAAAACGCTACACATTTCATTCCCGTCAGATTCTATATCCACCATGATATGAAAAACAAAATTATAAAAAATTACAAAAAAATACAAAAAACCAAAAAATTCAAAAAAATCAAAGTTTAGCATTTAACACGCTACTCATCCCTAATATGCATATAACACATCATTCCTCCTATTCAAACCCATAGGGTATCTAGTTCCCATCAGGAAAATCCACTTGATCTCTCTGTGCAACAATAGCCTTTTCAAATCACCTCCTCTTTTAGGCAACTTCACTTTTTCTATCGCGTTTACTTTCATATCTGTCAAATCTCCTGCATGTACGTCCCGAAAATGTTGAGACACTCCAGACAAACTCCTGGTTGTCACATTATTCGCGTCATACACATGCTCCGAAATTCTCCTCCTTAAAGGACGCGACGTACTCCCAATATATTGCAACCGGCAAGTTACACAGGAGATCAAGTAGACTACATAATCTGTACCACAGTTTATCATAGCATTTATCTCATAATTTTTACCTTGACTAAAGGAAGAAAAGCCTTTGGTACCTTGCATAAAAACACAAGAACCACACGATTTATGTCCGCACTTATAGGATCCTTTTGTTGGAAGCCAGTTCCCTGTGGCTCCCTCCACTCCATTCACATTAGGCCTATTCATGTGGTCACTAGGTGACAATAACGCATTCAAAGCCGTATTCTTTTTGGACACAAACTTGACTCCTTCTTTCAAGATTTTAAACAATGTCTCATCAGTTGATAATATCGGTAAATACTTTTTGACCACATGTACCACTTCATGATAGTTTTTACTGAATTTTGTGGAGAAAACCACAGGCAACTTCGACCTCCCCACTACTTCCTTTGTCTCCAAATACTGCGCCCTACTTTTCAAATTAGTTTTTTCTTTAGCTCTTTCCAAATTATCTCGGCGGTACCCTCTGGCCACAAATCTTTCATCAATAATTTTACATTCTAATTTATAATCCTCCTCACTCGTGCAACATCTCTTTGCCCTTATGTACTCACCTGTTGGGATGTTCTCAATAATATGCCTCGGGTGACAACTCCCTGCATGAAGCAGAGAATTCCCCGCTGCAGGTTTTCGATATAATTTACATTCTATCATTCCCATACTGGGATTACCATTCATGTTCATGTCCAAAAAAATTTATTTCTTAATATGCAAGAGGAACAAACAATGAAAAAGAAGCAGGAAAGCCACTGTATGGCACCTGTCTGAGCACACTCTGAACATCAAACAAAGACTGGAGGACAAGGAGTAAAGTGCAAATAGATTTAATAAATAGCAACTGGCACAAAA
The DNA here is from genome assembly GCF_048569485.1 of Anomaloglossus baeobatrachus. NCBI lineage: Eukaryota > Metazoa > Chordata > Amphibia > Anura > Aromobatidae > Anomaloglossus > Anomaloglossus baeobatrachus. The sequence continues at coordinate 468,497,117 of NC_134356.1, forward strand.
GAATCAGCGGCTAAAACAGGCCGGCAAATAAAATATAGATGTACTAGAGGACAATTACATATAGGGCACAAGTAAAATGAATAAATAACAGACTGGGTCAAAAACATGAACAAGGCATCCTGCACATAAAGAGCATGGTGTAAAATTTTGACAATTGTTACACATAGACAGATGGAAAAAACCAGCTCTGGATAAGCACAATGATAACAGTGTATACTCTGAAATAACAGAGATATATAAAATAGGATCCAAGTCTCACTAATCAACAGTGCTTAATACAGATGCTGGTGAAACAGCAACTTCTGCAGTGACAGAGTCAAATAGTTAGAAGTCAAAAAGCAGATAAACAGGTTTAGCCACCATGAGGTGCTAAATGGATGCCAATGAACAGTCAGATTAAGTACAAAGACATGAATGCATGAATAAATCCCAGCTGGTTTAAGTAAACATACCCATAAGTGCACAAAGCCGGCCTGATAAGCAGCAGAGAAGACCCCCCCGGAGAGAGCCCCAACGTATACCTTTCACAATCTCAGCTATAAGATTAGTTCATCAGGGGGAAATTTATTTCTTGTTCCTCATGCTGGTGGGTAAAAAATAAATTATGAGCATTATTACTGATGTAAAATAAAAAATCCTTTATTCTATCTCTCTCCCCTTTCCATATAATCAATATATCGTCTATATACCGAAGGTATATAGCCATATCTTTTGATATGTCAGAAAGAACTGACATGTTTGTACAATCAGAAAAAAGTCATGGCTCAAAATTTGTCTAAAAAGGAGAAAGATGCTATAAGAACACTACAGAATAATCCGAATATTATTATAAAAAATTCTGATAAAGGGGGAGCGGTAGTAGTGATGGACGTGGGACTGTATGAGAGGGAAATTTTGAAATTGCTTAAGGATAGTGAAACATACAAAAGCATAGATTATGATCCTGTAGAGAGAGTTAGAGTGGCCCTAGAGAAGTTGATAGATGAGGGCCTACATTTGGGATTGATTAATGCTGAACAAAAAGAGTATTTTATTCCCTCATGTCCACGAACATCACTGCTGCACGCTCTCCCAAAATCACACAAGAATTTATTTCCACCTAGTTTCAGACCTATTATTTCGGGTATTGACGGAGCATTTGTCAGAATGGCTTGATGACCATCTGCAGGCACTGGCAAAAGCATCTCCGAGTTTTTTGTTAGATGGGAAACATGTGTTGAATATTTTGTCAAAAGTGGAATGGAGGAAAGGCTATAGTTGGTTGACATGTGATGTACAGACGCTTTATACGTCAATTCCACACTATCTTGCGATTCTGGCTCTGAAGAATCAGCTCGAGCGGTATTCTGGCTATAAATCTGACTTACAAGAATTTATATTGGAAGTGACCAACTTCTTATTAAAAAATAATTACTTTTCATTCCTGAATAATCGATATGTCCAACTGCAGGGATGTTCCATAGGTTCCAAATTTTCACCCTCTTTGGCAGGGATATTCATGTTCTGGTGGGAAGAGCAGTATATTTTTAATTATTCTAATCCTTTTTCAAAAGATATGGCTATATACCTTCGGTATATAGACGATATATTGATTATATGGAAAGGGGAGAGAGATAGAATAAAGGATTTTTTATTTTACATCAGTAATAATGCTCATAATTTATTTTTTACCCACCAGCATGAGGAACAAGAAATACATTTTTTGGACATGAACATGAATGGTAATCCCAGTATGGGAATGATAGAATGTAAATTATATCGAAAACCTGCAGCGGGGAATTCTCTGCTTCATGCAGGGAGTTGTCACCCGAGGCATATTATTGAGAACATCCCAACAGGTGAGTACATAAGGGCAAAGAGATGTTGCACGAGTGAGGAGGATTATAAATTAGAATGTAAAATTATTGATGAAAGATTTGTGGCCAGAGGGTATCGCCGAGATAATTTGGAAAGAGCTAAAGAAAAAACTAATTTGAAAAGTAGGGCGCAGTATTTGGAGACAAAGGAAGTAGTGGGGAGGTCGAAGTTGCCTGTGGTTTTCTCCACAAAATTCAGTAAAAACTATCATGAAGTGGTACATGTGGTCAAAAAGTATTTACCGATATTATCAACTGATGAGACATTGTTTAAAATCTTGAAAGAAGGAGTCAAGTTTGTGTCCAAAAAGAATACGGCTTTGAATGCGTTATTGTCACCTAGTGACCACATGAATAGGCCTAATGTGAATGGAGTGGAGGGAGCCACAGGGAACTGGCTTCCAACAAAAGGATCCTATAAGTGCGGACATAAATCGTGTGGTTCTTGTGTTTTTATGCAAGGTACCAAAGGCTTTTCTTCCTTTAGTCAAGGTAAAAATTATGAGATAAATTCTATGATAAACTGTGGTACAGATTATGTAGTCTACTTGATCTCCTGTGTAACTTGCCGGTTGCAATATATTGGGAGTACGTCGCGTCCTTTAAGGAGGAGAATTTCGGAGCATGTGTATGACGCGAATAATGTGACAACCAGGAGTTTGTCTGGAGTGTCTCAACATTTTCGGGACGTACATGCAGGAGATTTGACAGATATGAAAGTAAACGCGATAGAAAAAGTGAAGTTGCCTAAAAGAGGAGGTGATTTGAAAAGGCTATTGTTGCACAGAGAGATCAAGTGGATTTTCCTGATGGGAACTAGATACCCTATGGGTTTGAATAGGAGGAATGATGTGTTATATGCATATTAGGGATGAGTAGCGTGTTAAATGCTAAACTTTGATTTTTTTGAATTTTTTGGTTTTTTGTATTTTTTGTAATTTTTTATAATTTTGTTTTTCATATCATGGTGGATATAGAATCTGACGGGAATGAAATGTGTAGCGTTTTCCAGTGTCCTTTTTCTGATTGAGAAAAAAGTGGGCTAATAAAAGTTTGTTAGAAGCTTATGAAAAACATTATAGAGAAAAAAAATCCCTAGGAATAAATTCTATTATAAGGGGACTTTTTGTCTCTGAATTTGCTTCCGATTTTGTGATTGGGAGATAGTGGTAGAAGGATAGAATGATGGAATAAAAATAAAAATAACAATATAAATAGAAAGAGAAATAAAATTAAAAATAAAAATAATTAAAAACAAACTGGGAGTTGGACATATGGTAATTAGTGCTAAAAGAGACTGTGGTTAGTCTTCTCTGACACTTTGGACATGTAGGGTTAATAGGAGAACTTCTTTGCTGCACCTTCTAAACTTTTCACTGGTTAATGACGTTCATGTTGGGGTTTCAGCCCCTTTTTAATGAGTCCATTTTTTTCTCAAAAGAATTAGAGACGGATTAAGAACTGTGTCGTTCGAAACGCGTCCTCTGCTGGGGCAGTTGATAACATGGACTGTTTTATAAGTTTTTGATAAATAAAATATGAATTTTTAATGAAGATTTTTCCATGGATTTGTTGCTGGAATTTTTTCTATTACATGAAATGAATTCTGCTACCTTCCTTTCCGTGCACGGTCCTGGATAAGCGGTCTCCGGCGAGAAGCAGGTGAGCTGGACAAAGTAATTTTGGATGTTTCAGAGTTTGGGCAGGTTGTGTCCGTGCTCCCTGCAGTATATTCAGCACAACCATATATATCTTATGAATGAGCATTGATTTTTCAATTCATTGAAGAGTGTTGTCGGTTACCGTGCGATTTACAAAATGGAGATTGCTCAAAGTGATACAAATGTACAAGATGATGAGTTTTTTAATATTAATAACCAGAGAAGAGTGGAGAGAGCAGCAAAGATTTTTTCCACGAATGCACAAGATATCCCCGTGGAAGAACACATGGAGTTGAGTAAACTCATGTGGGATCTGGAGAAGATTATGTCTTCTAGAATTCGCACATGGTGGGACAGCAAGACCTTACAGGCATATCTTGATAAAGGAATGATTCCTAGAGGGCTCCGTATGAGCAAGAGACCTACCACGGAGTTCAATCAGGAATTCATGACTAAGTGGAATCTGATCCTGTCGGAGTGTTCAAGAAAGTTGATCCAGCTTATTATTGAACAGGAGCAGTGCAAATTAACGGATTTGGAAGGTAGAATGAAGGAAGTTGAGAACTCATTGGCACAATTTAATAGTCTGGAGTCTTACAAACTCATGAAAGAACAAATTAATAAAAAAATCATTGTATTGGAAGATAAAATCACAGCCTTTAAAGAAAAGAAGTTTAGTAGAGATTCAAGAGACTATGAGAATGATCGAGTTTATACATGGCATGGTTATCGGAGATATCCTCGAGACGGTCCTAAATCTATTTTAAAAACAAGGAATAGAGGGAATCATAATAAGGTTAATTTTTCTTCAACGGATCCAGAGACAACGGATTTGGAATCCACAGACTATAACACGGATGCATCTGAGAATAACATGGAGGATCCATCGACTTCCATGGGGAATTCAAAAAACCAATATTTTTTTCAGAAAAGTCAAAGAAAAAAACAAGGAGGGCCGGCCGCAGGCATAGAAGGAAAGGAGTATCAGCGTGGACATTTCACGAGAGGGAAAAAGAAGTAGATGAAGAGAAAGCGCAGTCTGTAATAAATATATCAGCTTGTATTCTGAATGGAAGTGAAATCAAAATTTTGGAAAAAGGTTTAAATTTTGTACCTAATACGGGTTTCAATTTATTTGAGACCATACTTGATGTAAACAAATTTGTTAGAAAATTGACCGTCAGGAGACATTTCTTTTGCGATCAGAATGAGGAGCTGGAGGAACCTCATCCACCCGATGCGGTTTTTTCCCCCTCTTCATTCCGTGAGCAATTGGCGTTGCAGGATCTGAGAGATCTTTCCATAGCTGATTTGAAGCTTAGTGCTCAAGATGATATAGTTAGGAAAAGGAGAATACCTAATCCAGATTTCTATCCTATTGTTTCAAGAACAGATCAAATGACAGATTTCCAGAATATTGTTGAGAAAGAACTGACATGTTTGTACAATCAGAAAAAAGTCATGGCTCAAAATTTGTCTAAAAAGGAGAAAGATGCTATAAGAACACTACAGAATAATCTGAATATTAATATAAAAAATTCTGATAAAGGGGGAGCGGTAGTAGTGATGGACGTGGGACTGTATGAGAGGGAAATTTTGAAATTGCTTAAGGATAGTGAAACATACAAAAGCATAGATTATGATCCTGTAGAGAGAGTTAGAGTGGCCCTAGAGAAGTTGATAGATGAGGGCCTACATTTGGGATTGATTAATGCTAAACAAAAAGAGTATTTTATTCCCTCATGTCCACGAACATCACTGCTGCACGCTCTCCCAAAATCACACAAGAATTTATTTCCACCTAGTTTCAGACCTATTATTTCGGGTATTGGGTCAATGACGGAGCATTTGTCAGAATGGCTTGATGATCATCTGCAGGCACTGGCAAAAGCATCTCCGAGTTTTGTGTTAGATGGGAAACGTGTTGAATATTTTGTCAAAAGTGGAATGGAGGAAAGGCTATAGTTGGTTGACATGTGATGTACAGACGCTTTATACGTCAATTCCACACTATCTTGCGATTCTGGCTCTGAAGAATCAGCTCGAGCGGTATTCTGGCTATAAATCTGACTTACAAGAATTTATATTGGAAGTGACCAACTTCTTATTAAAAAATAATTACTTTTCATTCCTGAATAATCGATATGTCCAACTGCAGGGATGTTCCATAGGTTCCAAATTTTCACCCTCTTTGGCAGGGATATTCATGTTCTGGTGGGAAGAGCAGTATATTTTTAATTATTCTAATCCTTTTTCAAAAGATATGGCTATATACCTTCGGTATATAGACGATATATTGATTATATGGAAAGGGGAGAGAGATAGAATAAAGGATTTTTTATTTTACATCAGTAATAATGCTCATAATTTATTTTTTACCCACCAGCATGAGGAACAAGAAATACATTTTTTGGACATGAACATGAATGGTAATCCCAGTATGGGAATGATAGAATGTAAATTATATCGAAAACCTGCAGCGGGGAATTCTCTGCTTCATGCAGGGAGTTGTCACCCGAGGCATATTATTGAGAACATCCCAACAGGTGAGTACATAAGGGCAAAGAGATGTTGCACGAGTGAGTAGGATTATAAATTAGAATGTAAAATTATTGATGAAAGATTTGTGGCTAGAGGGTACCGCCGAGATAATTTGGAAAGAGCTAAAGAAAAAACTAATTTGAAAAGTAGTGCGCAGTATTTGGAGACAAATGAAGTAGTGGGGAGGTCGAAGTTGCCTGTGGTTTTCTCCACAAAATTCAGTAAAAACTATTATGAAGTGGTACATGTGGTCAAAAAGTATTTACCGATATTATCAACTGATGAGACATTGTTTAAAATCTTGAAAGAAGGAGTCAAGTTTGTGTCCAAAAAGAATACGGCTTTGAATGCGTTATTGTCACCTAGTGACCACATGAATAGGCCTAATGTGAATGGAGTGGAGGGAGCCACAGGGAACTGGCTTCCAACAAAAGGATCCTATAAGTGCGGACATAAATCGTGTGGTTCTTGTGTTTTTATGCAAGGTACCAAAGGCTTTTCTTCCTTTAGTCAAGGTAAAAATTATGAGATAAATTCTATGATAAACTGTGGTACAGATTATGTAGTCTACTTGATCTCCTGTGTAACTTGCCGGTTGCAATATATTGGGAGTACGTCGCGTCCTTTAAGGGGGAGAATTTCGGAGCATGTGTATGACGCGAATAATGTGACAACCAGGAGTTTGTCTGGAGTGTCTCAACATTTTCGGGACGTACATGCAGGAGATTTGACAGATATGAAAGTAAACGCGATAGAAAAAGGGAAGTTGCCTAAAAGAGGAGGTGATTTGAAAAGGCTATTGTTGCACAGAGAGATCAAGTGGATTTTCCTGATGGGAACTAGATACCCTATGGGTTTGAATAGGAGGAATGATGTGTTATATGCATATTAGGGATGAGTAGCGTGTTAAATGCTAAACTTTGATTTTTTTGAATTTTTTGTTTTTTTGTATTTTTTTGTAATTTTTTATAATTTCGTTTTTCATATCATGGTGGATGGTGGATTCTGACGGGAATGAAATGTGTAGCGTTTTCCAGTGTCCTTTTTCTGATTGAGAAAAAAGTGGGCTAATAAAAGTTTGTTAGAAGCTTATGAAAAACATTATAGAGAAAAAAAATCCCTAGGAATAAATTCTATTATAAGGGGACTTTTTGTCTCTGAATTTGCTTCCGATTTTGTGATTGGGAGATAGTGGTAGAGGGATAGAATGATGGAATAAAAATAAAAATAACAATATAAATAGAAAGAGAAATGAAAATAAAAATAAAAATAATTAAAAACAAACTGGGAGTTGGACATATGGGAATTAGTGCTAAAAGAGACTGTGGTTAGTCTTCTCTGGGACTTTGGACATGTAGGGTTAATAGGAGAACTTCTTTGCTGCACCTTCTAAACTTTTCACTGGTTAATGACGTTCATGTTGGGGTTTCAGCCCCTTTTTAATGAGTCCATTTTTTTCTCAAAAGAATTAGAGACGGATTAAGAACTGTGTCGTTCAAAACGCGTCCTCTGCTGGGGCAGTTGATAACATGGACTGTTTTATAAGTTTTTGATAAATAAAATATGAATTTTTAATGAAGATTTTTCCATGGATTTGTTGCTGGAATTTTTTCTATTACATTTACTAACCAGTATTACCAATTAATTTATTTTATATCTTTAGATCAGGTGTTTCTGAAATTGGCAATACCAAATATATAGTTTTTTTTAATTGTTTTATTTTCAATGGGGCAAAAGTATTTTGTATTTTTTTCATATTTTTTAATTTTTTTTTGTTTTTATTGATTTTACTAGCCTTTTTAGGGGACTTGAAGCTCACGCTGTCTGATCGCTTCTGCTGTTCAGAGTGATACTTCAGTACTGTTCTGTACAGCAGAAATGCTGATTTCCTGTGAATGCCATCACTCAGCCAGCATTTACAGGAACTTCATCATGACAGCTACAGGGATCATCAGCTGTTCCCCGATTGTCATGACAACCCATCAGCGACCCATGATTGCATCATGGGGCTGCCGATACCAGTGGGGAATGGCACGCTCCCGACTGAAGAGCATTAAATCCCGCAGTCAACTGATCATATCAGCTGACCTGTGAGGGGAAAAATGTGGTCTTTCCGTGAGAGCCCACATTAAAGAGACAGACATAGCATTGAATGTACAGATACGTACAAGGTCGTAAAAGGGTTAAAATAAACCATTTTTGTGTGGTTGTTTTTTTCTTTTGGCTTATTGGGTTAGTAATAGGGGTGTCTGAGAGACACCTCTGTATTATTAACACCAGGGCTTGATGTCAGCTGACACTACACAGTATCAATACCCAAAACCATTACCTAAATTACCCCGATTGCCACCTCACCAAGTCAATCACAATGAGCTGAGGCAAGTCACCAGAATTGGCCCATCTTATGTGATGTGCTACATCTGTAGTAGCTGATGGCTAGTATTTTTAGGATGGGAAGTGCCAAATAACTATGGAGCTTCCCAGTCTGATAATATCAGCCCCCATCTGTCTATTTTACCTTTGCTTTGCTGGTTATCAAATATAGGGAACAGCGCACGTCGGTTTTTTTTTAAATTATTTATTTATTAGGTTAAACTAGACTAAACACCCTTTAGTGCCCCATGAAAGGTTCTAAAGGGTGCAGGTGTAGAATATGTAGGGGAGTTGTTAAATTATATATCTGCAGGATATCTATTTATTCTTATCTATCTATCCATCTATCTATTTCTTTATAACTTTTTTTTATTGGTTGCCAGCAAGGTTCTGGCTGTTAACTGTGCGCAAAAATAGGACGACATGTGGATGGTCTGTGTGCTGTCCATTTTTTTTCTTGTATCCGTAGACTTGAATTGGAAAGTGTCATCTGATATGCCCAATCAATTGCAGCATGCTGCAAATTTTTTACTAACGCCGATTAGACCTGAAAAAAAATACGCAGATCTGCTCTGCCTCATTGAATAAGATTTTTTTCTCGCATTGCACTTCTCCGTATTATACGCCAGTCTTAGCGTGCCCTTATACAGAGATTCACCAACTAAGAAAGAAATTTCTGGGCTATGCATTACCATCTCTAGCCCTCCAATAGGATCGAACACAGTATATAAATTTTAAGCAACGTGTTCCCTAAAATTCCCCTGTGTTTTTTTTAGTTACATCTTTTTTTGATAAAAACTGGGTGTCAATCAATATGGGCACCTTCATAAGAGCCTTTTATCTATTTAAATAACTAAAAATAGAAAGTCCAACAAGCAACAGGTTTCATAAAGGGGTTGTTGCAGACACACTATTTATACCCCAAATACCAGGAATTTCAGGGCCCCATACCAGCAAAATGTTTAGACCCCCTTGAGACTCTGCCCAGGCTGCATCTCAGCTCCACCTCCAACCCTCAATCCTTCCACAGTCCAACACTCACTCTTGGAAAAGCTCCACTTCTGTACCACATCCTCACCAATATCACATTATTTTTTTCCCCAGTCCCTCTTTGGAAGTTTAATTGTTATTACTCTGTTCACTGGTGCAATGCACAAGCATGGCAATATATTACACCTGTCAGTGTGATTCTGACAGAATGCCTGTTAGACCCGGCTTCTGGCCGAGTCTAATCCAGTCAATCAGGTTCCAATGATGTTGCAGTTCAGTACTATTGCTCTGCACCAGAATCCTGGCACTTTGAGGACTCTGGGGGTCCGAATCCCACCTGACCACCAAACGTACACAAACACCGGTGCTGCACAAATACCATTATTTACCTTTGGTAGTTGGGAACAGGTTAAATTTTAGTGGTAAAAGTTTTGTAAGAAATTGTACATTTTCTTAATTTACAATATATATTAGTCTGCATATCAATTGTAATAGGAAATACTATATAGTATTCAGGTTATATATGTCTTTTTGATGCCCCATTGGTGCACTCGTATAAGTGGTTGGTTTACCTTCTGTATTAGATGAGCAGGAAACCGGGTCACTGGTGGAGCGGACTATACTGGCAATCCGATATCTTCTGGCATGGTGCTGTTGGGCTGTCTTTTCCTTCTGTCCTGAGTGAGGTGTTGGATTAATTGGTAATGTGCTTGGTGATGGTTGGCATTGTCCAGGTGTTTGGCTAAAAACACCACAACACATCTTTATAGGTTTCAATGATACTTTCCTTTCTTTTGTCGATAATTGAGATTCTCTTTCAGGAGTGCTCAGATTTTGAGATGAAGAGTCCAAGGATCTGGACTGAGTATAATTATCACAATCTTGCCACTGGGATCTGTCTGTTGATGCTCTGCTTCCATCATCGTCTGGTGAACACTGAGAATTGGTGAGATGAAGGCCACAGCGGAGACTATGCTCCAAACTAGCACAGCTACTTTCTGTAACTGCTGTGCGATTAGTGCTATATGGAGAAAAGTCTGCAGAACGCAAGGAACCTTGAACCTCTAAAGAACAAAGGTCTTCTGATGAGCAGCTATGAGCAGGGATGTCAGCCATTTCTGACACCAGAATAGAGGTGCTGTCCACAGACACTACAATGTAAAAGATGAAGATAACAATTAGCTAAAATACAACAGTTTGTCTTGAATGACATATATTTTTAGAGATATAGGGAAAAATATTTTGCAATATAAGAGCGAATAATTAATTTTGGAGAGCCCCTCTAAATTAATATGGAAAAATAACTTTACAAAAATATCTCTGGTCTCACATTGAAAATGAATTAAATGGTAATTTGAAGCAATCCAATACAACAAGGAGACTCTACTACTAGAACAATACAAAAATCTTATTTTCAATCATGATTATATTAAAAAAAAAATCCAATGAAAAGACAGAGTACAGGAGAAAAAAAAACATGAGGCATGATAAAGTATGAAGCCATAAATAATTAATTACTATAGAGGTAATATTGCATAGAGAGTTATAATTGGGTGGAAAATCAATGAAATAGATATCTAGCATTTGTCAGTCCAATCACAATAAAAAAGTGCAAGTGAAACAAAGATTAAAAACCCTTAAGATCATCACATGAAAAATCTGATACACAATTTAATTTTTCCTCCCTTTCTCCTAAGAGCAATAACTTTTTTATTTTCCTTCAGCATATACTGAAAAATAATATAAACGTAACACTTTTGTTTTTGTCACATTTTTGATGAGATATAAAACTTTTTCTTTGCACATAAAAGGCTTTTTTCTCTTAAATACTGTTCCCAAATTTGTGTAAATCTGTGTTAGTGAGCACTTCTACTTTGCCCGAGATAATCCATCCACCACATAGGTGTGACATAAGGCCCCTTTACACACTGCAACATTGCTAGCGATATCGCTGTAACGTCATCGGTTTTGTGACGTAATAGCAACCTCCCCAGAGACATTGCAGTGTGTGACACGCATCAGAGACCTGGCCCCCGCTGTGAGGTCACTGATCACTACAAGTTGTTCAGGACCATTTTTTGGTCCATTGTTTCCCGCTGCGCAGCATGCGTCACTGTGTTTGACAGCAGGGACAAACGAGCACCGACTCTGTGTAAGCGGTGTTGTTAGGGCCAGGTGGACGGGCAGACCCAGGAGGTGGATCCACTGGACCGAACTCCTTGATGAAGGTAAGGGGTCCGGTAGCTGGAGCACTACGGGTAGCAGGACAGTCCGTGCACAAGAGTAGAATGGAGAAGTCCCTGGGACCACGGAGTCACTGATGGTAGTCCGGGTGACGGAGCTCAGGTTCGGAAGCCGAGATGTTGTCAGGCGGAGTCCGGAACCGATGGAGCGAGAGGACGGGTCACCACAGGGATCAGAGATGGAACGGACAGTCAGGATGGCAGATAGTCAGCGTTCAGGGTTCGGGATTCGGCAGGACCGGATGGCGAGGCAGGACCGGCTCTAGAAGAGAGAGAGGTGAGTATCTCACAGGAACACAAGGAGACCTGACTCCTAGCTTGGGAAACACGAAGAACAGGCCCCGCCCACTTGGACACTAACCCCTTTATACCCTGTACCTGTGTGCTCAATTTCCTGTCAGTGGACGCTGGCCCTTTAAGAAAGGGTCAATGACCGCGCGCGCGCCCTAATGCGCATGCGCGAGGCCCGGGTGCCAGAAGCCAGGGCAGGGAGCGGTGAGGAGGAAGCAGGAGAGCCGGGCTGGGGCTGAGTAGCCGACGGGCGCCGGGAGCGGGGACCAGGACGCCTGGGAACCGCAGGCAATGGAGGCTGGAGACCGGGGAGCGGCGGACGCCGGACAGAGGAACCGGGGAGCGACGCAGGGAAGCGGGGGAGCGTGGCAGGTGAGCCGGGGAGCAGAGCAGGGGACCCGGGGAGCATGACAGTACCCCCCCATGCCCCCCTCCCCGCAACCGGGACAGGAAGGCACGGATCAGAGGCGTACCCACATTCTCCCGGGGTTCCCAGGACCTATCCTCAGGACCATACCCTGCCCAGTCCACCAAGAAGAACTGTCGGCCCCGTACGGTTTTCATGGCCACGATATCCCTTACCGCATAGATGTCGTCATCGGCAATAGGAGGAGGAGCCGAACTGGCAGCAGCGGAGAAGGGACCAAGGACAACCGGCTTGAGCAGGGAGACGTGGAAGGAGTTGGGTATCCTCATCGTGGCCGGGAGCTGCAGCTTGTAGGAGACCTCATTGATCTTGCTGAGGACTTTAAACGGCCCGATGTAGCGAGGTCCCAGCTTGTAGGATGGTAGCTTCAATCGGACATACTTGGAAGCAAGCCAGACGAGATCTCCTGGAGAGAAACACGGAGGGTCCAGACGCCTCTTGTCTGCATGTCTCTTCATCCGCAGGGAAGCACGTCCCAGGGACGCCTTGACTGAGTCCCAAATCGTTGCAAAGTCACGGGCTACAGCATCAGCAGCAGGGACATCCGAGGAAGAGGATACAGGCAATGGGACGGAAGGCTGAAGTCCGTAAACGACATGGAAGGGAGAGCTGGAGGAGGACTCACTGACGTGGTGGTTATGGGAGAATTCAGCCCAAGGAAGAAGCGTGGACCAGTCGTCATGATGGGCGTTGACATAGTGACGTAAGAAGGAGGTCAAGATCTGATTGACCCGTTCCACTTGGCCGTTCGACTGAGGATGGTAGGCTGAAGAAAAGTCCAGAGTCACTCCCAGATGTTTGCAGAGAGCCCTCCAGAAGCGGGAGGTGAACTGAGTTCCTCTGTCGGACACAATGTGTGATGGAAAGCCATGCAAGCGGAAGATGTGTTGTATATAGGCGTCAGCGAGTTCCTGGGCAGAGGGCAGTCCAGCCATAGGGATGAAATGAGCCATTTTAGAGAACCGATCCACCACGACCCATATGACTGTGTGTCCGGAGGACAGTGGCAAGTCCGTAATAAAGTCCATCGCAATGTGTTGCCACGGAACTGAGGGTATAGGCAGAGGCAGAAGACGGCCATATGGCAGGTGTTTGGGCGTCTTGTTCCTGGCACAAGAGGAGCAGGCTGAGACAAAAGAAGCGACATCCGTCCGAAGGGATGGCCACCAGTAATGACGTACAATCGTACTCCATGTTCTCTTCTGACCAGCATGACCGGCTATTTTCGAGGCATGGCCCCAGTGTAACACTTTTTGCCTGTCAGTCTCAGGAACATAGGTCTTCCCGGGCGGTATCTGGGCCAGGGTGACAGGAGTCACCGGAATGATTTTACTAGGACAGATGATGGGCTGGGATGTCTCCTCCTCCTGCTCCATGGGCATGAATGACCTGGACAAGGCATCTGCGCGTACATTCTTGTCCGCGGATCGGAAATGGAGCTGGAAATCGAATCTGGCAAAGAACAAGGACCACCTGGCTTGCCGTGGGTTCAGTCGTTGAGCAGACCGCAGGTATTCCAGGTTCTTGTGGTCCGTGTAAATAATAACGGGGTACACTGCTCCTTCCAGAAGGTAGCGCCATTCCTCCAGAGCCAGTTTGACTGCCAATAGCTCTCGGTCACCGATGGTGTAGTTGCGTTCAGGCGCTGAGAAACTCTTGGAGAAGAAACCGCAAGTCACCATCTTCCCGGAGGAGGACTTCTGCATGAGCACTGCTCCGGCTCCCGAGGAGGAGGCATCCACCTCCAAGGTGAACTGTCGGTTTAACTCCGGACGGTGGAGTACAGGAGAGGAGGCAAATGCCCGCTTCAGAGAGCCAAACGCGGCGTCGGCCGCAGGTGACCAGTCCTTTGGATTAGCCCCCTTCTTGGTCAAGGCGGAGAGAGGAGCAGTCAGAGCCGAGAAGTGAGGGATGAACTAGCGGTAATAGTTGGCGAATCCAAGGAAGCGTTGGATTGCCTTTAGTCCAGAAGGAGGAGGCCAGTTGAGAATGGAAGAGACCTTCTTCGGATCCATCTGCAGTCCGGTATCGGAGATGACGTAACCCAGGAAGGGAAGAGAAGACTGCTCGAAGACACACTTCTCGTACTTGGCGTACAGACGATTCTCCCTCAGTCGTTCTAGTACCAGCTGCACGTTCTCTCTGTGGGTCTGGAGGTCCGGAGAAAAGACCAGGATGTCATCAAGATACACCACCACACAGACGTAGAGAAGGTCTCGGAACACGTCGTTCACCAATTCCTGAAAGACTGCTGGTGCGTTACACAGGCCGAAGGGCATCACACAGTATTCATAGTGCCCATCGCGAGTATTGAACGCGGTCTTCCATTCGTCCCCAGAGCGGATGCGGACCAGGTTGTAGGCACCCCGAAGATCCAACTTGGTGAACACACGAGCTCCTCTAAGCCGATCAAACAATTCGGGGATGAGCGGCAGGGGGTACTTGTTTTTCACGGTGATTTGGTTCAATCCCCGGTAGTCTATGCATGGGCGTAGGTCACCTTCTTTCTTCTTAACGAAGAAGAAGCCTGCTCCAGCAGGAGAGGAGGATCTCCGAATGAATCCCCTTGCCAGGCTCTCTGAGATGTAAGTAGACATGGCCCTTGTTTCGGCAGGAGACAGCGGATATATCCTTCCTCGAGGTGGTGTAGTTCCCGGGAGCAGGTCGATGGCACAATCGTAAGGACGATGTGGCGGAAGTACCTCTGATTCCTTTTTGTCAAAGACGTCCGCGAAGGACCAATAGGCCGAGGGCAGTCCCGGTAGGGACTCTGGAACCGGAGGTCGTCGGATGGGTTGTATGGTCTTCAGACAGTTCTCATGGCAAGAAGAGCCCCATCGGGTGATTTCACCACCAGTGCCCCAGCTGACTGACGGTTCGTGTGTCCTTAACCAGGGGAGTCCCAGCAGAATTTGATGGGACATGTGTGGGAGGACGTAGAGAGCGATGTTCTCGGTGTGCAGGGCCTGGTGATCCACGAGATGGTGTCAGAGAGGGGTCTTCCATCCACAGAGGCAATCATGAGGGGTTTGTCGAGTGGAGTAACAGGCACCTGGTACTTGTCCACCGTGGCCTGCTGGATGAAATTGCCTGCTGCCCCAGAATCGAGGTACGCCTCGGCCGTGAACCGCGTCTCTCCCGTTGTCACTTGAACAGTCCACGTAACCGGGTCTGAGAGAGTCCCAGCACCTAGGGTGGCCTCTCCTACCAACCCTAGGCTTTGGAGTTTCCCGGCCTCTCTGGACAGGAGCGTAGAAGGTGTGTGCCCTCTCCGCAGTAGAAGCAGAGGCCCTTGGCGAGCCGCTCTGCTCGGCGTTGTTCAGACTGCCGCACACGGTCGATCTGCATGGGCTCGTGGACGGAGACACCAGATGCCGTTGACTGAAGTACGGCGGGCTTCTGCGGAGGAGAGGAATGCCGTACCGGACGTCTCTCACGGGACACCTCTTTGGATCGCTCCTGAAAGCGAATGTCCACTCGAGTCGCTAGGGTAATCAGGGCATCCAGGGTGGACGGTACGTCACGACCAGCCAGCTCATCTTTAATTCGACCCGAGAGTCCTTCCCAGAAGGCGGCGGTTAGAGCCTCGTTGTTCCACCCGAGTTCCGAAGCCAAGGTGCGAAAACGGATGGCATATTGACCCACCGTCAGAGTCCCCTGACGTAACCGGAGAAGAGATGAGGCAGACGCGGAGGCGCGTCCGGGCTCGTCAAAGGTGCCACGAAATGCCTGCAGGAACTCCTGGATGTTCATGGTCACAGGGTCCTCCTTCTCCCACAAGGGGTTCATCCACGCCAATGCCTCACCCTCTAGATGGGACATCATGAAGGCGACCTTGGCTTGGTCGGAGGCAAACAAATGCGGCAGCTGCGTGAAATGGAGGGAGCATTGGTTTATGAATCCCCTGCAGGTCTTGGGATCTCCGGCGTACCGGGGTGGTGAGGCCAAACGAAGCCTGGAAGCATCCGAGGAGGCTGCCACGGGAGCTGGAGCCGTGGATTGTCTAGTGGAAGCCCGAGATGCTGAAGATGTAACCGACGCTTGTAGCGTGTTCAGGCGGGCGTCCACAGAAGACATAAAGTTCAGCATGCGGGTCTGAGTCTCACGCTGGCGTGTGAGTTCTTCCTGCAAGGCCGCTAGTGCTTCGGCGGGATCCATGGCCTGTTCTTACTGTTAGGGCCAGGTGGACGGGCAGACCCAGGAGGTGGATCCACTGGACCGAACTCCTTGATGAAGGTAAGGGGTCCGGTAGCTGGAGCACTACGGGTAGCAGGACAGTCCGTGCACAAGAGTAGAATGGAGAAGTCCCTGGGACCACGGAGTCACTGATGGTAGTCCGGGTGACGGAGCTCAGGTTCGGAAGCCGAGATGTTGTCAGGCGGAGTCCGGAACCGATGGAGCGAGAGGACGGGTCACCACAGGGATCAGAGATGGAACGGACAGTCAGGATGGCAGATAGTCAGCGTTCGGGGTTCGGGATTCGGCAGGACCGGATGGCGAGGCAGGACCGGCTCTAGAAGAGAGAGAGGTGAGTATCTCACAGGAACACAAGGAGACCTGACTCCTAGCTTGGGAAACACGAAGAACAGGCCCCGCCCACTTGGACACTAACCCCTTTATACCCTGTACCTGTGTGCTCAATTTCCTTTCAGTGGACGCTGGCCCTTTAAGAAAGGGTCAATGACCGCGCGCGCGCCCTAATGCGCATGCGCGAGGCCCGGGTGCCAGAAGCCAGGGCAGGGAGCGGTGAGGAGGAAGCAGGAGAGCAGGGCTGGGGCTGAGTAGCCGACGGGCGCCGGGAGCGGGGACCAGGACGCCTGGGAACCGCAGGCAATGGAGGCTGGAGACCGGGGAGCGGCGGACGCCGGACAGAGGAACCGGGGAGCGACGCAGGGAAGCCGGGGAGCGTGGCAGGTGAGCCGGGGAGCAGAGCAGGGGACCCGGGGAGCGTGACAGGTGTAAGCTGGTAACCAGGGTAAATATCGGGTAACTAAGCAAAGCGCTTTGCTTCGTTACCCGATATTTACCCTGGTTACCAGCGTCCGCTGCTTAGAGGCTGCCAGCGCTAGCTCCCTGCACACGTAGCCAGGGTAAATATTGGGTAAATAAGCAAAGCGCTTTGCTTAGTAACCCGATGTGTACCCTAGCTACGTGTGCAGGGAGCCAGCGGTGGCAGCCTGTAAGCGGTGTACACTGGTTACCAGGTAGGGTAAATATCGGGTAACCAAGCAAACGCTTTGCTTGGTTACCAGATATTTACCCTGGTTACCAAGTGCAGCATCATTACACGAGTCGCTTCTGGCTGGTGGCTGGTCGCTGGTGAGATCTGCCTGTTTGACAGCTCACCAGTGACCATGTAGAGACTTTCCAGCAATCCCGGCCAGGTCAACTTCTGCTCCGATCGCCAGGCGACACCGTGTTCCTGCCGTGGATGGTGCTGGTGATTGGAGAGGAGTCGATGTCAGCAGCACAGGTGGGCGCAGGCTCCGATCATCCACTGGGCTGGGTTATCTTGGGATCTGCAGTACCGCTGGCTGACTGTAAGTGGTGGGTATCTCCCAGCTGAAGTACCATCATTCAGCTACAGCTATGGGAAGACACCACACCCTTCTTATTCCCCCTCCTGTCTGCTGACCTCTGCCAGAGATAGTTCTGATTCTGGCTCATGTGCTGATTGTTTTGTGATTCCTGTGCGCTGACTTGCTTGTTGTTGATGTGGCGCCCCTGACCTGGTCAGGCACCACTGAGTACTGCACCCATGCTGGGGACAGTACAATACAGGTAATCCAGAAGGCTGACCGAGGTGTGACTACACAGGCGCATAGTGATCAGGTCTCACACATGTACCTTTGAGAGGACCCCTGGGGATCCCAGGAGGGGGAAAAGCCTTCACCTCCACTGGAATAGTGGAGGGGGCCAAAAGCCTCCATCTCCACTCAAGGGGTGTGGTAAGAGAGCCTGGTTGCTAGGTGGCGTAGGCAAGAACAGGAGAGGAGGAGCAGTGAGCCAGTTTAGTGTGCAGAGTCCAGGGAGCTCAGAGAAGAGCAGACCCCTGGGGCTGTTGCAGTCTAACAGCGCCCGCGCAGTGGCTACCGACGGGGGAGAACGGTCACCTAGGAGTGCTACCCGAAATCCATCTCCAGCTAAAGAGAGAGCACGGAATGGGAAGTAAGGAGACTGCTAGGGAGTACCAGGCCCAAACGGGCGGCAGATCCCAGAGCGGGGATAGATCCACCTTTCCTTGCTAAACCTGCCGGTGTGGGGCCCTCAAAGCCCACACCACAACACCCAAAAGCCGCAGCCACGTAGCCACAGTTAGGGCCCATAGTTCACAGGAGGCAAGCAGCTGGAGTGATCTGGTCCAGGCGACAAGCAAACGGCAACCAAACGAGGGGAGCAGTTACTTCCCTGGGTGACCCCCATAGGGACTAGAAGTCGGGGTTACCCCAAACCACCAAGGGCTAAGGAAGGCGAGTCGGTAGTCACCATCATCAGTCAGCCTGAAGGATACCTTGTTCCAGCCTGGTTCATCCCAGCTACGCCCGGGTTACTCACTCTGCCACCTTCTGTGAGTAAAACCCCTGAAAGACATCCTGCTTGTGTGGAGTTATTCTGCGCCTTGTGGTTCTACACACCTACACAGGGCCCTGGGGCTTGCCTCACTCTCAGGAGGCTATTACAACTGACTGCACCCACCATCAGCCCCAGGCATCCCTTAACCTGCAGTGGCGGTCCCCACTGACCGCAATTCTGAGAGTGGCGTCACGACAATCAAAACAGAAGATTTTCCTACCTGTGACCAGACTGAGCCAGTGGAGTCCCTGAAGGTAATGCACCGACACAGCGTTCTCGGGGCTTCACATTGACTACCCTTCTGCCTGCTGTTTTGTACCTCGCTGCCCGACCCGGATCTGACCACTGCTACGTTTTCTGTTTACGGCTTTGCCTGCCGATTCTGTCCCTGTTCTGCTGTTCCTGGTTTGACCCTGCCTGACGACTACTCTCATCGGACTGCAGCCTTCCACGGGTAGAGATCTCCAGGGCCCTGTGCAATTCCAAATCCCTGTATAGGGGTTAAAGGGTTTCAGGGTTCTGGGGTCCTGCTTGGTGAGGTGCTTCCCTCTAGTCTGTCCATTACATCCTACCTGAGTCTGTTGATCCAGGCAGGTGTTACATCGGATCGCTGGTGGGATCGCTAGAAAGTCTCGGTGTGTAAAGGGGCCTATAGCAAGATACTGATTAGCTAGCATGGCAATTCACAGGTGTGCCTTTGGCTATCGAACAATAAAAGGTCACTGTAAAATGTGCAGTTTTATCACACAACAAAATGCCACAGATATCGCAAGTTTTGAGGGAGCATGCAATTGTCATGCTGATGTCAAAAGGAGGATTTTACAAACATCGACGATTGTCATGGCAGCATCAGGATCTGTGGAGACTGCAGATTCTGGCACTCTGTCTACTAACTTCTCTTATGTCTGTGATCAGTGCAGGCAGACTCGGGTGTCAACCCACAGACTTGTGGTTCATAGGCAGGCTAGCAAGAGTTAATCTCTACTGGGCTGCTTCTAAAGGCCCAGTCACACACAACGACTTACCAGCGATCCCAAAAACGATGCGACCTGATAGGGATCGCAGGTAAGTCGCTGGGAGGTCGCAGGTGAGATGTCACACAGCCAGATCTTACCAGCGATGCAGGAACAATACAGGTCGCAGTAGCGACCTGTCTAACGATCTCAGCAGTCACTGTGACCCTGTCACACAGTGTCAAACACAGCGATGTGTCCTGCCCAGCAGGACATCGCCTTTGAAGAAAATGACCTGGACCATTCTGCAACGACTAGCGATCTCAGAGCAGGGGCCTGATCGCTGGTAAGTGTCACACATAACGAGATCGCTAACGGGATCGCTACTGCGTCATCAAAACGGTGACTCAGCTGCGATCTCGCTAGCGATCTCGTTATGTGTGACAGTACCTTTAAGCTGGGGTCACACTAAACGACAGCGACAACGACGTCGCTGTTACGTCACCCTTTTCTGTGACGTAGCAGCGACCTTGTAAGTCGCTGTTATGATCGCTGCTTAGCTGTCAAACAGCAGCCGAAGCAGCGATCATAACGACAGTGCTGCAACATGTGCAGAGAGCAGGGAGCCGCACACACTGAGCGCTGGCTCCCTGCTCTCCAAGCTACAGTACACGTCGGGTTAATTACACGATGTGTCCTGCAGCTACATGTGCAGAGAGCAGGGAGCCACGCACACTGCTTAGCGCTGGCTCCCTTCTCTCCTAGCTACAGTACACATCGGGTTAATTACACGATGTGTACTGCAGCTACATGTGCAGAGAGCAGGAGCCGGCACTGGCACCGTGAGAGCGTCGGAGGCTGGAAACGAAGGTAAATATCGGGTAACCACCTTGGTTACCCGATGTTTACCTTGGTTACAGCTTACCGCAGCTGCCAGATGCCGGCTCCTGCTCCCTGCTCGCTTCATTTCGTCGCTCTCTCGCTGTCACACACAGCGATCTGTGCATCACAGCGGGAGAGCGACGACCAAAAAATGAAGCTGGACATTCAGCAACGAGCGGCGACCTCACAGCAGGGGCCAGCTCGTTGCTGGATGTCACACACAGTGACGCTGCAACGTCACAGAAAATGGTGACGTAGCAGCAATGTCGTTGTCGCTGTGTGTGACACCACCTTTAGTCTCCTTTGATCACATGCTTAGGGGAAGCCAGGTACATTCATTACCCATATATAAATATATATATATATATATATATATATATATATAGTTACGTAGTTACTTAGGTTGAAAAAAGACCTAGGTCTATCTAGTTCAACCTTCCTCCACCAGTTCTACATTTAGTCACTAAGTCATTTATAACCAACAATGTTTTGTGTACTGAGGAAATCATCCAGCCCTTTTTTAAAAGCTGTTATAGTATCTGCCATTACTACCTCTTGTGGTAGTGTATTCCACAGACTGACCGCTCTAACTGTAAAGAACCCTGTCCTATTTAGGTGTCGGAATCGCTTTTCTTCCACTCGCAGTGAGTGCCCCCTGGTCCTTAGTACTGTCTTTGGAAGAAATAAGTCATGTGCCAGTCCTTTATATTGACCACACATGTATTTATACATATAAATGAGATCTCTGAGACGTCTTTTTTCTAAGCTAAAGATATCTAACTTTTTCAACCTGTCATCATATGGGAGGCCTTCCATTCCTTGTAATAGTCTAGTTGCCCGCCTTTGAACTGACTCTAACTTCTGAATGTCCTTTTTAAAATGTGGAGCCCAAAACTGGATCCCGTATTCCAGATGTGGCCCTATATATAGTACAGACCAAAGGTTTGGATACACCTTCTCATCTCTAGAACAACTGTTAGGCGGGCTTTGCACGCTGCGACATCGGTAACAATGTGTTACCGATGCTGCAGCGGTAGTCCCGCCCCCGTCGCACGTGCAATATCTAGTGAAAGCTGCCGTAGCGATTATTATCTCTACGGCAGTTTCACATGCACATACCTGCCGTGCAACATCCCTCTGGCCGGCGACCCGCCTCCTTCCTAAGGGGGCGGGTCGTGCTGCGTCACAGCGACGTCACACGGCAGGCAGCCAATTGAAGTGGAGGGGCGGAGATGAGCAGGATGTAAACATCCCGCCCACCTCCGTCCTTCTCATTGCAGCCGGCGGCAGGTAAGCTGATGTTCCTCGCTCCTGCGGCTTCATACACAGCGATGTGTGCTGCCGCAGGAGCGAGGAACAACATCGCACCTGTCGCTGCACCGGCATTATGGAAATGTCGGAGGCTGCAGCTATGATACGATAACGACGCTTTTGAGCTCGTTCATCGTATCATCTAGGATTTACACACTACGACATCGCAAGTGACGCCGGATGTGCGTCACTTTCGATTTGACCCCACCGACATCGCACCTGCGATGTCGTAGTGTGCAAAGCCGCCCTTAGAGGAGACTTTGTGCAGCAGGCCTTCATGGTAAAATAGCTGCTAGGAAACCACTGCTAGGGACAGGCAACAAGCAGAAGAGACTTGTTTGGGCTAAAGAACACAAGGAATGGACATTAGACCAGTGGAAATCTGTGCTGTGGTCTGATGAGTCCAAATTTGAGATCTTTGGATCCAACCACCGTGTCTTTGTAGAAAAGGTGAACGGAACGGATTGACTCTACATGCCTGGTTCTCACCGTGAAGCATGGAGGAGGAGGTGTGATGGCGTGAGGGTGCTTTGCTGGTGACACTGTTGGGCATTTATTCAAAATTGAAGGCATACTGAACCAGCATGGCTACCACGTGCTATTCCATCCGGTTTGCGTTTAGTTGGACCATGATTTATTTTTTAACAGGACAATGACCCCAAACACACCTCCAGGCTGTGTAAGTGCTATTTGACTAAGAGGGAGAGTGATGGGGTGCTACGCCAGATGACCTGGTCTCCACAGTCAACAGACCTGAACCCAATCGAGATGGTTTGGGGTGAGCTGGACCGCAGAGTGAAGGCACAAGGGCCAACAAGTGCTAAGCATCTCTGGGAACTCCTTCAAGACTGTTGGAAGACCATTTCCGGTGACTACCTCTTGAAGCTCATCAAGAGAATGCCAAGAGTGTGGAAAGCAGTGATCAAAGCAAAAGGTGGCTACTTTGAAGAACCTAGAATATAAGACATATTTTCAGTTGCTTCACACTTTTTTAAGTATTCCATTCCACATGTTTTAATTCATAGTTTTGATGCCTTCAATGTGAATCTACAATTTTAAGAGTCATGAAAATAAAGAAAACTCATTGAACGAGAAGGTGTGTCCAAACTTTTGGTCTGTACTGTGTGTATATATATATATATATATATATATATATATATATATATATGTATGTATGTATGTATGTATGTATGTATGTATGTATGTATATATATATATATATATATATATATATATATATATATATATATATATTATGCTAGTTGGACACTTCCTTTAATGATACTGATCTGGTGAGGTGCTCCAGAATTACTGGTGATCGTAGTACTTCATTGCTGTGAGTGGTTGCAGTGTTAACCCTTGTTGACCCTTTTGTTGCTGCCTTACTTCTCTTGATTTTCTCCTTAGTGTCTTACTGCTTGTTCCTGTGAGTTTGCAAGTGACTATGATTTGTTTTTCCCTGTCTTTTTCTGTGTTGCCATCACACTCCTGCCCCCTTCCTTCCCTGAGGGGGACAGTTTTGTTCTGGTCAGGAGTATAGTAAGGCATGGGACTCCGGTATCTCCACCATCTGGGGTAATCCAGAGGTTACAGATAGTCTAGGGTCCCCTAGTGTGAGCATCATTATAGGAGTCCCCTGTCCCTCACTTTCCTACAGTCACATTGTGTCGGCTGACTGAAGGAATGTGGATCAGAGCTGTTGCCTGTGAAGTGAATGATCATTTCTCTACCATAACCTTTTCCAAAGGTGTTTCATAGAATTGGGCATTACATCCAACCCGTCTCACAACTGCAAACCATGTGTAACCACACCAGCCAGGACCTCCAGATCCAGCATTTTCACCTACAAGGTCATCAGGGACCAACCACCCAGGCAGCTGCTGCAACAATCAATTTGTATAGCCAAAGAATTTCTGTACCAACTATCAGAAACTGTCTCAGGGAAGTTCATCTGCACGCTTGTCGTACTCACCTGAGCCTCCACCTGACTGCAGCTTGTCATTGTAACCGATTTAAGTGGGCAAATTATCATATTTAATGGCATCTGGCATGTTGAAAAAGTGTTCTTTTTAAGGATGAATCCTGTTTTTCCCTGTACAGGGCAGATGGCAGACTAGCAAATGGTGGTTACACCAGACACTGACTGGTTTTCTGACCCCCTGAAACCCTCTAATACTGTAAAACTGCACATTTTAGAATGGCATTTTATTGTGGCCAGCCTAAAGGCCGCTTTACACGCTATGACATCACTAAAGCGATCTCGTTGGGGTCACGGATTTTGTGACGCACATCCGGCTGCTTTAGCGATGTCGTTGTGTGTGACACCTATGAGCGTTTTTGAATCGTCGCAAAAACGGTCAAAATCGCTCATCGGTGACATGCCCCCCTATTCCCAATTATCGTTGATACTGCTTGTACGATGTAGTTCATCGTTCCTGCGGCAGCACACATCGTTATGTGTGACACCGCAGGAACGAGGAACCTCACCTTACCTGCGGCCGCCGGCAATGCGGAAGGAAGAAGGTGGGCAGGATGTTACGTCCCGCTCATCTCCGCCCCTCTACTTCTATTGGGCGGTCGCTTAGTGACGCCGCTGTGACGCTGAACGAACCGCCCCTTTAGAAAGGAGGCGGTTCGCCGGCCAGAGTGACGTCGCTAGGCAGGTAAGTAGTGTGATGGGTCCACGCGATTTTGTGCGCCACGGGCAATGATCTGCCCGTGTCGCACAAACGATGGGGGTGGGGGGTACGCACGCTAGCGATATCAGTAATGATATCGCAGCGTGTAAAGTGGCCATTAGGCACACCTGTGCAATAATCATGCTTTTTAATCAACATTTTGATATGCCACACCTGTGAGGGGGTGGATTATCGCAACAAAGAAGTGCTCACTATCACAGATTTAGACAAATTTGTGAACAATATTTGAGAGAAAAAGACTTTTTGCATTCATAGAGTCTTAGATCTTTCAGTTAAGCTGACAAAAAGTATGAGCAAAAATAAGTGTTACGTTTACACTGTATTTCTGTATAAATGTATGAGTGCTTGTTTTTTGTGAGACGAGTTGTACTTTTGAAAGATACAATCCATTTTATAATATAGTGTACTGGCAATCAAAGTAGCGGAGAAATTGCAATTCCACAATAGTTTTTTTTTTATCTACAGCATTGTGTCCAGTAAAAATGACCTGGAAATTTTGCTTTTTAAAGCAATACCACAATATTGCTGTATGTAACAAAAATGATGGTCACCTACGAACACCAGTCACATGCTGGCATTCACAGAAGTACCTTCATGACAGGCACAAGGGTCTATTAGACCCTCAAATTCAACCAATTATCAACCACAGGTGGAGCTCTTCTCAAGTAGAGATGAGCGAACCCGAAATTTGGTGTTCGGTGTTTATGCCAAACACAGACTTTACAAAAAAAAAACAGAGTATGAGTTCAGGGATTGGGTGCTTTACGTATGCAAACCATTCATGTGAGCATTGCTGTTCTTGGGTACGCTCGGTGCTCAGCTCAGTGCGAGCCACTTGCAGCGTTTGATCGGCTCGCACTGAAGGTTACAACATGATTGGATGTACTGTGCACCATTAAAAAAAAGGAAAATTCCAGCCTGAACCCAGAAATGATCTGTTTATGGCTGGCTACATGTGGGCAGAGACCCAAACTGCCCAATTATTGACTTCCATTGGGGTTCAGGTCAAGTCCAGATCCCAAACAGACCTTTCACAAACCCGCCGAACCAAACTTCTATCATTTTGCTCATCTCTACTCTCAAGGCTATTATAGGTAGATGATGACAGTTTAACACAGCCATCATCTCCCAGTAAAGGTGCAGGCCATGGAAAAAAGGGTTACCGAGCTGGCATATGACATAACAGTAACATTATATGTCGGAAAGGGTAATTTTAATATTCTATGGTCATCCAGTCATTGACAATAGCTACTTATACAACCTGTACTAGGTTCCTTTGATTTCAGGCTAAACTTATTTTAAAGTCACTATTCTAAGGGTGATTAAAGGGGATAATAAAATAGTGTAGATGTATTAAGAATATTTCAAATACCTACATGCTAAATAAAAAACTAAAGTGCCTAAATGACAAATCCATTTCATGTGGCATCCTGCAGTATCGCACAGTAAGATAGAAAACAAAGACCAAGTAAAATATTTTTACCAAGCTTCTCACTGACAGTATTCCACCTAATATGAACAGCTTTTTTGTTGCAAAGGAAATTTGTCATCAGGACAAGCAGCAAATAAGGGCAAACCTAATGGGACTCCTATACTACAGAATCCCATTAACCCGGAAGAGAACCATATGTCTCCGTATATTGCTCTCACCCAAGCAAGCAGCGACTAGCAGGAAAGCTAATGCTTGGGATTAAGCTTAACTGTCACTGTATAACTAATAAGCACATGGATTCTTTAAAGAAATGTGTTCCTAGTGTTTAGTCACGCTGTTTAGTGGTATGGCAGATCTTAGACAGCCTGGATATTTCTGCAGGTGTCAAGTAATACTGTTAAATGGAACTTTGTATGCCAATTAAGCAAATTAATTAAAGATTGGGACCTGCTGACATATACCCATTTATAATAGACCCTACAACACATAATAGGTTCCTTCAACTGATCCCTTGATATAAAATTAGTTTGTTTGTTAAATGGGTCTAGATTCCTATAGAATCTTATTCTCCAATAAGTGAAGGATACTTGGAAAGCATTACATACCACTCCCTGCACCAAGTGAGAGAATATAATAGAAGCTTGTGTGCACCCTTGTTGGCTGTGGCAATGATGTCAACCAATTCTGATGGTTTATTTTAACAAGCATTGGTCTCCTGTAGGATATGACCTAAGTTGTAGTAGTCATCAGAAATTAATAAAATTAGTCAAAGCAAATTGAATTTATTTCAAATTTGACAAAAAAGTTGCATTGCTGAAACACCATTTTTTTCATAATTCAAGTTGCTCAAATCAAGCAAAATGGCAGCTTGCTTGCCTCTATTTTGCTTGATTTTTTGAGGGGGCTGGGAAATGGTTAACACATGTGAAAAATAATTGTCGTTTCACTTCTTAACTATCCTGACACTTCAGCTCCCCATCCGGTATGCTATTGGCTCCATACCTATCTCCAGCTCCAGTCTTCTCTTGCATGCTGTCATGCCGGCATACTAGGGATGCTGGCGTCCCTCTGTACCTTGTGCAGTGTATCTGCTTCCCTCTTCTCTGCCGCCGCGTATAAGCGCAGTCCCCAGCTGAGTTTGCCGATGGATGCCCACGTTATGGTCGGCTCTGATCCCACCTAGGCTGCAGGCTCTGCACATGTTGTGTGGGGTTTCCTGCTCTCCAGCCTAGGGGCTGCGCGTGCACACTTCCTCATCTTTTATAGGAAGATGTGCGCACCTTGCTAAGGGGTCCCTAGCCTATTGCTTGGAGGCACCAGCTATTTAAGTCTCCTCCCCCTGATAGGAGGGGTAGAGCATTTTGTTTGTGTTTTTGTATGTGTTCCTCCTGAAGTGCTGGGGTCGTCTGTTCCTCAGTCCAGTATGCTGGCAATCCCCCTGGACTCCAGCCTGGTCCTGTTTCCTGTATTCCTGAAGGGCTGGGGTCTTCTGTTCCTGAGTCCAGTTAACTCCCTGAGTCTGGTCACCTGTCTGAAGCTGGTATCTTGTTTGCAGTCTGGTTAACCATTGTCCCAGCATGCTCAGGTATCTGCATATTCAGGGACCGGCGTATCTGGTTACTGGCATTCCCCCTGGACTCCAGCCTGGTCCTGTGTCCTGTATTTGTGTTCCTGCCATGTGATGTACCTTGATATCCTGCCGTGTGATGTATCCAAAGCCCTGCTGTGTTTCTTGTTATTCTGCCACGTGAAGTATCCAAAGTCCTGCCGTGTCCTGTGAATAAAGTCATGTTTTATATAACCTGAAGTCTGGATGTACCTGCTGTGCCGACATCACTCTGCTGTGGTCCATGCCCGTTCCTGCACTGCTCTGTTGTGGTCCGTGCTTGCTGTACCCGATGTCCGGTGTCTGGTGACCTCTGCTCGATGTCTGGAGCCTTACCCGATGTCCGGTGTTTGATGACTTCTGCCCGATGTTTGGAGCTTGACCCAATGTCCATGACCTATGCCGGTAGACCCATGTCTGACGTCCTACTCCTGGTGTCTCGTGCCTGATGTCTGATGGTGCTGACCTTGCTCATTCCTGTTCAGGTTCCTGCTCTGTGTTCTGCTTTCCCAGTCCGGCTGTCACCCTGGCCCACTCAGCTGCCACAGTCCCGGTCTCTTGCCCTGTGAGTGGCATCTGGCGTCTCGCCTTGCGGTGGGCGCTTAGTCAAGCCTCTCAATCTGCTAAAGGGTAAGTCCGGGTTCCCCCCTGTGGTCCAGTGGGTCCACTCTTCTCTCGGACACTCGCCGCCTTCCCTGGATCTCCTGGCGGTGAGGTTGTGACACGTCCTCATTCTTTGACGCCTCCGGTGATGACTAGGACTGACATCACAGTATGATGTATTGCATGATATTGTGTGAGGCCTAGGCTGAATGATTGATGCAAAAGAGTGAAGAAGATTAAATTTGGAGGGAGGAAGCAAGCCACGGAAGGATGAGTGAGCAGTTGTGGTGTCAGGACAGGTGAGCGGTGAAGTTACTATAATTTTTTTAAATTTATTATTACCATGATGTTATCCTCTGGGGTCTGGAGAGATTTTACCAACATGTACATATGCATTGAATAAAATCAACAAAGCTCGTAGCTGAATTTGAGCATATCAAGTGAATTGAATTTCTGCCAATACAGTCATGTTTATTAGCCACTCCTGGATGCTACCTTTAGTCTACAGTTGTTGTTTTTTTTTATAGGATATTACCCAGTTGCTTCACTGGAAATCCTGTACTAGCTCATAGTTAAACCCTTAGCTACTTCCATTAATGGGAAATGGAAACTTGGGTCAAGCTACTCAGTCCTTAGTTTGTACACAATAGTGGATACCATCTAGGGCAAACCTTGCACTCTTTGAGGTGTACTGAACTATTTAGAAGGGGTTTTATTATTTTTAATTGCTTTTTATACAAGGCATCATGCGTAGTATTCCATTAAAACCACACTGCTCTCAAATAGTAGGTATATAGTTACTATTTGAATATTAGTATTAAAGCATTATATTTTAAATTTTGATAATAACTGTAGTTTTTAAGAATTAAAATCACTTTCCAAAAGTATGTGCAAATAAACTAAAAAGCAATAGATCAGCTATATATTTGTAAGAAAAACATGGATGAAGTGGGCAGAGTTGTTAATAAAACATGTTGGATGCATTAAGACATCATAAAATCCTCACCATACATATCTTAAGATTAATCGACATTTCCCCAAACACTGTAATGTCAACAGTAATGTTTGGGGTACAGAAGTTGTATATTTAGTGACTTATTTAGTGACTTATGTACAGAAAGTAATTTAGGTTTCTGCCAAAAAGTAACAATTACAGTATTCTTGAATGTAAATAAATATATATATATATATATGTATAAATGCAATGTAGGAAAAAAGATTAGTTACTGCATGAAGAGCAATATTTAGTAAATCAGTTCAAGACGAAAATGTTAACACGAAGGATATTTTACCAACCTTGTGTGCTGAAACCAGCTGTAGTGTTCCGGTCCCCAGCACTGGATTCTGTCACCTGCTGGTCTATACTGGTTCCCTGAAGCAACACAGGACATAACAATGTCAGCCATTTGTATTTACTGGATATTAGACATTTGTATGAATACAGTTACATTTTAGAGATAAAAACTAGGGATGATCGAATACCTCAATTATTTGGCTTCGCGAATATTCGATGAATAGGTTGCCGCTATGCGAATATTCGAAGCGCAATGTAAGTCTATGGGAAGCCTGAATAGTTCCAAACAGTTATTATTTGGGTTTCCCATATACTTACATTGCACATCGAATATTCACGAACAGTTGAATACCAGCGACCTATTCGGAAAATATTCGCGAAGCCGAATATTTGAGGTATTCGATCATCCCTAATAAAAACCTTTGAACGATTGAATTACTTTTATGTTGTAATAGGTTTTATTTATCCACTAGCATGATATTTTGTGTTAAGAAACCGATGCAATGCCATCAATGTCATAGAGAAATTATAAAATCCATAAAGACATGGCCTCTAGAGAGGTAACATATTAATCCCCACATAGAGCATGTGGGATTATTTATAACTGGGGAAGAAATAGAAAGCTAACACTACATCTGGCCCCTGTTCAGCTAGGACCCTTTGATGTGGACATTCCGTCGGATGCTGCTGCAGTCTGTGTCCCGCTTCAGCCCCAGCCCTGTGATGACAAGCGCTGCCATCAGGAGGTTAGTGAAGTTCCTTACCTGCGGTGATGAAGTCCTGCCCTCCCGACGTCAGCGCTGTCACTGTCCTCCATGGCCGCCGCTTGTCACATCTCATCTTGCTGCCGACCCGAGACTGTCACTAGCGGTGACGTCACAAGCACCCGCAATACTTGGTTGTGAAGGCGGCGGTCATTAAACTCAGTGACAGCTCTGCTATCAGAAGTGCAGCGATCACCGCAGGTAATGTACCTCGCTATCCTCCTGACAGCAGCACTTGTCATCCCCTGCAGTGACCTGGGCTGACCTATTGATGTTAGCTCAGGTCACTGCATTGCTCTCCCAGCCGATATGGAACATTCTGTTCTTCATTGAGTGGGACATTGAGTATGGTATGGATCGTTATGAGACTCCCTTGGAGTACACCAGACCTGGATTTGCTTTTCTTTCTAATAAATTGGTGAAAGAGGGAATGTTTTGGGGAGTGTTTTTTCAAATAAAAATGTGTTTGTCGTCTATTTTGCTTTTATTACTGACTGGGTTGGTGATGTCGGGTATCTGATAGACACCTGACATCACAAACCCCAGGGCTTGATGCCAGGTGACATTACACATCTGGTATTAACCCCATATATTACCCCATTTGCCACCGCACCAGGGTAATGGGATGAGCTGGAGCGAAGCACCAGGATAGGCGTATCTAACGGATGCGCCACTTCTGGGGCGGCTGCGGTCTGCTATTTTTAGGTTGGGGAGAGTCCAATAATCATGGACCTCCCTAGTCTGAGAATATCAGACCCTAGCTGTCCACTTTACCTTGGCTGGTGATCCAATTTTGGGGGGACCCCCAGGTGTTTTTTTAAATTATTTATTTAATTTAAAATAACAGCGTGGGGTGCCCTCAGTTTCGGATTACCAGCCAAGGTGAAGCTGCCAGCTGTGGTCTGCAGGCTGCAGCCGTCTGCTTTACCCTAGCTGGCTATCAAAAATATGGGGAACCCCATGTCATTTTTTTTTTAATGTATTTATTTTTTTGGCTAAATACAAGGCTAAGCACCCCTTAGTGCCACATGAAAGGCACCAAAGGGTGCAAAATTACAAAATGCAGGAGAGTGGGACATTATGTGTCTTTCTGACATTATAATGACAGAAAAGACTAATATGAAGTGTACAAGCACAGGAAAATCACCAGAGCGCTCTACACTGTGAAAAGCAGTAGAAAATGGCACTGGAGTGAACATGTGACCGCCTCATATAGGTTGTAGCTCTGGATCCTTGGTAAATTTATATATTTTCCCTCTTTCAGTTTTTTTGCAGTACGCAAAAAAACGGAAGGCACACGGATGACAAACGGACCGTATACAGAACGGAATGGAAACGGATGCCACACGGATGCTTCCGTGAAAAAAAACGGACCTTTTTTGCGGACCACAAAAACGGATCGGTCGTGTGAATGTAGCCTTATTATGATCTGCCATTTATAAACAGCAGGCAGAAATAAGTGAATAGTGCCCCCCAGCGTCACAAAATCTCCGGGGTTTCAGGGGGTAGCTGAGACCCTGGAGATCATGATTCAGGCCGGTTTTTTCGGTCCCCGCTCATGTGATCACCGGTATACACTGTATACTGATGATCATGTTACAGTAAATGACAGCGCCGGTAAAAAATTATTTATCTCCCATCTGGCATGAACAAATATCTCAGGTGGGAGATAAATCTCCTCCCCGGTCCCCTCCAGTCCCCCAGTGTTGCCAAAGCGCCCCCCTCCCGGAAATGCAAGATGGCCGCGCGCACAGCAGCGCGCCAGCCGCATTCACCCTACCCCTCTGATTTCTGTCGCATGTGCCATGACACATGCGACAGAAAACTCCTCCCCAGGCCCTGCCAGGTCACCCCCTATAACCCCACCGGTATTCCCCGGTGTCCCACAGTACCTGTGCAGCGTTGATCCCCCTCCTTAACAATAGACGCTGCCACATGCACAGAGCGGCTGTCAGCTCAGCTTCCTGTCTTCAGTCACAGTGAGTGGCAGTAACCATGCATCTGTAAGCTACTGCAATGCCCTGCTCATGAGGTAAGGAACATCGTTGATCA
The DNA here is from genome assembly GCF_048569485.1 of Anomaloglossus baeobatrachus. NCBI lineage: Eukaryota > Metazoa > Chordata > Amphibia > Anura > Aromobatidae > Anomaloglossus > Anomaloglossus baeobatrachus. The sequence continues at coordinate 468,529,668 of NC_134356.1, forward strand.
GGAGAGCTATACTACATTTCCAAATGGAGGTATTTATTTTTATAATTGCCCTGCTGAATGACTACGAAACATGACAGTCCATTATACGCCACAAGAAAACATGTCTAAATAGCGAGCTCTGTTGTTTAGTATTCATTCAGCAGGATAACTGGACTTAAAGGGGTATTCCATCTCTAAGATCCTATCCCCAATATATAGTAGGTGTAATAGCAATAATATTCGTAAATACCTTTTTTTGGAAATATAGTATAGTTCTCCTGATTAGGCATGCCCTTACCTCATGAGCAGGGCATTGCAGCTTTGGTAGCAACAGTTATGACCAAGAGCAACCCACTGTCTCTATGAATGGTGGTAACCATGCATACGTAAGCTACTGCAATGCCCTACTCATGGGGTAAGGAACATAGTTGATCAGGAGAGCTATACTAAATTTCCAAATGGAGGTATGTGCTATTTCTGTTGCCCTGCTGAACGAATACCAAACACGAGAGTCCGTCATACGCCGCAAAAGAACATGTCTAAATAGAGAGCTCTGTTGTTTAGTATTCATTTAGCAGCATAACTGGACTTAAAGGAGTATTCCATCTCAAAGATCCTATCCCCAATATAGAGTAGGTGGAATAGTAATAATATCAGCAAATACTAATATTTGTAGAATTTGTGTAATAAATGTAGAATAGTTCTCCTGATTAGGCATGCCCTTACCTCATGAGCAGGGCATTGCAGCTTTGGTAGCAACAGTTACAACATGGACTCTGCTGCTGTGGATCCGGGGAGAGTGGGTGCAGATTTATTGCACCCACACTCCTCACATGGAGGGTCTGCACTCCTAGAAAATGGGGGATACGTTCCCTGAGCGTGTCCATCCATATTATATATAGTCCAGAGTCATTGTGGGACCCCCTTATTTTTTTTTCCTTACAATAAATTGGTGAAAGAAGGAATGTTTTGGGGAGTGTTTTTTCAAATATTTTTTTTTTTTTTGTTGTCTATTTTTTTTGTTAGTACTGACAGTTTGTGATGTCGGGTATCTGATAGACGCCATGACATCATAAACTGCTGGGCTTGATGTCAGGTGACCTTACAGCTAGTATCAACCCCATTTATTACCCCGTATGCAACCGCACCAGGGCACGGGATGAGCTGGGGTTAAGCGCCAGGATTGGCGCATCTAGTGGATGCGCCACTTCTGGGGTGCCTGCGGCCTGCTATTTTTAGGCTGTGAAGGGCCATTAACTATTGACCTTCCCACCCTGAGAATACCAGACCACAGCTGTCCGTTTTACCTTGGCTGGTGATCCAATTTGGGGGGACCGTACTTTTTTTTTGTAATTACTATTATTTATAAAATAATTATAAACTAGAGCCTGGGGTGACCTCTACATTGGATCACCAACCACGGTAAAGCTGCCAGCTGTGGTTTTCAGGCTACAGCCGTCTGCTTTACCCTAGCTGGCTAGCAAAAATGGGGGAACCCCACATCATTTATTTTTTTTTAACAATTTTTTTAAATAAAAAAAAATAATGGGCTTCACTGTATTTTGATTGCCAGCCAAGGTAACGCCAGGACGATGGGGGTGGCAACCCGTAGCTGTCTGCTTTATCTGCGCTGAGAATCAAAAATACCGCGGAGCGCTATGTCATTTTTTTTAATGATTTATTTTTACAGTACTGTCATGTCAGGCAATCAAAATACAGGGAAGCCCATTTTTTTTTTTAGTTATTTAAATAAATAATTAAAAAAAAATATATGGCCTCCCGCTGCATTTTTTGTTTTGCTAGCTAAGGGTAATCCAAGCAGCTACTGGCTGCTAACCCACACTGCTTGGTGTTACCTTCACTGGCAATGGAAAATCCAGGGAAGCATTTTTTATTTTTTTTGCCAAAAAAACTACAAAAAAATGACGTGGGCTTCGCCATATTTTTGTATGCTAGCCAGGTACAGCAGGCAGGTACGGGCTGCCCCCAACCCCTAGCTGCCTATTTGTATCCGGCTTGGAACTAAAAATATAGGGAAGCCCTTTTTTTAATTATTTTATGAATTTCATGAAATGATTAAAAAAAAACCACGTGGGCTTCGCCCCATTTTTGTGTACAACCGGGTACAACTAGGCAGCTGGGGATTGGAATCCGCAGCACAGGTTAGCGCGACCTTTCTGGGCCCCACTGCTGCGAATTGCAGTCTGTAGCCGACCTAGAAAATGGCACTTTCATAGAAGCACCATAATCTGGCGCTGTATCCAACTCTTCCACCAGCCCTGCAGCTGGGTGGCTTGCTGGGTAATAATGAGTTAATACTAGCTTTGTTTTACTAGCTAGTATTAAGTCAGAGATTCTTAATGTCAGGCAAGTTTGACCCGGCCATTAAGAATCTCCAATAAAGGGTTAAAAAAAAGACACCACACAGAGAAAAAATACTTTAATAGAAATAAATACACAGACACATTAAAGACTCCATGTTTATAACTTCCTCCACGATCCTGCTCTTCTGTCTTCTTTCTCCTTCAACCCATGCAGCTCTGCTACATCAGACAGCACTGTATGGGAGGAAGACGCTGCTTCTCCCGTGCAGTCTATTCACTCAGTGAGAGTGACCAGAGGCTGCCGGCTGTAAGCGGTGATGTCACCGCTGAGAGACGGGTTATCATAGCAACGGTGCTCCGATCACGTGATTCCCGATGCCGCTATTTACTGACTGTGACAGCTAGTCCCTGCATGTGGGCTGACTCTGTAAAGAGCGCCGACATGCATGGACGGGGAAGACGATCATGTGCCAGAGCATCTCGCCGGTAAAAGGACATGCTCAAATGAGCACCGCTTACCGGAGAGATGCACTGACATTGACCTAGCAATGACGTCTAGCCATGTGAACAGTCTGTAGCCAATGAGGTCCTATCATCAGTGCTGGTTACCGGGAGGATGCAGCGATTATTGGAAGGAAAAGCGGAAGGAGACAGAGTGCAGGACGCATCGCGGGCACCGGTAATTGTTATGGCAATGTTTATTAACTGTATGTGTACATTTATAATGTGTTTTTATGTGTTTGTGTTTGCCTCCCATTGTTTTCAATGGGGCTCGAGAGGTTCGTCGAACGGTTCGTCGAAACAAACTCGAACGGGGTCTCCGATCGATGAACCGAACTTGAGCCTTCAGAGGCTCGCTCATCTCTAGTCAATATACGCAAGGATGTAAAAGCGTCACGTGTGACCTCTGAAGTCAGATATGCGGAATATCAAAAGATTGTCCCAGACATTTTGGGTGGTCAGAGATGAATATTGAGGTTTGTATAGGTTCAATATAGGAGGCACATTTTCAGCTTTGTGATCCGGAAGGGAAGAACATACATATTTTTATATAATTGTGCGACCACCGCATTACTCCCAAATTAAAACCGGGTATTTGGATGATCATACAGATGTTATATTTTCTATCTATCTAAAGATAAAATCACGATAGGAAACATGACCATGATATCTTCCAACTGGGACCTCCAGATACGAAGTTATGAGTTGGGAATCTCATAATTTTCAAGTATTTACAGTACAGACCAAAAGTTTGGATACACCTTCTCATCTGTAGAATAACTATTAAGAGGAGACTTTGTGCAGCAGGCCTTCATGCTAAAATAGCTACTAGGAAACCACTGCTAAGGACAGGCAACAATCAGAAGAGACTTGTTTGGGCTAAAGAACACCAGGAATGGACATTAAACCAGTGGACATCTGTGCTTTGGTCTGATGAGTCCAAATTTGAGATCTTTGGATCCAACCACCGTATCTTTGTAGAAAAGGTGAACGAATGGACACTACATGGCTGATTCCCACCGTGAAGCATGGAGAAGGAAGTGTGATGGTGTGTGGGTGCTTTGCTGGTGACACTGTTGGGGATTTATTCAAAATTGAAGGCATACAGAACCAGCATGCCTACCACAGCATCTTGCAGCGGCGTGCTATTCCATCCGGTTTGCGTTTAGTTGGACCATCTTTTTTTTTTCAACAGGTCAATGACCCCAAACACACTTCCAGGCTGTGTAAGGGCTATTTGACAAAGAAGGAGAGTGATATGATGCTACGCCAAATGACCTGGCCTCCACAGTCACCAGACCTGAACCCAATCGAGATGGTTTCGGGTGAGCTGGACAGCAGAGTGAAGGCAAAAGGGCCAACAAGTGCTAAGCATCTCTGGGAACTCCTTCAAGACTGTTGGAAAACCATTTCCGGTGACTACCTCTTGAAGCTCATCAAGAGAATGCCAAGCGTGTGCAAAGTAGTAATGAAAGCAAAAGGTGGCTACTTTGAAGAACCTATAATTTAGGACATATTTTCAGTTGTTTCACACTTTTTTAAGTATTTCATTCCACATGTTTTAATTCATAGTTTTGATGCCTTCAATGTGAATCTACAATTTTCAGAGTCCTGGAAATAAAGAAAACTCTTTGAATGAGAAGGTGTGTCCAAACTTTTGGTCTGTACTGTATAAGCAGACATAAGCAAACCCTTAGTAATAGTGTTGTGGGTTATAAATAATTTAGGAATAGAAAATGAAAAACTAGTGGAGAAAGGTTTTACTTGATGTACCTCTGCCTTTTTTCGACCTATATAACATGTAATGTCAAAGTGACTTTAACATATAAGGCCATGGGTTAAGAAATGGTAACAGGTTTTCACAGCTTTTCAGTCAAACATACCATCTGTACAGCTTAGTCTATTTTTTTGTGGAGTGCTGCGGGGTGGTAGACGTGGGCAAGGGATTGACTCACTACATGAAATGACTGGTCCTGGCTGGGTATGTGGACTTGTGTCATGAGGGTTATGAACCCGGGTAGGCTGCATACTGCCACTGATGTCAGCTGGCTAGGACCAGATGATGGCTCATGCTCAGAAAAAAACCACAGTTCTTTTCAAACAACACTTTACTTGATGGTTCATTCTGTTCAACAACTTCACACTCCAGATAGCGGCACATATCTTCTAAGACATTACACTTTGGTCAGGGCTGCCATCAGGGCATTACAACCATGACTGGTGTATCAGGCCCAGTGAAGATGGGGAGCCCGGCAGGCATGGGGTAATAACTTAGCTGTATTAAACCGGTGTCCCACTCTTCAAAGGGCCACAGTCAGAGATGCAGCAGAGGGGCCTAGCGGTGTTGCTTTGTGGTCACTACAACACATCGCTAAGTTGCAGGTGAAGCCCTGTCCAGGGCATTGCATGCAACTTAGCCATGTGTGCTGCAGGCAAGGTGAGTGGAGCAGTGCAGGTTGCAGGCACATCATCCTGCTTCCCTGTGTGCAGCACTGTGATGAGGTCATCGCTCTGCGCCCTCACCACACTGTCTGCAGTAGGTAACAGAGCGACGGGGATGGCGAAGAACCGGGCAGCAGCTGGCTGGGTCAGGTAATCACTTGCTGAGCTGAAGACGATTGTCGAGGTGGTGGGGGGGCTGCTGACCCCAGCCCCCACTAACCCAAGCTACTGCCTTGCTTCAGCTAGATGCGCGGAGGGTGCACAATCCAGCTGAAATGCTTCAGAGGTTGAGAAGAGGTTGCCATGCGACATGGGAGCTCAAGATGGTGAGTAAAATGTTTTGGAGGGTTTTTTTGCTGAAAATGTGTCAGGAAGTGGACATATATACCAGGAGAACGACCTATATACCAGAAAGGGGACAGAGCCCAGGAGGGGATATATATATCAGGATGAAGACAAATAAATCAGGATGGGGTCATTTATAACAGGAGATTCCCAGAATTGGTACATATATACCAGGAGAACAACATACTGTATATACCAGGAAGGGGACAGAGCCCAGAATGGGATATATATACAAAGATGGAGACAAATAAATCCGGATGAGGACATATATACCAAGAGAGGCCCAGAATGGGTACATATATACCAGGAGGATGACATATATGCTAGGAAACTTACAAATAAACCACGATGGGGACATTTATATCAGGATGGGCCTAGGGGAGGAATATACAGTTAGGTCCAGAAATATTTGGACAGTGACACAATTTTCGCGAGTTGGGCTCTGCATGCCACCACATTGGATTTGAAATGAAACCTCTACAACAGAATTCAAGTGCAGATTGTAACGTTTAATTTGAAGGTTTGAACAAAAATATCTGATAGAAATTGTAGGAATTGTACACATTTCTTTACAAACACTCCACATTTTAGGAGGTCAAAAGTAATTGGACAAATAAACCAAACCCAAACAAAATATTTTTATTTTCAATATTTTGTTGCGAATCCTTTGGAGGCAATCACTGCCTTAAGTCTGGAACCCATGGACATCACCAAACGCTGGGTTTCCTCCTTCTTAATGCTTTGCCAGGCCTTTACAGCCGCAGCCTTCAGGTCTTGCTTGTTTGTGGGTCTTTCCGTCTTAAGTCTGGATTTGAGCAAGTGAAATGCATGCTCAATTGGGTTAAGATCTGGTGATTGACTTGGCCATTGCAGAATGTTCCACTTTTTTGCACTCATGAACTCCTGGGTAGCTTTGGCTGTATGCTTGGGGTCATTGGTCATTGTCCATCTGTACTATGAAGCGCCGTCCGATCAACTTTGCGGCATTTGGCTGAATCTGGGCTGAAAGTATATCTCGGTACACTTCAGAATTCATCCGGCTACTCTTGTCTGCTGTTATGTCATCAATAAACACAAGTGACCCAGTGCCATTGAAAGCCATGCATGCCCATGCCATCACGTTGCCTCCACCATGTTTTACAGAGGATGTGGTGTGCCTTGGATCATGTGCCGTTCCCTTTCTTCTCCAAACTTTTTTCTTCCCATCATTCTGGTACAGGTTGATCTTGGTCTCATCTGTCCATAGAATACTTTTCCAGAACTGAGCTGGCTTCATGAGATGTTTTTCAGCAAATTTAACTCTGGCCTGTCTATTTTTGGAATTGATGAATGGTTTGCATCTAGATGTGAACCCTTTGTATTTACTTTCATGGAGTCTTCTCTTTACTGTTGACTTAGAGACAGATACACCTACTTCACTGAGAGTGTTCTGGACTTCAGTTGATGTTGTGAACGGGTTCTTCTTCACCAAAGAAAGTATGCGGCGATTATCCACCACTGTTGTCATCCGTGGACGCCCAGGCCTTTTTGAGTTCCCAAGCTCACCAGTCAATTCCTTTTTTCTCAGAATGTACCCGACTGTTGATTTTGCTACTCCAAGCATGTCTGCTATCTCTCTGATGGATTTTTTCTTTTTTTTCAGCCTCAGGATGTTCTGCTTCACCTCAATTGAGAGTTCCTTAGACCGCATGTTGTCTGGTCACAGCAATAGCTTCCAAATGTAAAACCACACACCTGTAATCAACCCCAGACCTTTTAACTACTTCATTGATTACAGGTTAACAAGGGAGACGCCTTCAGAGTTAATTGCAGCCCTTAGAGTCCCTTGTCCAGTTACTTTTGGTCCCTTGAAAAAGAGGAGGCTATGCATTGCAGAGCTATGATTCCCAAACCCTTTCTCCGATTTGGATGTGAAAACTCTCATATTGCAGCTGGGAGTGTGCACTTTCAGCCCATATTATATATATAATTGTATTTCTGAACATGTTTTTGTAAACAGCTAAAATAACAAAACTTGTGTCACTGTCCAAATATTTCTGGACCTAACTGTATCTACTAGGAGGATATTATACAGTGGGGCAGTGTTTGTGTGTGTGTGGGTGGCATTATACAAAGGGGCAGTGTGTGTTTGAGGATATATATAATGAGGGGCAGCTTTGTGGGGGATAGTATACAGAGGGGCAATGTGTGTGTGGGATATTATGCAAAGGAGCAGTGTGTGGGAGATATTATACAGAGGGGCAGTGTGTGTAGGGGGATATTATAAAGAAAATTAGTGTGGAGGAGGGAATATACAGAGAGGCAGTGTGTGGTGGGATATTTTACAGAAGAGCAGTGTGTGGGGGAATATTATACAGAGGAGCATTGTGTGTGGGGCGGATATTATAGAGAGGAGCAGTGTATGTGTGTGTGTAGATATTATACAGAGGAGCAGTGTGTTTGAGGCGATATTATACAGAAGAGCTGTGTGTATGAGGGATATTATACAGAGGAGCACACACATTTTTCCAAGAGCGGCAATAAGACTGTGGAAGTTTAAGGGGTGGAGGAGGAACTATGGTTGAGCCTGAGCGGAGCCCGAGTCCCAGGAGGGCCCAAAAAAGTTGCCAGTATAGGGCCCTGAAATTCCTAGTTGCGGCCCTGACAACTCTCTCAAAAACATTTCAGATTCCTACTAAGTTGTTTCAGATCTAACTGAACCTATGCGTTTCAGCGGAAACCAATCCAATGTTACAGCACATACTGTGACAATCACCTTCCCGTCTTGCAATCCCATTTCCAGTCCTATCATGAGTGGAGCAAGGTTTCAAGCTCCCAGTCGTTTAGGGGGAAACCGCTTGGGTAAGTGACTACGTCAACATGCCAGTTAAAGTCAACCCGGTACGTTGATGGTTAACCCCTTCACCCCCGGGCGATTTTCCGTTTGTTTTTTTTTGTTTCCCTTCTACCGAGAGCCATAACTTTTTTTATTTTTCCATCAATCTTACCATATTTTTTTAGTTGAGATGAGTTGTACTTTTAAACCATAAGTTGTACCATATAGTGTACTGGAAAACGGCAAAACATTTCCAAGTGCGGAAAAATTGCAAAAAAAGTGCGATTACACAATTGTTTTGGGGATTTTTTTATTCACCATGTTCACTATATAGTAAAACTGATGTATTTTTGGGATGCTTCAGGTCAGTATGAGTTCATAGACACCAAACATGTATAGGTTTACTTTTATTTAAGTGGTTCAACAATTCACAAATTTGTTCAAAAAAAGTGGCAGATTTTTTGTGCCATTTTCCGCAACCCACAGCTTTCTCATTTTTTCGGGATCTGGGGCTCAGTGATGACTTACTTTTTGTATCTCGAGATGATGTTTTTAATGGTACTATTTTTATGCAGATGCTACATATTGATCGCCTGTTATTGCATTTTGCCCAAAATTTGCGGCAACCAAAAAAAAAATGTAATTTTGGCGTCTGGAATTTATTTGTCGCTTTGCCGTTAACCGATCAGATTAATTGATTTTGTATTTTGATAGATCAGGTGTTTCTGAACACGGCAATACCAATTGTGTGCATATCTTTAATTTTTTTAAACCTTTAATTTTCAATTAATGGACCATGATGAAGGTGACCCTGAGCAGAAGCGCGTAGTGCATATGTGTATAGTATGCCTCCACCTCTGTCACTCATAATATTTATTATTGCCTTGTGATGAACTGATTCCAAGTTAGTTTTTATATGAATTAAAAATAAAAGTTATATTTTATCCGGTATTGGGTTACCGCTGGATCCCATTACTTTTTTCCACAATTCATCAGGTGTTGCTTCCACCTTCTCCTTGCGGAACTCCCTGGATTAAGTGTTCAAACATGCTGAAGGAAAGGTAAGCTGGCTTTTTTTTTTGCAATTTTACATTTAATTTTCAATGATGCAAATGGGGGGGTGATGTGAACTTTTAGTTTCTTTTTTTTTTATTTTTTACAACTTTTCTTTTAACTTTTATCTTTATTTTACTAGTCCCCCTAGGAGACTATGAGGAACAGCAGTTTGATCGCTTGTTCAGTTCTGTAGATCAGAGCAGCATTGCTCTGATTTGCAGAAAAGCTTCTCTCCTCTCACACATGGCACTCTGCTGAGTATAAGAGGAAGTGAAATACCAATTGAAGATAGTAAAAGTAGATATTTACTCAAACCTCAGACTTCACTACTTTTTCATAAAAACGTGTAATTTTATTGATATCAAATTCACATACATAAACAAACATTTAAGTTTAAAATGAGGAAAGAGATAGGAGAGAATATATCCCTGTCCTTTTCCCTTCCTAGACTACGGGGGTCGGCGTCCTAAATGTGGTGAAGCCCCCGTTCCACGACGGCTCTGTCACTAGATGAATGCCTCCTTAGTTTGGCTGGGTGCATTCCCTCTAATAGATAGATACACTCCAAAGCAGTAAGACCACAGTGAGGAAAGAGTGCACAGTCAACAGGGACTAATTTGTCTGTATCATCACCACGACATATAGGGATTAGGGGCTTAGGGGTCGTCAGATATTTTTAAATCAGTCTGTGTGCTCAATAGCAGATAGATACAACACACAATTTTAAGACACAAGATTTGCTATTCAAGAAATTTCCAACGCGTTTCGCCCTTTTTGATATTGATAATCCAGGGCTCATCAGCGGCTTTTGACAAGAATTCTTGAAAAATTCTTTAAATCACATTCAAAAGATGGTTGTATCCGTTTTCCTTTCACATAATATAGGAGATAATATTGTACGTGTCAGCCGATCAATCGTAAGACCTACCCATATGTAGTCTTACCTCACATATTGGTATATGTCTATCTGTTAGAGAGAATGCACTCAGCCAAACTAGGGAGGGCATCATCTAGGGACGGAGCTGTCGTGGAACGGGGGCGTCACCACATTTAGGACGCCGACCCCGTAGTCTAGGAAGGAAAAAGGACAGGGATATATTCTCTCCTATCTCTTTCCGCATTTTAAACTTAAATGTTTGTTTATGTATGTGAATTTGATATCAATAAAATTACACGTTTTTATGAAAAAGTAGTGAAGTCTGAGGTTTGAGTATAAGAGGAGGTGACTCATGTTAGCTACAGGAGTCATCACATGACCCTGTGCTACTATGTCAACCATCAGCTCTACATGATCACGTCACGTGACTTCCAATGGCACCGGCTAAGTGAATGCTTACCATGGCGTGCTGTTACATGGCACCGTGAGATTTTGACAATGAGATGTAATGGGTTAACAGACTTGAGTGGATTGCAGATCCACTTTTGCCTGGGAGGCACACAGAGAAAAAATACTTTATTAGAAATAAATACACAGACACACTTAGAGACTCCATGTTTATTACTCCTTCTTATCCCTCCACGATCCGTGGTCTTCTGTCTTCTTTCTCCTTCAACACATGCAGCTCTGCTCCATCAGCAGCACTGCATGGGAGAAAGACGCTGCTCGCCGTGCAGGCTTTTCACTCCGTGAGTGATCAGTGCTGCTGGCTGTTAGCGGTACCATCACCGCTGACAGATGGGTTGCCATAGCAACGGTGCTTCAATCATGTGATTCCCGGTGCCACTGCGGCTGTTAGCGGTGACGTCACCGCTAACAGGCGCATTGCTATGGCAATGGTGATCTCCGTTATTTAACGACTGTGTCAGCCGGTCAATAATGGAAAGGGGAAGCAGAACAGGGAGTCGACCATGTGCCAGAGCATGTCACCGGTACACGGCGATACACAAACGTGCACCGTGTCCCGGAGAGTGCAATGACAGGACCTAGCATGACATCAAAGCCATGTGACCAGTCTGTAGCCAATGAGATAATAGACACGTGGCTGGTTACCGGGAGGGCGCAGCGATTACTGATGGAAAAGCGGCAGGAGACAGAGTGCAGGACACATCGCGGGCACTGGTAAGTGTTATGGAAATGTTTATTAACCCATTCAGCCCCAGCCTGTTTTCACCTTAAAGACCCGGCCATTTTTTGCAATTTTGACCAGTGTCACTTTGACAGGTTATAACTCTGGAACACTTCAACGGATCCTGGCGATTCTGAGATTGTTTTTTCGTGACATATTGTACTTCATGTCAGTGGTAAATTTAGGCCGATATGTTTTGCATTTATTTGTGAAAATTTCGGAAATTTGGCGAAAATTTTGAAAATTTTGCAATTTTCAAAATTTGAAATTTTATGCCCATAAATCTGAGAGATATGTCACACAAAATAGTTACTAAATAACATTTCCCACATGTCTACTTTACACCAGCGGAATTTTTGAAAAAAAAAAAATTCCGTTAGGAAGTTAGAAGGGTTCAAATTTCATCACCAATTTCTCATTTTTCCAACAAAATTTACAAAAAAAAATTTTTTAGGTACCACATCACATTTGGAGTGATTTGAGAAACCTAGGCGACAGAAAATACCCAAAAGTGACCCAATTCTAAAATCTGCACCCCTCACTCTGCTCAAAACCACATCCAAGAAGTTTATTAACCCTTTAGGAGCTTCACAGCAACCAAAGCAATGTAGACGAAAAAAATGAAAATTTTACTTTTTTAACACAAAAATGTTACTTTAGCCATAAAAATTAGTATTTTCACAAGGGTATCAGGAAAAATGCATCATAAAATGTATCGTGCATTTTCTCCTGAGTACGCAGATACCCCATATGTGGTGGTAATCAAATGTTTGGGCACACAGCAGGACTCGGAAGGCAAGGAGCGCCATTTGAATTTTTGAGTGCAAAATTAGCTGCACTCATTAGCGGACACCATGTCGGGTTTGAAGACTCCCTGAGGTGCCTAAACAATGGAGCTCCCCCACAAATGACCCAATTTTGAAACTAGAGCCCTCAAATATTTTTTCTAGATGTTTGATGTGCACTTTGAACCCCTGGGGGCTTCACAGAAGTTTATAACGTTGAGCCGTGAAAAGAAAAAAAAAATTTTTTCACCACAAAACTGTTGCTTCAACCAGGTAGCTTTTTTTATCACAAGGGTATCAGGAAAAAATACACCATAAAATGTATTGTGCATTTTCTCCTGAGTACGCAGATACCCCATATGTGGTGGTAATCAAATGTTTGGGCACACAGCAGGACTCGGAAGGCAAGGAGCGCCATTTGAATTTTTGAGTGCAAAATTAGCTGCACTCATTAGCGGACGCCATGTCGGGTTTGAAGACTCGCCGAGGTGCCTAAACAATGGAGCTCCCCCATAAGTGACCCCATTTTGGAAACTAGAGCCCTCAAATATTTTGTTTAGATGTTTGATGTGCACTTTAAACCCCTGGGGGCTTCACAGAAGTTTATAACGTTGAGCCGTGAAAAGAAAAAAAAATTTTTTTACCACAAAACTGTTGCTTCAACCAGGTAGCTTTTTTATCACAAGGGTATCAGGAAAAAATGCACCATAAAATGTATTGTGCATTTTGTCCTGAGTACGCAGATACCCCATATGTGGTGGAAATCAAATGTTTGGGCGCACGGCAGGACTCGGAAGGCAAGGAGCGCCATTTCACAGCAAAATTGGTTGGAATTATTAGCGGACGCCATGTTGCGTTTGGAGACCCCCCCTGAAGTGCCTAAACAATGGAGCTCCCCCACAATTGACCCCATTTTGGAAACTAGACCCCTCATGGAATTTATCTAGCTGTTTAGTGAGCACTTTGAACCCCTGGAGGCTTCACAAACGTTTGTAATGTTCAGCCGTGAAAATATTTTATTCTTTTTTTTACCACAAAATTGTTTTTTCAAACAGGTAGCTTTTTTTCCACAAGGGTATCAGGAAAAAATGCCCCATAAAATGTATTGTGCAATTTCTCCTGAGTACGACGATACCTCATATGTGGTGGAAATCAATTGTTTGGGCGTACGGCGGGGCTCAGAAGAGAAGGAGCGCCATTTCACAGTAAAATTGATTGGAATTATTAGCAGACGCCATGTTTCATTTGGAGACCCCCTGAGGTGCCTAAACAATGGAGCTCCCCCACATGTGATCCCATTTTGGAAACTAGACCCCCCCCATACAAAAAAAATTAGTTTGGCGAAATAAAAAATACAGACATCAGTAAAAAAAAAAAAAAACTGAGTGCCTGCAACTAAGACCAGTGCCAAACGTGAGAGCAATGCACGAGTCTCGCATCGCATCATCCACTGCAGTCTGGAAGCGAGCAACTGTGCTGGATAATGCGATGCGAGAGGGCGGGGCGGCAGATGAGAAAGGGCGCAGCGGATGGAAAATGGGAAAGGGCGCAGCGGGTGGAGGAGCGGCAGAGGATGGGAAAGGGCGCAGCGGATGGATGATGGGAAATGGCGCAGCGGATGGATGGGAAATGGCGCAGCGGATGGAGGAGCGGCAGAGGATGGGGGGGGAGGTGAGATGGGGATACCTAGCTTACAGGATGGATCTAGGCAGCAGGATCACAGCAGACAGAAGAGGCAGCAGATGAAGGAGGCAACAGATTGAGGAGGGTGAGAGGGGGCAGTAGATGGAAAATGGGAGAGAGCAGGCAGCAGATCGGGGAGGGGGGCAGAGTCTGATGGGAGAGAGAGATGGCACATGGAGGAGGGGGGCCCCGGGGGGAGGGTGGCTTGCAGCACATGTAGGGGGAGGGTGGCTTGCAGCACATGTGGGGGGAGGGGGGATTGCAGCACATGTGGGGGGAGGGTGGCTTGCAGCACATGTGCTGCAAGCCAGCCACCCTCCCCCCACATGTGCTGCAAGCCAGCCACCCTCCCCCCACATGTGCTGCAAGCCAGCCACCCTCCCCCCACATGTGCTGCAAGCCACCCTCCCCCCACGTGGGGGGAGGGTGGCTTGCAGCACATGGAGGGATAGGAGGTGTGGCGATGGAGAAGGGGCAGCCGATGAAAGAGGCGGTGGCCGCCACCGATCGGGAACAGTGGGGGCCGATTCGGGGGCAGCAGCGGCTGAAAAAGGTGGGTGCGACGGCGGCGGGGACAGTGGCGAGCATGGCGGCGGGGACAGCGGTGGATCGGGAGCGGCGGCGGGAACAGCGGTGGAGCGGGAGCATGGCACCGGGGACAGCGGTGGAGCGGGAGCGGCGGCGGGGACAGCGGTAGATCGGGAGCGGTGGCGGGGACAGCGGTGGAGCGGGAGCATGGTGCCGGGGACAGCGGTTGATCGGGAGTGGCGGCGGGGACAGCGGTGGAGCGGGAGCATGGCGCCGGGGACAACGGTGGATCAGGAGCGTGGCGCCGGGGACAGCGGTGGATCGGGAGCATGGCGCCGGGGACAGCGGTGGATCGGGAGCATGGCGCCGGGGACAGCGGTGGATCGGGAGCGTGGCGCCGGGGACAGCGGTGGAGCGGGAGCGGCGGCGGGGACAGCGGTGGAGCGGGAGCATGGCGCCGGGGACAGCGGTGGATCGGGAGCATGGCGGCGGGGACAGCGGTGCATCGGGAGCAGCGGTGGGGACAGCGGTGCATCGGGAGCAGCGGCGGGGATAGCGGTGCATCGGGAGCAGCGGCGGGGACAGCGGTGCATCGGGAGCAGCGGCGGGGACAGCGGTGCATCGGGAGCAGCAGCAGGGACAGCGGTGCATCGGGAGCAGCGGCGGGGACAGCGGTGCATCGGGAGCAGTGGCGGGGACAGCGGTGCATCGGGAGCAGCGGCGGGGACAGCGGTGGAGCGGGAGCATGGCGCCGGGGACAGCGGTGGATCAGGAGCGTGGCGCCGGGGACAGCGGTGGATCGGGAGCAGCGGCGGGGCGATCGGAGACAGCGGCGGGGACAGCGGTGGATCGGGAGCAGCGGCGGGGCGATCGGGGACAGGGGCGGGCGGCGGGGACAGCAACTTACCGCTCTCCTCGGCTTCCAGGGACGGTCACAGGCCGCAGATCCACATTGATTGGAGAGAGCGGTCACAAGACCGGTCTCTCCAATCAGAGCTGGGGGCGGGTGAAGCATCGATCACCCAGCTCCAGCCAATGGCCAGTGCTACAGCAGCACTGATCAGGGCTGGATTTCAATGTTCCAGCCATTTTCAATGGCTGGAACATTACAGTGGCTGTAATTGGCTGAGCGGCGTTCGTCAGCCAATCACAGCCTCTGTAGGTTCGGGGAGGAGGCACAACCCCTCCTGAGGTCAGGCAGAGGTCCCCTCCTTCCCGAATCTACCATTTAATTAAACAAATTTCACTCCCCGGGGCTCCGGGACCGCGATTTCGCCATGACGTACTGAGTACGTCATGGGTCGTTTAGCACCATGTCACCATGACGTACCCAGTACGTCAAAGGTCGTTAAGGGGTTAACTGTATGTGTACATTTATAATGTGTACATTTATAATTTATTTTATGTGTTTGTGATTGCCTACCATTATTTTCAATGGGGTTCGAGAGGTTCGTCGAACGGCTTGTCGAACGGGGCACCGTTCGACGAACCGAACCGAACTCGAACTCCAGGGGGGTGGCTCATCTCTAGTCCTGACCTGTGGGGACGCAAGTCTCTTCTGCAGGAGACCGCAGCGCCCTGAACCCTAATCACGGTCAAGGGCAGCTGCAGTCTCCTGTTGAGAACCTGCCCATAATGAGGGTTCAGGGCGCTGCGGTCTCCTCGCTGTGTTCTCTCTGCAGAGGACGCTTGCGACTCCACAGCAAATAATTCACATGATGCGGCCTCTGAAAGCTACATCACAGCTTAGTGGTTGCTGCAGGGAGCACACACACAGTGGACATGAGACTTCTAGAAATCCCATCCACTCTGCTTGTACTGTACTCCACAGCGTTTTGGACGCAGCTGAAATATGCTGCAACCAAAAAGCTGAAACACTGATAGTGGGCATGCAGCCTAATCAGAGGGAAGAGAGGAAAGGTGAGGAGAATTTTTTTTGGAGTATTACTAAATGATGGGCACAATACTACAGGGCACAAGGATGGGCCAATTCTACAGGGCACAAGGATGCGCACAATACCACAAGGATGGGAACAATACTACAGGGTAAAAGGATGGACACGTTGCTACTGGGAAAAAGGATGGGCACAATACTACAGGGCACAAGGATGGACACAATACTACAGGGCACAATACCACAAGGATGAGCACAATACTACAGGGGACAAGGATGAGCACAATACCACAAGGATGAGCACAATACTACAGGGCACAAGGATGAGCACAATACTACAGGTGACATGGATATGTAGCACCCAGGGATATGGGGTACTCGGTTCCGGGCAGTGTCTCTATTGGAAATGTCACGGTGGTGGCCGTTACCCGGTTCCGTGCCCTGGGACCTTTTTGTAATGGGGATATTTACAGGGGATTTGTGAATGTTATTCTTAACGCCACTTGCAGTGTTGTGGCTAAGTATAGAGAGCCGCCGCTGCAGTGTCTCTACTCGAGCTGGTGGTATGGCAGCTAGTATGGTAGTCCCTTCGCAAGTAGGGTATTGCCCCAGTGGGTGTATGGTGCAGTGGACGTCAGAAGAAGGAGTCTAGACAGGTATTCAGTGCAACTGGTTTACTCACTGTTCTTAAGGTGTTGGCTGGTTGCCCGAGGCTGGATGGTTTCGCCTCCAGGTCCCCTTCGTCCCAGTGCCAGTTTGGTTCTCTTGTAGCTTCTTCCCCTGCACCTGTCTCTTCTAAATGGGTCCCAATGGTATGGAACACTGGGGATCCCCGGTTTCTGGTTTGTCCACTTCTGTCCGCCTGATGGCAGCGTGAACCCTGTGGGGTTGGAGTCTCTGGTCCTGTCTCCGGCTCTCCCTTTGCTACTGAGTCTTCATATTCTTTAGGATCACCAATTTCCTTGATGGTCCCCTTTGCTGTGCAGGTGTTAACAGGTCGGCTTGATGCTCTTTCCTGTCCTAGGGTCCTGTACCCCATCGGTGCGTATTTCTGGTAGTACTCCACCGTACTCCACTGGCAACCACCTTTCCTGGGTCCCAGGTCACTGTTAACCCGAGTCAGGGTGTCACTTCTCTCCCACCTTCCCACTCCTGCAGTCAACACCGAATTCTCCTCCGTCACTGCAGTTCTCCTTTTGACTACTGACTTCTCTCCACAGTCTGCCCCTCCCACCTGGTTAACTAATGGACTAGAGTGGCTCCATCTCTAGTTGGCCATCCATGGTCCCACTCTAGCTAAGCACCATTGTATGGGGGATTGTTGGGAAAAATTGGCATTACCTGGGTTTTTGGTGGTACCGGCACTGGGGTTCTGGGTAACTAAGGGGGTAGGCCCCGCATCCTGGTGAAGATGGAGAATCTTGTAGCACCCTGATGGTCTCAGGGGCGCTACAGATAGACACAATACTACTGGGCACAATACTACTGGGCACAAGGATGAACACAATACTACAAGGCACAAAGATGAGTGCAATGCCATAAGGACGGATACAATACTAATAGGCACAAGGATGAGCACAATGCTACAGGGCACAAGGATGGGCACAATACAACAGGGCACAATACCACAAGGATGAGCACAATACTGCACGGGACAAGGATGAGCACAATACTACAGGGCACAAGGATGAGCACAATACTACAGGGCACAAGGATGAGCACAATACTACAGGGCACAAGGATGGACACAATACTACAGGTGACAAGGATGAGCACAATACTACAGGGCACAAGGATGGGCACAATACCACAAGGATGGGCACAATACTACTGGGCAGAATACTACAAGGACGAGCATATTACTACAGGGCACACGGATGGGGGCCATTACTGCAGCACGGGGACATTACTACAAGATGTTGTCTATGATTACTATATGATGCTGGCAATTGTAAAACAATATTACAAGAAGGTGATAAAATGTATAAAAAATTCAAAATAAAGCATACATTTTTTTTGCCATTAAAAATACTTTTTTATGTATAAACTTAACTAAAAATAGTGCAGGTTTGTTATAATAAGCAAGCAAAAAAATGTTCAAAAAAGTGATCCAAAGGTGTATAGAAAGAAACCATGAAATCATTAAAAATGTCACTTTGTCCAGCAAAGAATGCGGCCCCTCTCAATTTTTTTTTCTATGTGCGGCCCATACACCAAGTTGAGTTTGAGACCCAAGGTGCAGACAATATCACACTGTGCTCTGTCATGCACCATTTTTAGGCATATACGTCTGGGTGTCAACCTCCATTAGGCACGTACGGACAAAAATAGTGCACGGCAGAGCACATGGTGACTTTGACTGCACCATTATAGTCAATGGCCACATTGGCGCTAAGTTTGAATACCATTTTGAAGGGAATTCGGACGTAAGGCCTGACGGGGCCACTGAACGTGAATAACGTAGTGTGAAAGAGGCCTTACAGTTTTAGGTCTCCTTCACACCTCCGTGAAAACCACACACGTTTTGCACGATAATGTAAAAGGTGCGTATGGCCCTCCTTGTGCCGTGTTTTTGGCACACGTGTGCTATCCCTGATAACACACGGAGAACAGGAACTTTCTGCTCTCCTGTCCCTGGCGTTGCTGTCCGTGGTGCTGATCTACGGTCTCTGGCCTTGCTGACTCCCCGCTGCTGCTGCTTCCGGTCCTCTTTGCCGTGCATATCCGATGAGCATAATAAGCGGGGGTCGAAAGCAAGTGCTAGCAGTGGCAGAGACAGCAGCGCTGGAGAAGGTGAGTATAGAAATTCAATTTATTTCACTGTATTTATTTCACAATTTATTTCACAGAAATTCAATTTGTTTTATTTGTTTTCTTTGGTACGTGTCACACTGATGTCACACGGATCACATCTGTGCGATCCGTGTGACACCCGTGCTGCCAGAGAAAAAAGTACATGTCTACGTGTGGAGCACATGGACACACGTATGCTCCACATGGACCCACGGTCCATGGCAAAACATGCATGTGTGCAGAGCCATTGATTTTAATGGGTCCATGTGTGCCCGTGTCTCCAGTACGTGTGAACACGGACATCACACATACCGGAGACACGGACATGTGATGGAGGCCTTAAGGATTTTTCTCTTTACCTTGATCACTATGACAAAGCTGTGATGTAGTTTCACTCTGCAGATTCATAACAAAATGAATGCTGCATTTCCTGCTTCTGCTTTTATACAGGCTGTGATACTCCCTCTTGTTTAACTATACCATACCATCTCATATGATAGTTGAAAAACATTATGAGAAAATCCTCCCAGCAGCACCTGAAGTCATGTGATCCTTCCCTAGCTGATGCAAATTTCCGCAATGTGTAAAAATGTCTGCAGCCATTTTAGACCACTTTCAAAGTGAATTGCAATTGCAAATTGTTCGAATTTATCTGATCTAGAGGTTTGCTTTAAATTCATTATGTTTGATTTGCATTGATTCAATTTGTTCATCTCTGTTTACACATCTTCCTATATAAATGAATGTCTTTTGTTACTTTTTTGTGTGCGTTAATTGAACATAATTGAACAGGGACATCATTTTGATTGGGGCTCATAGGGTTCAAATCTTTGATTGTTACCTTGTGCCAGCAACCTGCCTAACTCATTATTCATCTTTACTATCTGCATTGTTTCCACCTACACAAATAATTTACACAAGGTAAGCAGACATCAATTGTTAACCCACAAACAGCTGACAACGAACAGTGGAATTCACATTAATACCATGGAAATACGATTGTGTCCCGATATATGTTTTTGCCTTACTTGTATTTGTAATTTGAGTCATCATATATATTATTTTATAACACTATAAGTGCGCAAATGTCAATGAAATGTTAAAATAAGAGATAAAGTCTAATTTATTCGTAATTGTGAATCTTTACCTTCAGATATTTTCATTGAGCAATTATTTAAATGGTATATAATTGTACATAATAAATTATAAAAAAAAAATCCTTATAGAGGTGTTTGAATTGTTGTTGATTCTAAAATAAATATGTTCATCTATGAAAGATTTTTCTTGCTTCCAATGATGGAAATCCCTGCCTTCTATAAGGTTGTGGGGAAGCTTTAGTCACTGCCAGGTATACTTAAAACTTTTGACATTTCACTGGGAAATGAAAGGAATTATTATGAGTTAAGCGACACTTGGCAGCTGGCTGCATGCTGTTCACATCAATGGCCAATTGTATGTTTTTATTTCACAATGGTGTCAACATCAACCTTACATGGCAGTTCCTTTCCAATAGAATCAGAAAAATTCATGTTTGTAAAAAGACATTACAATTGAAATAAGTATTGTTTGCCCTTTGCTTAAAAATATCCTAAAAACGGAAAATTTACTGTCATTTTGCAACTCTACAAGTATATTATACAAAACTCTTGTTGAGAAGTAGGCATGTCATTGTAACATGAGAAAAGGTCTTTCACCCTGCGTTTCAAGTGTATGGAGCGAGAGAAGGAAATATCTAATTAAGACAGGCCATAGCACTAGCCCACGGCTATGGGAGAGGTGGACATAACCAGGATTGAAGGGGAGAAGAGGCCTGTTTAGTGGGAGGAGGAGTAGGGGCATTTGTGGGGGTTTATAAGGCCAAGTAAGAGGCGGGGTTGCCACCATTTTCGCTTATTGAGGACAGAGGGATAGTCCCTACCAGCCTCCCTAATCATGAGATTTGCTTTGAGCAGGATTTAGGTAGTGTGTTAGCGGGTCATAGTAGCGTTTGGCAATTTTGGTGGGTCCTTGAAGTTTGTTTAGATTAGTCCAGTGGCTCCATCTGGGTATGGATCTTTTAATTGCCAAGGAATGCTTGGTAATCTGGTGATTTTGGGTGGAATCCCGAAAGAGAATGCCGGGCCCCTGTGTGAGTTTGTTAATGGAAAAAAATGAACTCTTTGAGTTGTGGTGCTCCCAAGCCTATGTGGGTAACAGCTGGGAGCAATTTGGTTTATGGTTAGGTTAAGAAAATCACCAGGTATCAACCAAAGAGGAAACAGTAATGCACTACTACGGGGTTACTGTGTAACACAACTGGAAAAGGAGAAAGTCTGCTCGAGACCTCTTGAGGTAAATGCTGGCTCAGGGTGCACGCTCCAAAGTCAGGATATCACCAAGATGAAAACCAGAAGAAAGAAGCAGCACTGTCCACAGCCCATGCAGAAAATCCAATGTATTTAAACGTGTGCATAAAAACCGCAGAAGAGACCGGGTACAGCCAATCACCAGTTTGTATAAATTCAAGGACTTTACCAAGTTTTAGTATTTTACTATTATGTACTTGTTAAATAAATGGCTATTGTGGTCAAATTATGAAACCTGATGTATCTGAGTATTTATTAATAGGGAAAAGGGAACCACTCGGGTGGGAGCACGGCTGTAATACTGGAATCTACAATTCCATGGTCAGTTCCTCTACACTGTGTGCCTCTGTTTGTGTGTGAATATGTGTTTCTATATGTTCCTAACATAGAGTGCGTTTTGTAACGCACAGTGTGTGTGTGTTACATGCCGTGTGTTTAATATCAAGTGTGTGCAGCATAAAATGTGTATGGGTGTGTAGCATGTAGTGTGTATATACAACATACAGTGAGTGTAACATGCAAAGTGTGTGTAATGTACAGTTTGTGAGTAGCAAGGCAAATATGTTTACTATAGTATGTATAAAACATGGAGCTTGTGTAACATACAGGGTGTATGTGTAGCATGCTGAGTGGTAAAATACATTGTGTAACAAGGAGGGTGGGCAACATACAACATGGTATGTGTGCAATATATTGAGTATATGAGTAGAATGGAGTGTGTTTGCAACATTCACTGTGTGTGTAGCATTAAGACAATGTGTGTGTATGTGTATGTTTAGCATGGCATGTGTGAGAGTTTGTGTGCAACAAATAGTTTGTGTAACACCCAAATTTAAAAATATCAGCAGCGTAGATGAGCATTCAAAGGAGTAAAAATGTTGGCAATCACCCAACAAATATGCAAAATGCTCATTCATTGGGTGATTGGATTGTTAATCCCGAAACAAATTTTATCGTTCTTGGTATCATGTCCTCCTCAAGGTAAGCGGATCGTGTGCTGCTGATAACGTGCTACTGTATGGGGACAGAACAAGCACAATAGTGATATTGGTGATCTTCTGTCCTCATCACTCTTCATCAGTATGTGTAAAAACGCTGATAAAAAAGTGAAGATGAACTGGAATGTAGTTGATTAACGCTATTTTAACTCTAGAACGCATACCTTGGGCCTCGCAGGCGTGCTAGGTCACTTGTTTTCTATAGTAGATTTCTATGGTTGCGCATTCTAGGGTTAACAATCTGAAATTGACTCATGCCCATGCAACCTAATTGATTGTATGCAATGGTGCAATATGTTAGAATTTGGGACCCAACTTTTAATTTTGCCAAGGGCCAAACATTGTACAAAACTGACTTTGGTTGGAGAATTCATTTAGTAAGTATTGCATGGAAATTGTACTGTCAGGCATAAACGTTGCATTGATTTTGACATCTGAAGCCAGTGGAAGAGTCAAGAGAATATTGACCTAAACATTGATTTGGCGTGTGATTGACATGTGGATATTCAGGATATTGTGAATTTTATGGCTTTATTTGTAGAAATTGTACCAACTCTTAGGGGTACTTTGCACACTACGACATCGCAAGCTGATGCTTGCGATGCCGAGCGTGATAGTCCCCGCCCCCGTCGCAGTAGCGATATCTTGTGATTGCTGCCGTAGTGAACATTATCGCTACGGCAGCTTCACATGCACTTACCTGCCCTGCGACGTCGCTCTGGCCGGCGAACTGCCTCCTTACTAAGGGGGCGAGTCGTGCAGCGTCACAGCGACGTCACATGGCAGGCGGCCAATAGAAGCGGAGGGGCGGAGGGGCGGAGATGAGTGGGACGTAAACATCCCGCCCACCTCCTTCCTTCCGCATAGCCGGCGTGAGCCGCGGTGACGCAGGTAGGAGATGTTCCTCGCTCCTGCGGCTTCTCACACAGCGATGTGTGCTGCCGCAGGAACGAGGAACAACATCGTACCGTCGCTGCAGCTACATTATAGAAATGTCGGACCCTACACCAATGATACGATTACGACGCTTTTGCGTCGTTAATCGTATCATAAAGAATTTACACACTACGATATCGACAGCGACGCCGGATGTGCGTCACTTTCGATTTGACCCCACCGACATCGCACCTGCGATATCGTAGTGTGCAAAGTACCCCTTATTCTGAGAGAAATCTCAGTTTCATATGGGATTTTCAGGAATGTTTGCGGTCACTATTTTGATTATAAAAATGTATATACTGTAAAAAAATAACACAATTTATAATATTGAACATTATTTCTTCTCTTTTCTTCTTGCACACTTTCTGCTTATTTAAAAAAAAGATGGCCCCATATTATCATGTACAATCATTAAAAGGAACCAATAAGGATACTTTATTCCACTGAGGCCTCTTTTACACGTCAGCGAAAAACACAGACTTTTTTTTACTGACATGATAAAGGTGCGAATGTCCCTTCGTGTGCCTTGATTACTCAACTGTCCACGCTCCTGCTGTCCATGGTGCTGATATCTCCTGTTCTCCTGTGTCTGGCCGCTGCTGACTAGAGTTGAGCGCGGTTCGCGGTTCGAGGTTCTCCAGTTCGCGGCTCGAGTGATTTTGGGGGCTGTCCTAGATCAAAGTAGAACTCGAGCTTTTTGCTAAAGCTCGATAGTCCTAGATACGTTCTAGAACGGTTCTAGCAGCAAAAAGACCAGTTAATTCCTAGCTGGCTTTCCACTGTAATAGTGTAAGTCACTCTGTGACTCACACTATTATGAAATTTCAGTGTATAGTGTGCGGGAACAGCGCATTCAGATCACTGCTGTATGGATAATGGGGATCGCCATTTTTTTTTTCCCTTGTCTTCCTTCCCTAAGCGCGCGCGTGTAGTGGGGCGGGCCAGCATGTCAGCCAATCCCAGACACACACACAGCTAAGTGGACTTTTAGCCAGAGAAGCAACGGCATGTGTGATAGGATGTCCATGTCACATGTCCCTGCATCATAAAACCGGACATGTTCCTCCAGCACGCCATTATCTGCCTTCTGTGTCCTTGGTGCCAGTCATCACTGGCGCAGCTCCTATCGCCAATACTGCTGTGTACGCTCCATACACAGCACTGTACAGCATAGGGATAGCACTTTCTATCAGTCCTTTTAAGGGCTCATACCGGCAGGGTCAGAGCCATAGGGTACAGTCAGGGCCGTGAAAACAGAGTTTAACAGCTACACAAGATGACAGCGTCTGTGTAGCTAAGGTCAGGGATTTCCTCACTGCATTTCCCCATTAGGACGGATAGAAAGGCAGGCTTCCTTTCCTCTACCCAGAGACCCACAACCCTGCCACTGTACCCTCCTGCCCTTTGCACACTCCAACTCATTGTTACTAAGCCATTATACTAGCAAACACTGAGTGAACTTAGTGGCATCCTAAACGTGGCTATTGGACTTCTGTATAGTCCCACTAGTGCAAAGATATTTGCAGCACGTCTGCCTGCATTGCACACTCAAACTCATTGTTACTAAGCCATTATACTAGCAAACACTGAGTGAACTTAGTGGCATCCTAAACGTGGCTATTGGACTTCTGTATAGTCCCAGTGGTGCAAAGATATTTGCAGCACGTCTGCCTGCCCTTTGCACACTCAAACTCATTGTTACTAAGCCATTATACTAGCAAACACTGAGTGAACTTAGTGGCATCCTAAACGTGGCTATTGGACTTCTGTATAGTCCCACAAATGCAAAGATATTTGCAGCACGTCTGCCTACACTGCACACTCAAACTCATTGTAACTAAGCCATTATACTAGCAAACACTGAGTGAACTTAGTGGCATCATAAACGTGGCTATTGGACTTCTGTATTGTCCCACTAGTGCAAAGATATTTGCAGCACGTCTGCCTGCACTGCACACTCAAACTCATTGTTACTAAGCCATTATACTAGCAAACACTGAGTGTACTTAGTGGCATCCTAAACGTGGATATTGGACTTCTGTATAGTCCCACTAGTGCAAAGATATTTGCAGCACGTCTGCCTACACTGCACACTCAAACTCATTGTAACTAAGCCATTATACTAGCAAACACTGAGTGAACTTAGTGGCATCCTAAACGTGGCTATTGGACTTCTGTATTGTCCCACTAGTGCAAAGATATTTGCAGCACGTCTGCCTGCATTGCACACTCAAACTCATTGTTACTAAGCCACTATACTAGCAAACACTGAGTGAACTTAGTGGCATCCTAAACGTGGCTATTCGACTTCTGTATAGTCCCACTAGTGCAAAGATATTTGCAGCACGTCTGCCTGCATTGCACACTCAAACTCATTGTTACTAAGCCATTATACTAGCAAACACTGAGTGAACTTAGTGGCATCCTAAACGTGGCTATTGGACTTCTGTATTGTCCCACTAGTGCAAAGATATTTGCATTTCGTCTGCCTGCATTGCACACTCAAAATCATTGTTACTAAGCCATTATACTAGCAAACACTGAGTGAACTTAGTGGCATCCTAAACGTGGCTATTGGACTTCTGTATAGTCCCAGTGGTGCAAAGATATTTGCAGCACGTCTGCCTGCCCTTTGCACACTCAAACTCATTGTTATTAAGCCATTATACTAGCAAACACTGAGTGAACTTAGTGGCATCCTAAACGTGGCTATTGGACTTCTGTATTGTCCCACTAGTGCAAAGATATTTGCAGCACGTCTGCCTGCACTGCACACTCAAACTCATTGTTACTAAGCTATTATACTAGCAAACACTGAGTGAACTTAGTGGCATCCTAAACATGGCTATTGGACTTCTGTATAGTCCCAGTAGTGCAAAGATATTTGCAGCACGTCTGCCTGCATTGCACACTCAAGCTCATTGTTACTAAGCCATTATACTAGCAAAAACTGCTGCAAATTAGTGGCATACAAAAAGTGGCTGTTGTACTCTATTTGTGCCCCACAGGTGCCAAGCTATTTACAGCACCTCTGCATGACACCCTCCTGCACTGTTTTTAAAAGCTATAATAATAGCAAAAACTGCTGCAACTTAGTGGCATTCAAAAAGTGGCTGTGTTACTCCATTTGTGCCCCACAGGTGCCAAGCTATTTACAGCACCTCTGCATGACACCCTCCTGCACTGTTTTTAAAAGCTATAATAATAGCAAAAACTGCTGCAACTTAGTGGCATACAAAAAGTGGCTGTTGGACTTCTGTATTATCCCACTAGTGCAAAGATATTTGCAGCACCTCTGCCTGCATTGCACACTTAAACTCATTGTTACTTACTAAGACATTATAATACCAAAAATTGAGTAAACTTAGTGGCATACAAGAAGTGGCTGTTGTACTCCATTAGTGCCCCACTGGTGCCAAGCTATTTCTAGCACCTGTGCAGGACACCATCCTGCTCTGTTTTTAATAAGCTATAATGATAGCAAAAAATACTGCCATTTAGTAGCATCATAGAACTGGCTGTTGTATTTCATAATTGTCCCACTGGTGCCAAGCTATTTCTAGCACCTGTGCAGGACACCCTCCTGCTCTGTTTTTAATAAGCTATAATGATAGCAAAAAATACTGCCATTTAGTGGCATCATAGAACTGGCTGTTGTATTTCATTAGTGCCCCACTGGTGCCAAGCTATTTCTACCACCTGTGCAGGACACCATCCTGCTCTGTTTTTAATAAGCTATAATGATAGCAAAAAAATACTGCCATTTAGTGGCATCATAGAACTGGCTGTTGTTTTTCATTAGTGCCCCACTGGTGCCAAGCTATTTCTAGCACCTGTGCAGGACACCATCCTGCTCTGTTTTTAATAAGCTATAATGATAGCAAAAAATACTGCCATTTAGTGGCATCATAGAACTGGCTGTTGTTTTTCATTAGTGCCCCACTGGTGCAAAGCAATTTCTAGCACCTGTGCAGGACACCCTCCTGCTCTGTTTTTAATAAGCTATAATGATAGCAAAAAATACTGCCATTTAGTGGCATCATAGAACTGGCTGTTGTATTCCATTAGTGCCCCACTGGTGCCAAGCTATTTATAGCACCTGTGCAGGACACCCTCCTGCTCTGTTTTTAATAAGCTATAATGATAGCAAAAAATACTGCCATTTAGTGGCATCATAGAACTGGCTGTTGTTTTTCATTAGTGCCCCACTGGTGCCAAGCTATTTCTAGCACCTGTGCAGGACACCCTCCAGCTCTGTTTTTAATAAGCTATAATGATAGCAAAAAATACTGCCATTTAGTGGCATCATAGAACTGGCTGTTGTATTTCATTAGTGCCCCACTGGTGCCAAGCTATTTCTAGCACCTGTGCAGGACACCCTCCTGCTCTGTTTTTAATAAGCTATAATGATAGCAAAAAATACTGCCATTTAGTGGCATCATAGAACTGGCTGTTGTTTTTCATTAGTGCCCCACTGGTGCCAAGCTATTTCTAGCACCTGTGCAGGACACCCTCCTGCTCTGTTATTAATAAGCTATAATGATAGCAAAAAATACTGCCATTTAGTGGCATCATAGAACTGGCTGTTGTTTTTCATTAGTGCCCCACTTGTGCCAAGCTATTTCTAGCACCTGTGCAGGACACCCTCCTGCTCTGTTTTTAATAAGCTATAATAATAGCAAAAAATACTGCCATTTAGTGGCATCATAGAACTGGCTGTTGTTTTTCATTAGGGCCCCACTTGTGCCAAGCTATTTCTAGCACCTGTGCAGGACACCCTCCTGCTCTGTTTTTAATAAGCTATAATAATAGCAAAAAATACTGCCATTTAGTGGCATCATAGAACTGGATGTTGTAGTTCATTATTGTCCCACTGGTGCCAAGCTATTTCTAGCACCTGTGCAGGACACACTCCTGCTCTGTTTTTAATAAGCTATAATAATAGCAAAAAATACTGCCATTTAGTGGCATCATAGAACTGGCTGTTGTTTTTCATTATTGTCCCACTGGTGCAAGCTATTTCTAGCACCTGTGCAGGACACCCTCCTGCTCTGTTTTTAATAAGCTATAATGATAGCAAAAAATACTGCCATTTAGTGGCATCATAGAACTGGCTGTTGTATTTCATTATTGTTCCACTGGTGCCAAGCTATTTATAGCACCTGTGCAGGACACCCTCCTGCTCTGTTTTTAATAAGCTATAATGATAGCAAAAAATACTGCCATTTAGTGGCATCATAGAACTGGCTGTTGTATTTCATTATTGTCCCACTGGTGCCAAGCTATTTCTAGCACCTGTGCAGGACACCCTCCTGCTCTGTTATTAATAAGCTATAATGATAGCAAAAAATACTGCCATTTAGTGGCATCATAGAACTGGCTGTTGTTTTTCATTAGTGCCCCACTGGTGCCAAGCTATTTCTAGCACCTGTGCAGGACACCCTCCTGCTCTGTTTTTAATAAGCTATAATGATAGCAATAAATACTGCCATTTAGTGGCATCATAGAACTGGCTGTTGTATTTCATTAGTGCCCCACTGGTGCCAAGCTATTTCTAGCACCTGTGCAGGACACCCTCCTGCTCTGTTTTTAATAAGCTATAATGATAGCAAAAAATACTGCCATTTAGTGGCATCATAGAACTGGCTGTTGTTTTTCATTAGTGCCCCACTTGTGCCAAGCTATTTCTAGCACCTGTGCAGGACACCCTCCTGCTCTGTTTTTAATAAGCTATAATGATAGCAAAAAATACTGCCATTTAGTGGCATCATAGAACTGGATGTTGTATTTCATTATTGTCCCACTGGTGCCAAGCTATTTCTAGCACCTGTGCAGGACACCCTCCTGCTCTGTTTTTAATAAGCTATAATGATAGCAAAAAATACTGCCATTTAGTGGCATCATAGAACTGGCTGTTGTATTTCATTAGTGCCCCATTGGTGCCAAGCTATTTCTACCACCTGTGCAGGACACCATCCTGCTCTGTTTTTAATAAGCTATAATGATAGCAAAAAAATACTGCCATTTAGTGGCATCATAGAACTGGCTGTTGTTTTTCATTAGTGCCCCACTGGTGCCAAGCTATTTCTAGCACCTGTGCAGGACACCATCCTGCTCTGTTTTTAATAAGCTATAATGATAGCAAAAAATACTGCCATTTAGTGGCATCATAGAACTGGCTGTTGTTTTTCATTAGTGCCCCACTGGTGCCAAGCAATTTCTAGCACCTGTGCAGGACACCCTCCTGCTCTGTTTTTAATAAGCTATAATGATAGCAAAAAATACTGCCATTTAGTGGCATCATAGAACTGGCTGTTGTATTCCATTAGTGCCCCACTGGTGCCAAGCTATTTATAGCACCTGTGCAGGACACCCTCCTGCTCTGTTTTTAATAAGCTATAATGATAGCAAAAAATACTGCCATTTAGTGGCATCATAGAACTGGCTGTTGTTTTTCATTAGTGCCCCACTGGTGCCAAGCTATTTCTAGCACCTGTGCAGGACACCCTCCAGCTCTGTTTTTAATAAGCTATAATGATAGCAAAAAATACTGCCATTTAGTGGCATCATAGAACTGGCTGTTGTATTTCATTAGTGCCCCACTGGTGCCAAGCTATTTCTAGCACCTGTGCAGGACACCCTCCTGCTCTGTTTTTAATAAGCTATAATGATAGCAAAAAATACTGCCATTTAGTGGCATCATAGAACTGGCTGTTGTTTTTCATTAGTGCCCCACTTGTGCCAAGCTATTTCTAGCACCTGTGCAGGACACCCTCCTGCTCTGTTTTTAAAAAGCTATAATGATAGCAAAAAATACTGCCATTTAGTGGCATCATAGAACTGAATGTTGTATTTCATTATTGTCCCACTGGTGCCAAGCTATTTCTAGCACCTGTGCAGGACACCCTCCTGCTCTGTTTTTAATAAGCTATAATGATAGCAAAAAATACTGCCATTTAGTGGCATCATAGAACTGGCTGTTGTATTTCATTATTGTCCCACTGGTGCCAAGCTATTTCTAGCACCTGTGCAGGACACCCTCCTGCTCTGTTATTAATAAGCTATAATGATAGCAAAAAATACTGCCATTTAGTGGCATCATAGAACTGGCTGTTGTTTTTCATTAGTGCCCCACTGGTGCCAAGCTATTTCTAGCACCTGTGCAGGACACCCTCCTGCTCTGTTTTTAATAAGCTATAATGATAGCAATAAATACTGCCATTTAGTGGCATCATAGAACTGGCTGTTGTATTTCATTAGTGCCCCACTGGTGCCAAGCTATTTCTAGCACCTGTGCAGGACACCCTCCTGCTCTGTTTTTAATAAGCTATAATGATAGCAAAAAATACTGCCATTTAGTGGCATCATAGAACTGGCTGTTGTTTTTCATTAGTGCCCCACTTGTGCCAAGCTATTTCTAGCACCTGTGCAGGACACCCTCCTGCTCTGTTTTTAATAAGCTATAATGATAGCAAAAAATACTGCCATTTAGTGGCATCATAGAACTGGATGTTGTATTTCATTATTGTCCCACTGGTGCCAAGCTATTTCTAGCACCTGTGCAGGACACCCTCCTGCTCTGTTTTTAATAAGCTATAATGATAGCAAAAAATACTGCCATTTAGTGGCATCATAGAACTGGCTGTTGTTTTTCATTAGTGCCCCACTGGTGCCAAGCTATTTCTAGCACCTGTGCAGGACACCCTCCTGCTCTGTTTTTAATAAGCTATAATGATAGCAAAAAATCCTGCCATTTAGTGGCATCATAGAACTGGCTGTTGTATTTCATTAGTGCCCCAATTTTGCCAAGCTATTTCTAGCACCTGTGCAGGACACCATCCTGCTCTGTTTTTAATAAGCTATAATGATAGCAAAAAATACTGCCATTTAGTGGCATAATAGAACTGGCTGTTGTTTTTCATTAGTGCCCCACTGGTGCCAAGCTATTTCTAGCACCTGTGCAGGACACCCTCCTGCTCGGTTTTTAATAAGCTATAATGATAGCAAAAAATACTGCCATTTAGTGGCATCATAGAACTGGCTGTTGTTTTTCATTAGTGCCCCACTGGAGCCAAGCTATTTCTAGCACCTGTGCAGGACACCCTCCTGCTTTGTTTTTAATAAGCTATAATAATAGCAAAAAATACTGCCATTTAGTGGCATCATAGAACTGGCTGTTGTATTTCATTATTGTCCCACTGGTGCCAAGCTATTTCTAGCACCTGTGCAGGACACCCTCCTGCTCTGTTTTTAATAAGCTATAATGATAGCAAAAAATACTGCCATTTAGTGGCATCATAGAACTGGCTGTTGTTTTTCATTAGTGCCCCACTGGTGCCAAGCTATTTCTAGCACCTGTGCAGGACACCCTCCTGCTCTGTTTTTAATAAGCTATAATGATGGCAAAAAATACTGCCATTTAGTGGCATCATAGAACTGGCTGTTGTATTTCATTAGTGCCCCACTGGTGCCAAGCTATTTCTAGCACGTGTGCAGGACACCCTCCTGCTCTGTTTTTAATAAGCTATAATGATAGCAAAAAATACTGCCATTTAGTGGCATCATAGAACTGGCTGTTGTATTTCATTAGTGCCCCACTGGTGCCAAGCTATTTCTACCACCTGTGCAGGACACCATCCTGCTCTGTTTTTAATAAGCTATAATGATAGCAAAAAATACTGCCATTTAGTGGCATCATAGAACTGGCTGTTGTTTTTCATTAGTGCCCCACTGGTGCCAAGCTATTTCTAGCACCTGTGCAGGACACCCTCCTGCTCTGTTTTTAATAAGCTATAATGATAGCAAAAAATACTGCCATTTAGTGGCATCATAGAACTGGATGTTGTATTTCATTATTGTCCCACTGGTGCCAAGCTATTTCTAGCACCTGTGCAGGACACCCTCCTGCTCTGTTTTTAATAAGCTATAATGATAGCAAAAAATACTGCCATTTAGTGGCATCATAGAACTGGCTGTTGTTTTTCATTAGTGCCCCACTGGTGCCAAGCTATTTCTAGCACCTGTGCAGGACACCCTCCTGCTCTGTTTTTAATAAGCTATAATGAGAGCAAAAAATACTGCCATTTAGTGGCATCATAGAACTGGCTGTTGTATTTCATTAGTGCCCCACTGGTGCCAAGCTATTTCTAGCACCTGTGCAGGACACCCTCCTGCTCTGTTTTTAATAAGCTATAATGATAGCAAAAAATACTGCCATTTAGTGGCATCATAGAACTGGCTGTTGTTTTTCATTAGTGCCCCACTTGTGCCAAGCTATTTCTAGCACCTGTGCAGGACACCCTCCTGCTCTGTTTTTAATAAGCTATAATGATAGCAAAAAATACTGCCATTTAGTGGCATCATAGAACTGGATGTTGTATTTCATTATTGTCCCACTGGTGCCAAGCTATTTCTAGCACCTGTGCAGGACACCCTCCTGCTCTGTTTTTAATAAGCTATAATGATAGCAAAAAATACTGCCATTTAGTGGCATCATAGAACTGGCTGTTGTTTTTCATTAGTGCCCCACTGGTGCCAAGCTATTTCTAGCACCTGTGCAGGACACCCTCCTGCTCTGTTTTTAATAAGCTATAATGAGAGCAAAAAATACTGCCATTTAGTGGCATCATAGAACTGGCTGTTGTATTTCATTAGTGCCCCACTGGTGCCAAGCTATTTCTAGCACCTGTGCAGGACACCCTCCTGCTCTGTTTTTAATAAGCTATAATGATAGCAAAAAATACTGCCATTTAGTGGCATCATAGAACTGGCTGTTGTTTTTCATTAGTGCCCCACTTGTGGCAAGCTATTTCTAGCACCTGTGCAGGACACCCTCCTGCTCTGTTTTTAATAAGCTATAATGATAGCAAAAAATACTGCCATTTAGTGGCATCATAGAACTGGATGTTGTATTTCATTATTGTCCCACTGGTGCCAAGCTATTTCTAGCACCTATGCAGGACACCCTCCTGCTCTGTTTTTAATAAGCTTTAATGACAGCAAAAAATACTGCCATTTAGTGGCATCATAGAACTGGCTGTTGTATTTCATTATTGTTCCACTGGTGCCAAGCTATTTCTAGCACCTGTGCAGGACACCCTCCTGCTCTGTTTTTAATAAGCTTTAATGATAGCAAAAAATACTGCCATTTAGTGGCATCATAGAACTGGCTGTTGTTTTTCATTAGTGCCCCACTGGTGCCAAGCTATTTCTAGCACCTGTGCAGGACACCCTCCTGCTCTGTTTTTAATAAGCTATAATGATAGCAAAAAATACTGCCATTTAGTGGCATCATAGAACTGGCTGTTGTTTTTCATTAGTGCCCCACTGGTGCCAAGCTATTTCTAGCACCTCTGCATGACACCCTCATGCACATTTTGCTATGCTATTGTTATAGCGAACTCAGGGAATTCATTGCTGCATTTGATAATTCGGAGGGATAGAAAGTGAGGCTTCCTTTAGCTTTTCCTTCTGTTCATAGACAGCATCTCCACACCCGAAGAGCAATTTCTCCTCCACGTGTAAGTGTGGAGAGGCAGCTAGTGCGCATGTGTGTGCCAATTTTCCCCAGCTGCAGCCTAACTACAGTGTTTCGCCTAGTGAGTATGCTCAGCCTGACTGTGCCATTTCCGAGGCTAAGTCTTCATTTCGGGATACAGCGCATGCTCCCACACTTAGTGCGAAAAGCCTCTTTGCACAGGTACTTGCATTCCGTACCGGGTCTAAGTCCTGTTTTGTGCCTAGACAGCATGCTAAAGCTGATAGTCTTTTTTCAGAGACTCTATATCATGCAACTGACCATGATCAGGCACTTACTGCATCAGAGACTAGGTCCGGTAATGAACTGTTTGGCCCTGCCCCTGATGTGGGGGGCCCATATAGACCACAGGGCATCAGGTGTCCTGACGATGTGGCCAGGCCACTCCCAAATGGCTTGCAGAGGCCCACCCCTATGACTTGTCACCTCATTATTGATGGTCAGACGATGACTGGTGAGGTGTTTGTGTCGTGGCAGCCATGAGTTCATTATTGAAGTTGCGGTTCCAAATAGGACACTAGTTATGCCACTCATGACGTGTCACTCTGCTTTTGTCTCCAGGAGGTGCATTGTGGTCCACCCTGGTTTGGGGCGGACCCAGGTTATAAAACTGGCTGGAGCCAACAAGGAGGTGCGCAGTCTTCTATTATGCTACGAAAGAGCACACCTCCATGTGTTGAACCCATTGTGGCTTTAGGCCAAAGGTAGGCAGGGATAGGGCGTCGATGCAGGCCGCCACCACAGTTGGTAACGCAGAACGGTTAAGACCAGCTCCTGTCCTACAAGTCCTGCTTGTGCAGCCCAGTGGCATTAACAGGCCTGCTGCTGCGCCTGCTGTCCACAGGTGTGGCCCCAATGCACACGGTCAGCGTACTGAATGGCCCCTGTGATGTTAACAGGGAGTTCCTGGGCTGGGTGGGCGTGTGGACCCTGTGACGCTAACAGGGCTCCCAGTCTCCAGATCCGAATGGCATCTAACTCGGTTCAGGCAACTATTAGTTTCATAGCCACACAGATCTGTATCCTCCACCTAACCTTCCATTTGCCAACCTCTCCTTTTCCATCTGGGAGCACGATGAACATTGACTGCTGATGGGGATATATATCTTTCTCTTTCTTTTCTTATTAGTTTTCGTTATATAGCGGTAACATAGTATATACCACCTTATCCAAATCTGCCAGTCACACCGTAACAGATGGTGTTTCTTCATCAAATGTTACTTTTGCTTAACCACCAAACCCACGGACAAAAACTTTTTTTTCCTTTCCAACACACCTGTTCCCCTTTCCACCAGCATTTGTCCTTTTTCAACTCATTTGGTATATGACCAAAAGTGCAACTCTGCAGGGACACCGTACTCAATGCCATCTCAGCCCAGCAGCCAGCCCTCGGTCCCTCAGATGTGGACAAGTAAAAGCCCATTTCCTCCTATCCATGACAAAGCGTTGAGATTCACTCTGTGCAACAATGGTGTTTACTGAAAAAAGCAGATCTAAGAATCCGTACCACCTTCTGCAGATACTCCTGTATACGTGCGTCCCTTTCTATGGCAGGAATTATTTCGCCAAATTTTGTCTTGTACCGGGGATCTAACAGTGTGGCAACCCAGTAGTTAGCATTACTTCAAATTCGTACAATCCGAGGGTCATGTTGTAGGTAGTGCAGCAAGAAGGCGCTCATGTGTCTTGTGCATCCAGGAGGACCAAGTCCTTGGTGTGTTGGTGGCAGAGAGGTGAGAATCGTGCCTCCTTCCTCTGCCCTCTCCCCCCAACCTCGCACAACCTAAATGTGAGCAAGCTCTCACTCATCTGCTGAGTCTTCCATGCCCATCGCCTGTTCGTCCTCCATTTCTTCATGGGCTCCTGCACCTTCCTCAACAATTTTTGCAGATACTATGCGCCCTTGTTAATCCCTCTCCCCCACCGTCCCTTGACTTCCGCCTAGGTGCCGCTCACCGTCTGGACCTTGTAGATCTTATTATCCCTTCTGCATATGACTCCTCCTGTACTTCCTCCCCTTCCTCTTGGACCAACACCTGACTTCGAATAATGCATACAGTGTGCTCCATCTTGTAGATGACCAGAATTGTCACGCTGAGAATGGCATCGCCAGTGCTAAAGATCTTCGTCGATATTTGTAAACTGTGTAGAAGGGTGCATAGGTCCTTGATCTGACACCACTCCAGCAGCGTGATCTGCACCACCTCTGGATCAAGTTCGCCCAGGGTATACGTCATACCGTATTTCAGCAGGGCTCTGCGGTGCTGCCACAGACGCTGCAACATGTGCAGATTCAAATTCCTGCGTGTCAGAACATCGTATTTCAGGCGTTTAACCGCCAGACCCTAAGACTTCAGGAGCGATGAAAGTTGTTGAGCTGCTGGGTGCGAAGGATGAACGTGAGCACATAGCAGCATGCCCGCTGCACAAGGCCATGTAGGCCGGGATGGTATTTTAAAAATTGCTGGAGAATCAAATTCAACATGTGAGCCATACAAGGCACGTGTGTCACATTGCCCTGACGAAGGGCCGCAGACAGGTTTGCATCATTGCCGCACACGGCTGTTAAGTCACCAACGTAGTCCACTCAATCAATTTGTACTCCGGTCGCCAGGTGACAACGTGTTCCATTCGTGCATAGTGCTGATGATGGGAAAGGAGTCGATGCCAGCGGCGCAGGTGGACGCAGGTTATGCTCACCCACTGGGCTGCTTGACAGGTGCAGAACCACAGGCTGAATGTAGGTGGTGGGTATCTCACAGATGAAGTATCATCATTCAGCTACAACACATGGGAATACACCGCACCCTTTTTTAGGCCCCTCCTGTCTGCAGACCACTGCCAGACAAAGCTATGAACCTCTTGTTACTTTTACCCCCAGTTCAGTTTTATGATTTTGTGTGCTTGTTACCTGTGACTACTTTTCCTGCTTGCTGTTTATGTACCTCGTTGGCCGATCCGCATTTCACCTCTGCTTGTTTTCTGATTAAGTCCTGGCCATCCCATTCTGTTCCTCTTCCTCAATTAATGTTTTTGACCCTGCATGACTACTATTCTCTGGAACTGCAGCCTTACACAGGTATTGATCAACTTGGGCCCTGTGTAATTCCAAATCACTGTATAGGGGTTAAAGGGTTTCAGGGTTCTGGGTGTCCAGCTTGGTGAGTGGCTTGCCTCTAGCCTATCCTTTACAGCTCATCTGAGTGTGTCGATCCAGGCAGGTGTTACACCGTGCCCTCTGCAGAAGGCCATGTAGGCCGGGATAGTGTTTTAAAAATTGCTGGACAACCAGGTTCAACACGTGAGCCATACAAGGCACATGTGTCACATTGCCCTGAAGAAGGGTCGCAGACTGGTTTGCATCATTGTCGCACCCGACCTTCCCTGACTGCTGGTTGAGTGGAGACAACCATTGATGAAACTCGGTCTCACTCTCCAAAGCTAACCGTCCACAATTACTCAGCGGTGTCTCACATTTCCCCTACATTTCAAAGTAAACATTTGACCGCCTGATGGCCTGGAGCTGTGCTGCCAGCATAGTAAGGAGGTGTGTGGGATTCCTTGGGCGCAGTTACAAGGAAGGGTGGACTGACCACACAGGGTTTCGGCCGAGGTGGAGGACCCACACGAGGTTGAGGAGGCAGAAGCAGTGGAGGAACTTGTACATACAGAGGAAGGATTGACACACAAGTCGTGGGGACGGCAAGACTTGTAGAGCAAACCCTTCTCCATCTCTCACCATAGTTACCCAGTGCCCAGTCAGCAACATGTAACTCCCCTGTCCATGCTTACTGGTCCAAGTATCTGTGGTGAAATGCACCCTGTCACACACAGAGTTTCTCAAGGAATCGGTGAGGTTGTGTGCAACCTGCTGTGGTAGCGCGGGCATGTCTTTCTTGGAGAAGGAGTGACGACTGGCCATCGGCTCTTGGGGCACTGCAATGGGCATAAGGTCTTGAAAATCCTCGGTCTCAAAAGGGTGTAAAGGCAGCCTTTCTGTTGCCAACAAGTTGCAGATGATAAAACTCAACCTCTTAGTCATGTCATGCCCTTCGAAAATCATGTAAAACACAGCGAGGGGACTCCAACCACAGTCTCCCTCGTTTCCACTAATTGGGCCACACACACCCCACTTGACTGGCATCACTTGAACCCCCTTTTCAAAATGAAAAAGATGCTTTGCATGAAGCACTCTCAAAAATACGCGTGCCTTTCACGTCCCCTGGATGACCCAGGGGAAGAAAAGTCCTCTGAGAGCCATGACTTGTTCATCTTGGTTCTTTTTTCAAAAGCGAGGGGACTCCAACCACAGTCTCCCTCGTTTCCACTAATTGGGCCACACACACCCCATTTGACTGGCATCACTTGATCCCCCTTTTCAAAATGAAAAAGATGCTTTGCATGAAGCACTCTCAAAAATACGCGTGCCTTTCACGTCCCCTGGATGACCCAGGGGAAGAAAAGTCCTCTGAGAGCCATGACTTGTTCATCTTGGTTCTTTTTTCACAAGCGAGGGAACTCCAACCACAGTCTCCCTCATTTCCACTAATTGGGCCACACACACCCCACTTGACTGGCATCACTTGACCCCCCTTTTCAAAATGAAATAGATGCTTTGCATGAAGCACTCTCAAAAATACGCGTGCCTTTCACGTCCCCTGGATGACCCAGGGGAAGAAAAGTCCTCTGAGAGCCATGATTTGTTCATCTTGGTTCTTTTTTCAAAAGTGAGGGGACTCCAACCACAGTCTCCCTCGTTTCCACTAATTGGGCCACACACACCCCATTTGACTGGCATCACTTGATCCCCCTTTTCAAAATGAAAAAGATGCTTTGCATGAAGCACTCTCAAAAATACGCGTGCCTTTCACGTCCCCTGGATGACCCAGGGGAAGAAAAGTCCTCTGAGAGCCATGACTTGTTCATCTTGGTTCTTTTTTCAAAAGCGAGGGGACTCCAACCACAGTCTCCCTCGTTTCCACTAATTGGGCCACACACACCCCATTTGACTGGCATCACTTGATCCCCCTTTTCAAAATGAAAAAGATGCTTTGCATGAAGCACTCTCAAAAATACGCGTGCCTTTCATGTCCCCTGGATGACCCAGGGGAAAAAAAGTCCTCTGAGAGCCATGACTTGTTCATCTTGGTTCTTTTTTCAAAAGCGAGGGGACTCCAACCACAGTCTCCCTCGTTTCCACTAATTGGGCCACACACACCCCACTTAACTGGCATCACTTGATCCCCCTTTTCAAAATGAAAAAGATGCTTTGCATGAAGCACTCTCAAAAATACGCGTGCTTTTCACGTCCCCTGGATGACCCAGGGGAAGAAAAGTCCTCGGAGAGCCATGACTTGTTCATCTTGGTTCTTTTTTCAAAAGCAAGGGGACTCCAACCACAGTCTCCCTCGTTTCCACTAATTGGGCCACACACACCCCACTTGACTGGCATCACTTGACCCCCCTTTTCAAAATGAAAAAGATGCTTTGCATGAAGCACTCTCAAAAATACGCGTGCCTTTCACGTCCCCTGGATAACCCAGGGGAAGAAAAGTCCTCTGAGAGCCATGACTTGTTCATCTTGGTTCTTTTTTCAAAAGCGAGGGGACTCAAACCACAGTCTCCCTCGTTTCCACTAATTGGGCCACACACACCACACTTGACTGGCATCACTTGACCCCCCTTTTCAAAATGAAAAAGATGCTTTGCATGAAGCACTCTCAAAAATACGCGTGCCTTTCACGTCCCCTGGATGACCCA
Source organism: Anomaloglossus baeobatrachus (assembly GCF_048569485.1). Classification (NCBI taxonomy): domain Eukaryota; kingdom Metazoa; phylum Chordata; class Amphibia; order Anura; family Aromobatidae; genus Anomaloglossus; species Anomaloglossus baeobatrachus. The sequence continues at coordinate 468,569,458 of NC_134356.1, forward strand.
GGGGAAGAAAAGTCCTCTGAGAGCCATGACTTGTTCATCTTGGTTCTTTTTTCAAAAGCAAGGGGACTCCAACCACAGTCTCCCTCGTTTCCACTAATTGGGCCACACACACCCCACTTGACTGGCATCACTTGATCCCCCTTTTCAAAATGAAAAAGATGCTTTGCATGAAGCACTCTCAAAAATACGCGTGCTTTTCACGTCCCCTGGATGACCCAGGGGAAGAAAAGTCCTCAGAGAGCCATGACTTGTTCATCTTGGTTCTTTTTTCAAAAGCAAGGGGACTGCAACCACAGTCTCCCTCGTTTCCACTAATTGGGCCACACACACCCCACTTGACTGGCATCACTTGACCCCCCTTTTCAAAATGAAAAAGATGCTTTGCATAAAGCACTCTCAAAAATACGCAAGCCTTTCACGTCCCCTGGATGACCCAGGGGAAGAAAAGTCCTCTGAGAGCCATGACTTGTTCATCTTGGTTCTTTTTTCAAAAGCGAGGGAACTCCAACCACAGTCTCCCTCGTTTCCACTAATTCGGCCACACACACCCCACTTGACTGGCATCACTTGACCCCCCTTTTCAAAATGAAAAAGATGCTTTGCATGAAGCACTCTCAAAAATACGCGTGCCTTTCACATCCCCTGGATAACCCAGGGGAAGAAAAGTCCTCTGAGAGCCATGACTTGTTCATCTTGGTTCTTTTTTCAAAAGCGAGGGGACTCAAACCACAGTCTCCCTCGTTTCCACTAATTGGGCCACACACACCACACTTGACTGGCATCACTTGACCCCCCTTTTCAAAATGAAAAAGATGCTTTGCATGAAGCACTCTCAAAAATACGCGTGCCTTTCACGTCCCCTGGATGACCCAGGGGAAGAAAAGTCCTCTGAGAGCCATGACTTGTTCATCTTGGTTCTTTTTTCAAAAGCAAGGGGACTCCAACCACAGTCTCCCTCGTTTCCACTAATTGGGCCACACACACCCCACTTGACTGGCATCACTTGATCCCCCTTTTCAAAATGAAAAAGATGCTTTGCATGAAGCACTCTCAAAAATACGCGTGCCTTTAACGTCCCATGGATGACTCAGGGGAAGAAAAGTCCTCTGAGAGCCATGACTTGTTCATCTTGGTTCTTTTTTCAAAGGAAGGGGACTCCAACCACAGTCTCCCTCGTTTCCACTAATTGGGCCACACACACCCCACTTGACTGGCATCACTTGACCCCCCTTTTCAAAATGAAAAAGATGCTTTGCATGAAGCACTCTCAAAAATACGCGTGCCTTTCACGTCCCCTGGATGACCCAGGGGAAAAAAAGTCCTCTGAGAGCCATGACTTGTTCATCTTGGTTCTTTTTTCAAAAGCGAGGGGACTCCAACCACAGTCTCCCTCGTTTCCACTAATTGGGCCACACACACCCCACTTGACTGGCATCACTTGACCCCCCCTTTTCAAAATGAAAAAGATGCTTTGCATGAAGCACTCTCAAAAATACGCGTGCCTTTCACGTCCCCTGGATGACCCAGGGGAAGAAAAGTCCTCTGAGAGCCATGACTTGTTCATCTTGGTTCTTTTTTCAAAAGCGAGGGGACTCCAACCACAGTCTCCCTCGTTTCCACTAATTGGGCCACACACACCCCACTTGACTGGCATCACTTGATCCCCCTTTTCAAAATGAAAAATATGCTTTGCATTAAGCACTCTCAAAAATACGCGTGCCTTTCACGTCCCCTGGATGACCCAGGGGAAGAAAAGTCCTCTGAGAGCCATGACTTGTTCATCTTGGTTCTTTTTTCAAAAGCAAGGGGACTCCAACCACAGTCTCCCTCGTTTCCACTAATTGGGCCACACACACCCCACTTGACTGGCATCACTTGATCCCCCTTTTCAAAATGAAAAAGATGCTTTGCATGAAGCACTCTCAAAAATCCGCGTGCCTTTCACGTCCCCTGGATGACCCAGGGGAAGAAAAGTCCTCTGAGAGCCATGACTTGTTCATCTTGGTTCTTTTTTCAAAATTGAGGGGACTCCAACCACAGTCTCCCTCATTTCCACTAATTGGGCCACACACACCCCACTTGACTGGCATCACTTGACCCCCCCTTTTCAAAATGAAAAAGATGCTTTGCATGAAGCACTCTCAAAAATACGCGTGCCTTTCACGTCCCCTGGATGACCCAGGGGAAGAAAAGTCCTCTGAGAGCCATGACTTGTTCATCTTGGTTCTTTTTTTAAAAGCAGAGGGACTCCAACCACAGTCTCCCTCGTTTCCACTAATTGGGCCACACACACCCCACTTGACTGGCATCACTTGATCCCCCTTTTCAAAATGAAAAAGATGCTTTGCATGAAGCACTCTCAAAAATACGCGTGCCTTTCACGTCCCCTGGATGACCCAGGGGAAGAAAAGTCCTCTGAGAGCCATGACTTGTTCATCTTGGTTCTTTTTTCAAAAGCAAGGGGACTCCAACCACAGTCTCCCTCGTTTCCACTAATTAAGCCACTCACACCCCACTTGACTGGGATTACTTGACCCCCCTTTTCAAAATGAAAAAGATGCTTTGCATGAAGCACTCTCAAAAATACGCGTGCTTTTCACGTCCCCTGGATGACCCAGGGGAAGAAAAGTCCTCTGAGAGCCATGACTTGTTCATCTTGGTTCTTTTTTCAAAAGCGAGGGGACTCCAACCACAGTCTCCCTCGTTTCCACTAATTGGGCCACACACACCCCACTTGACTGGCATCACTTGATCCCCCTTTTCAAAATGAAAAAGATGCTTTGCATGAAGCACTCTCAAAAATACGCGTGCCTTTCACGTCCCCTGGATGACCCAGGGGAAGAAAAGTCCTCTGAGAGCCATGACTTGTTCATCTTGGTTCTTTTTTCAAAAGCGAGGGGACTCCAACCACAGTCTCCCTCGTTTCCACTAATTGGGCCACACACACCCCACTTGACTGGCATCACTTGACCCCCCTTTTCAAAATGAAAAAGATGCTTTGCATGAAGCACTCTCAAAAATCTGCGTGCCTTTCACGTCCCCTGGATGACCCAGGGGAAGAAAAGTCCTCTGAGAGCCATGACTTGTTCATCTTGATTCTTTTTTCAAAAGCGAGGGGACTCCAACCACAGTCTCCCTCGTTTCCACTAATTGGGCCACACACACCCCACTTGACTGGCATCACTTGATCCCCCTTTTCAAAATGAAAAAGATGCTTTGCATGAAGCACTCTCAAAAATACGCGTGCCTTTCACGTCCCCTGGATGACCCAGGGGAAGAAAAGTCCTCTGAGAGCCATGACTTGTTCATCTTGGTTCTTTTTTCAAAAGCAAGGGGACTGCAACCACAGTCTCCCTCGTTTCCACTAATTGGGCCACACATACCCCACTTGACTGGCATCACTTGACCCCCCTTTTCAAAATGAAAAAGATGCTTTGCATGAAGCACTCTCAAAAATACGCGTGCCTTTCACGTCCCCTGGATGACCCAGGGGAAGAAAAGTCCTCTGAGAGCCATGACTTGTTCATCTTGGTTCTTTTTTCAAAAGCGAGGGGACTCCAACCACAGTCTCCCTCGTTTCCACTAATTGGGTCACACACACCCCACTTGACTGGCATCACTTGATCCCCCTTTTCAAAATGAAAAAGATGCTTTGCATGAAGCACTCTCAAAAATATGCGTGCCTTTCACGTCCCCTGGATGACCCAGGGGAAGAAAAGTCCTCTGAGAGCCATGACTTGTTCATCTTGGTTCTTTTTTCAAAAGCGAGGGGACTGCAACCACAGTCTCCCTCGTTTCCACTAATTGGGCCACACACACCCCACTTGACTGGCATCACTTGACCCCCCTTTTCAAAATGAAAAAGATGCTTTGCATGAAGCACTCTCAAAAATAGGCGTGCCTCTCACGTCCCCTGGATGACCTAGGGTAAGAAAAGTCCTCTGAGAGCCATGACTTGTTCATCTTGGTTCTTTTTTCAAAAGCGAGGGGACTCCAACCACAGTCTCCCTCGTTTCCACTAATTGGGCCACACACACCCCACTTGACTGGCATCAGTTGACCCCCCTTTTGAAAAAGAAAAAATGCTTTGCATGAAGCACTCTCAAAAATACGCGTGCCTTTCGCCTCCCCTGGCTGACCCAGGGGAAGAAAAGTCCTCTGAGAGCCATGTCCACATTGTCAGTGGACAGACACGTGTGTTTATCTGCCAGCAGACCCCCAGCAGCACTGAAGACAGTTTCCGAGAGAACGCTGGCTGCAGGACACGACAAGATCCCCAAGGCGTACGTGGCAAGCTCAATCAATTTATCCAGATTGGAAGCCTAAATTGAGCAGGGCTCAAGTTGCACAGTAATGGCATCGACGTTTCCTTGCATATACTCATATATCTGTGTGTCCTCCTCTTTTTCCTTGCCCAGCTCTTTTGTTTTTGCATGAGTATATGTCCTTGTCACTTTCCCATGTGTTTGTGTTGTGTTTTGAGTTGTTTGTCACCTTTTCGACACCTTTGAGGGTGTTTTCTAGGTGATTTTATGTGTTTGTGAATGCCTGCCATTGTTTCCTATGCAGTTCGAATTCGGTTCGTCGAACGTTCGACAAACCGAACTCGAACGGGACCTCAGTTCGGCAAACCGAACTCGAGCCAAGCCACGACTGGTTCGCTCATCTCCACCGCTGACCCCGATGCAGCTACCTCCGGGCCGGCTGTGCCGTGCATAAATGCATATGCATGAGAATAATTAGCCGGCCTGGAAGCAACAGGCAGCACCAGCCGAAGACAGTAGCGCTGGAGAAGGTAAGTATAAATAGCTTTTTATTTGAAATGTACATGATTTTTCTGGTACGTGTTTCACAGGTCACACCACAGTGTGTTACTTGTGATATCAGTGATGCCAGAAAAAAACAGACATGTCTCCGTGCAGAGCACTTGGACACATGTGTACGCCACATGGAAACACGGTCAGTGAAATATCACTGATGTGTGCACACACCCATTGATTTTTATGGGGGGGTCAGCGTATGTCTGTGATTCTGGTATGTATAAAAACTGCAACATATGTTCCAGAATCACTGATGTGTGAAGAGGGCCAAAGGCTGTGTTTTTGTTGCATCTTTTGATGTGTTTTTTTAGTGCAGATTTGTTACAAAACTGCAAGCAAATCCTTATGCCAGCAAAGTCAATGAGAAATGTGAAATGTAATGCACATGTCGAGTTTTTTTCCTTGCTGATTTGGTGCAGAAAATAATCTGCAGCATGTCAATTCTTTCAGGGCTTTTGTCTGCATTTTTCACCATTGAAAGCAATAAAAAATACACATGCAAAAAAACACATAAAAAAAATTAACAAAAAAGCAGTAAATATGCACGTTTTGCACCGTGTTTTTCCCGCCAAGAAATGCATTAAAGGCTGGCTTATTTTCACTTTTTATTACTATTTCACTGTTGGGCTACATTGGGGCAGGTAAGTAGATAGTGACCACTTACCTGCCCTGTTGTCAGCCCCTCTGCCCCGGCTCAGAGTGGTCATGTGACCACTCCTGCCGCGATTTTGCTGCTTCCGGTCATTTCATGTCAACATGGGCAGGACCATGTTGACATGCAAATCTGTGAACAGCATGTTGCCGCCCTGCTGGGCGGGTACAGTGCGTGGAGTCCCAACCCCCCTTTCCTGCACCCTCTCACACATTCCCCCGCACCCCGCACTCTCCCCGCAACCTCCCTTGGCACTGCTGTGGGACCCGTGAGTTGAGGGGAGGGGCCTGGCGTTTGCCCATGGTGTCACCACCAGCACCGGGCCCCCTGCTCAGGATTGCACATTCAAATGTATGAGCATCTGTGATGACGATATATTTTAAAGCACTGATGAGAGGGAGCACTGCTTCTCATCACTTTCCCATTGTCTGTGTCTGACAGTTCAGGACAGCGGTGACGTCACTACTGTGCTGATAAGTCCAGACCAGACAGCGTATGAACGTGCAGGAGTGGCGGGGACCAAGGAGAGGTAAGTATGTATTCCCTACATGTGTTCCCTATGGGTGTAGGGGGGGTCGGTGCAGAATGATGGGGGGGTCGGTGCAGAACGATGGTGGGGGGAGTCGGTACAATGCGCCGTGTGTGTGTGTGTGTGTGTGTGGGGGGGAAGGGGGAGAGTTGCAGAGCCCTATGTGTGTGTGGGGTGCAGAGCCCTATGTGTGTGCAGTGCAGAGCCCGATGTGTGTGTGGGGAGTGCAGAGCTTGATGTTGTGCGCGGTGCAGAGCTCTATGTGTGTGTGAGGTACAGAGCCCTATGTGTGTGTGTAGTGCAGAGCCCTATGTGTGTATGCGGTGCAGAGCCCTATGTGTGTATGCGGTGCAGAGCCATATGTGTGTGTGGTGTGCAGAGCCCTATGTGTGTATGCGGTGCAGAGCCCTATATGTGTATGCGGTGCAGAGCCCTATGTGTGTACGCGGTGCAGAGCCATATGTGTGTGCGATGCAGAGCCCTATGTGTGTGTGCGGTGCAGAGCCCTATGTGTGTGGGGAGTGCAGAGCCTGATGTGTGTGTATGGAATGCAGAGCCCGATCTGTGTGTGGGGAGTGCAGAGCCCTATGTGTGTGTGCGGTGCAGAGCCCTATGTGTGTGTGCGGTGCAGAGCCCTATGTGTGTGTGCGGTGCAGAGCCCAATGTGTGTGTGGGGAGTGCAGAGACCGATGTGTGTGTGGGGAGTGCAGAGCCCGATGTGGTGGGCGGTGCAGAGCCCTATGGGTGTGTGGGGTGCAGAGCTCGATGTGTGTGTGGTGAGTGCAGAGCCCTATGTGGTGGGCGGTGCAGATCCCTATATGTGTGTGCGGTGCAGAGCCCGATATGTGTGGGGGGAGTGCAGAGCCTGATGTGTTGGGCGGTGCAGAGCCCTATGTGTGTGTGCGGTGCAGAGCCCGATGTGTGTGTTTGGAGTGCAGAGCCCGATGTGGTGGGCGGTGCAGAGCCCTATGGGTGTGTGCGGCGCAGAGCCCAATGTGTGTATGTGGTGCAGAGACCTATGTGTGTGTGTGCGGTGCAGAGCCCTATGTGTGCGTGGGGAGTGCAGGGCCCGATGTGGTGTGCGGTGCAGAGCCCTATGGGTGTGTGGGGTGCAGAGCCCGATGTGTGTGTGGGGAGTGCAGAGCCCTATGTGTGTGTGGTGCAGAGCCCGATGTGTGTGTAGGGAGTGCAGAGCCTGATGAGGTGGGCGGTGCAGAGCCCTATGGGTGTATGCGGCGCAGAGCCCGATGTGTGTGTGGGGGGGGTGCAGAGCCCTATGTGGGGCTGTTATTTCAAATGCTAGAGTGATAACAGGTAAGTGCTGGGGCAGAATAATGGCAGGGAATGTGTGTGCAGAAGGCGGGCAGGGGAAGGTGCTGGACACTGGGGTGGTGCCAGCTCCGACTGGGAGGTTTTGCACAGGAAGTAATCATGTTTGCTGGAGCTGAATGTAAACAAAGATCTGCAGAGAATAAAGGGATAATTCAAGAGGAACAAAAGTTCTAAAGCAAAAAATAACAATGTAGGGATGTTTTATATGACAATACAGAACAGATTAGCTTACCAAAAATTTTTGAGTTTATGTCGGACAACTCCTTTAATGGTGCAGAAATTTCTGCAACCAGATACACAACATTTGCACATATCCTAAAAAGGCACTACTGGTTTACAGCTCAGTAAATAATGTTTTAAATTTTGTTTTCTGGTTTTATCTTATAAAAAGAGAATAATCATTGTCTGCCTCAATGCAATTACCACCAACTATTCACCACGGTGGTTCCTCTCTTATGAACAGTCATGTTAACCGTCCCTACTCTGATGTGACATCAGTCTTCCTGGCATATGTCAATATGTCATCATAAGGCAATTTCAGTGGCTTCCAAGGTATGTGCAGTGAAATGAGGCGTACTTGCCTCATCTTCAGCAGCGCTCTGCTGATATGCTACTGATATGTTGGTTGCCACTGGAGCTGGCTTGTGATGATGTATCCTCCTTGGAAGAATGACAATCAAGTAGAAAAGGTACATAACCAACAAGTTTGACTGTTTAAGAGAATTAGGAACCAGCTACAGTGACATGCAAGAGTTTGACCACCTCTGGTGAAAATTACCGTTATTGTGAACAGTTTAGCAAGTTAAAGATTAAATGATCTCTAAAAAGCATAACGTTAAAAATGACACATTTCCTTTGGATTTTAGGCAAAAAATTTCAATCTTTTAGATTTTTAAATGAACAAAAAAGGAAAATGGGCCAATCCAAGTGTTTGGGCATCCTGCATGGTCAGCACCTAGCAGCATACCCTTTGGCAAGGATCACAGCTTGTAGACACTTTTTGTACCCAGCCTAGGGTCTTTCAGTTCTTGTTTGAGGAATTTTCATCCATTCTTCCTTGGAAAAGTCTTCCAGTTCTATGAGATTCCTGGGTCATCTTGCATGCACTGCTCTTTTGAGGTCTAGCCACAGATTTTCAATGATGTTCAAATCAGGGGACTGTGAGGGCCATTGTAAAACCTTCAGCCTGGGGCTGTAAAATGGTGGTTAGCAAGCACTAGGGGGCTGCAATTTGAAGTTAAATGGTAGTAAGAGCAGGATAGTTATACTTACCATGTACCAGTAATTAAGATTCATGAATATTTACTGCTTCCTCCACCTACCCTCTGTACCAGTGTCTGTGATTTAATTAAAAAAAATGATGTAGGCTTCAGCCATATTTTGATAGCAAGTGAGGATAAAACTACAGCAGCAGGCTAGATTAGTAATGGGAGGCATATATGAGACTCCACCACCATTACTAACAATGTAAGTAAAAATAAATAAAACACAAACACCCAAAAAATCCTTTATGTGAAATAAAATACACACACATACACACACACACACACACACACACATACACACACACCATCTTTAACCCCTTTATTAACATCCAAAACACTTTTGAAGATCTGACGTAATCCGTACAATGTCACACCCCGATCCCGGCATTGCTACATCTGGAGCCTAGAGAGAGAGAAAATACATCTGCTGACTGCAAGCTCTGGGAAACATTGACAGCAGCAGAGGGAGCCCGGTTGTGAACAGGTGACATCACTCAGTTCACCAGAGGTCACATCCAGGCTCCCCAGCTGCTCTCAGTGAAAGTGCTGCCAGATTGCAGGACATGGCCATGACCCACAATACAACAACTGAGTCTCACTTACACTGAGAGCAGCAGGGGTGCTCGAATATGACCTTCGGTGAACTGTGTGATGTCACTGCTCACAGCTAGTCGCCCAGCTAGCTGTCAGTGTTTTCCAAAGCCTGCAGAGAGCGGATATGTTTTCTCTCTCCAAGCTCTGGATGTAAGCTGTGTCATGATAATTATGGGATCTCGTATGGATTACATCTAATCTTCAGAGTGTTTTGGGGATTAATAAGTGAAAAATGGTGTCTGTATTTTATTTCAAATAAAATAATTTTTTGGTGTTTGTGTTTTATTTCTTTTCACTTATAGGAGTAGTAATAGGGGGAGTCTCATAGATGCCTCCCATTACGAATCTAGGGCTTGATGACAGCTGACAAATTACAGCTGTCATTTACCCCTTATATTACCCCAACTGACACCCTACCAGGAAAATCAAGATGAGCCGGGTAAAGCAAGGAATTGTCGCACCTAATCGTTCCAACAATTCTGGGCAGCTGAGGGCTGGTATTTTTAGGCTGAGGGGGGCCAATATAGATGGCGCCTCCTATCCTGATAATACCAGCCCCTAACTGCCTACTTTACTGTGACTGGATATCAAAAATGAGGGGGACCCTTTTTCCCCTCTATTTTTATATCCCGCTACAGTAAAGCTCTCAGATGGGGGTTGCAGATTGCTGCTGAAGTTTTACCCATGCTGGTTATCAAAATAGAGCAGGAGCCTAAATCATTTTTAAAAAATAATTATATATTTTTACATTATTATACAGCAAACTGACTGCAACTAATCACAAACGTGGACACAAGGTGGGGGTGTGTATAGCAGTCTACAACCAATCACAGACACTGGTAAAGAGGGTGGGCAGCGGAAGCAATGAATATTCATGAACCTTAATTAGCGGGCCTGGAAGAGAGTTTGACTGTAGCATGATCTTCTTGGTAACACTGGGAAACATGGTATGCATAATTATTCTGCTCTTACTACCATTTATAGTTGCGATAGCTCTAGAAGTGCCAACAACATTAAAGCTTGCTGATTGGCTTTTCTACAACCTTTCCACAAGCTTCAGGTGACAAATCTGAACAGGAACTGGACGCACAGTTTAAAGTCTGTGTTCAGGGATCAGCACCTATGGACCTCAAACTTTACAGTTCGGGTTCGCTTATATCTGTTCGCTTATATCTAATCTTTAGAACCATTATCCATTGCAAAAGCCATACTCTTTTGAACTTCAGCTATTAACAGATGGTGTTATGTTTGCAACAAGAATTTGATGAAATTTCATTGAATTCATTCTTCCCTCTACCCATGAAATGTTCCCCATGCCATTGGCTGCAACACACCCCAAATGCTTAAATGGTTGGGGTTATGTTCTTACAGATAAGTAATGGAGATATATTGAGTACACATGCTGGATTGTTATTTCTTTAGTATGAATTTTCGATGCTAGGGATCTTGGTTCTGCCTATTGTTGCCCAGTGCCCACTACTGAATTTGTGCTTATATTACAATATTTTAGGCTCTGTATTTATAGTGTTATACTGTGGACACATACCTGAACTCTATTTATCTGGACTATGTTTGGATGCTATATACAGCGTGTGAAAAAGTATTAAAGGGGTTATCCGGCTTCTTTGACATTTTTTTTTTATTTCCCTATTGGGCTACATTGGGGCAGGTAAGTAGATAGAGACCACTTACCTGCCCTGCTGTCAGCCCCTCTCCCCCGGCTCGGAGCGGTCATGTGACCGCTCCTGCCGCGATTTTGCTGCTTCCGGTCTTTGCACGTCTACATGGGCAGGGCCATGTTGACATGCAAATGTGGAGCAGCATGTCACCTCCCTGCTGGGCTGTACAGTGCGAGGAGTCACCGCCCCCTTCCCTGCACCCTCCCACACATTCCCCCCGCACCTCCAGTAACCTCCCCCTGCACTGCTGTGGGGGTCCGTGACCTGGGGGCGGGGCCTGGCGGCGGCTGCCGTGGTGTCAGCTCCAGCACCGGGCCCCTGCCCAGGATCGCACATTCAAATGTACCGGCATCACAGATCACCGATGCCGGTACATTTGAAAGTGCTGATGAGAAGCAGCGCAGCGCAGCTTCTCATCACTGTCCCTCCCGCTGTCTGTGCTCTCTTCAGCACAGCGGTGACGTCAGAGCACAGACAGCGCGCGAACGTGCAGGAGCGGCGGGGACCGAGGACAGGTGAGTATGTACTCCACATGTGTTCCCTATGGGGATGGGGATGGGGATGGGGGGGCTGGCAGAGCCATATGTGTGCGTGTGCAGAGCCATGTGTGTGCGTTTACGGTGCAGAGCCATGTGTGTGCGTGTGCAGAGCCATATGTGTGCGTGTGCGGTACAGAGCCATATGTGTGCGTGTGCAGAGCCATGTGTGTGCGTGTACGGTGCAGAGCCATGTGTGTGCGTGTGCAGAGCCATATGTGTGCGTGTGCGGTACAGAGCCATATGTGTACGGTGCAGAGCCATGTGTGTGCGTGTACGGTACAGAGCCATATGTGTGCGTGTGCAGAGCCATGTGTGTGCGTGTACGGTGCAGAGCCATATGTGTGCGTGTGCGGTACAGAGCCATATATGTGCGTGTGCAGAGCCATGTGTGTGCGTGTACGGTGCAGAGCCATATGTGTGCGTGTGCGGTACAGAGCCATATGTGTGCGTGAGCAGAGCCATGTGTGTGCGTGTACGGTGCAGAGCCATGTGTGTGCGTGTACGGTGCAGAGCCATGTGTGTGCGTGTACGGTGCAGAGCCATGTGTGTGCGTGTGCAGAGCCATATGTGTGCGTGTGCGGTACAGAGCCATATGTGTACGGTGCAGAGCCATGTGTGTGCGTGTACGGTACAGAGCCATATGTGTGCGTGTGCAGAGCCATGTGTGTGCGTGTACGGTGCAGAGCCATGTGTGTGCGTGTGCAGAGCCATATGTGTGCGTGTGCGGTACAGAGCCATATGTGTACGGTGCAGAGCAATGTGTGTGCGTGTACGGTGCAGAGCCATATGTGTGCGTGTGCGGTACAGAGCCATATGTGTGCGTATGCAGAGCTATGTGTGTGCGTGTACGGTGCAGAGCCATATGTGTGCGTGTACGGTGCAGAGCCATGTGTGTGCGTGTGCAGAGCCATATGTGTGCATGTGCGGTACAGAGCCATATGTGTACGGTGCAGAGCCATGTGTGTGCGTGTACGGTACAGAGCCATATGTGTGCGTGTGCAGAGCCATGTGTGTGCGTGTACGGTGCAGAGCCATGTGTGTGCGTGTGCAGAGCCATGTGTGTGCATGTGCGGTACAGAGCCATATGTGTACGGTGCAGAGCCGTGTGTGTGTGTACGGTACAGAGCCATATGTGTGCGTGTGCAGAGCCATGTGTGTGCGTGTACGGTGCAGAGCCATATGTGTGCGTGTGCGGTACAGAGCCATATGTGTGCGTGTGCAGAGCCATGTGTGTGCGTGTACGGTGCAGAGCCATATGTGTGTGTGTGTGTACGGTGCAGAGCCATGTGTGTGCGTGTGCAGAGCCATATGTGTGCGTGTGCGGTACAGAGCCATATGTGTACGGTGCAGAGCCATGTGTGTGCGTGTACGGTACAGAGCCATATGTGTGCGTGTGCAGAGCCATGTGTGTGCGTGTACGGTGCAGAGCCATGTGTGTGCGTGTGCAGAGCCATATGTGTGCGTGTGCGGTACAGAGCCATATGTGTACGGTGCAGAGCCATGTGTGTGCGTGTACGGTACAGAGCCATATGTGTGCGTGTGCAGAGCCATGTGTGTGCGTGTACGGTGCAGAGCCATGTGTGTGCGTGTGCAGAGCCATATGTGTGCGTGTGCGGTACAGAGCCATATGTGTACGGTGCAGAGCCATGTGTGTGTGTGTACGGTACAGAGCCATATGTGTGCGTGTGCAGAGCCATGTGTGTGCGTGTACGGTGCAGAGCCATATGTGTGCGTGTGCGGTACAGAGCCATATGTGTGCGTGTGCAGAGCCATGTGTGTGCGTGTACGGTGCAGAGCCATATGTGTGCGTGTACGGTGCAGAGCCATGTGTGTGCGTGTGCAGAGCCATATGTGTGCGTGTGCGGTACAGAGCCATATGTGTACGGTGCAGAGCCATGTGTGTGCGGGTACGGTACAGAGCCATATGTGTGCGTGTGCAGAGCCATGTGTGTGCGTGTACGGTACAGAGCCATATGTGTGCGTGTGCAGAGCCATGTGTGTGCGTGTACGGTGCAGAGCCATGTGTGTGCGTGTACGGTGCAGAGCCATGTGTGTGCGTGTACGGTGCAGAGCCATGTGTGTGCGTGTGCAGAGCCATATGTGTGCGTGTGCGGTACAGAGCCATATGTGTACGGTGCAGAGCCATGTGTGTGCGTGTACGGTACAGAGCCATATGTGTGCGTGTGCAGAGCCATATGTGTACGGTGCAGAGCCATGTGTGTGCGTGTACGGTACAGAGCCATATGTGTGCGTGTGCAGAGCCATGTGTGTGCGTGTATGGTGCAGAGCCATATGTGTGCGTGTGCGGTACAGAGCCATATGTGTGCGTGTGCAGAGCCATGTGTGTGCGTGTACGGTGCAGAGCCATATGTGTGCGTGTGCGGTACAGAGCCATATGTGTGCGTGTGCAGAGCCATGTGTGTGCGTGTACAGTACAGAGCCATATGTGTGCGTGTGCAGAGCCATGTGTGTGCGTTTATGGTGCAGAGCCATGTGTGTGCGTGTGCAGAGCCATATGTGTGCGTGTGCGGTACAGAGCCATATGTGTGCGTGTGCAGAGCCATGTGTGTGCGTGTACGGTGCAGAGCCATGTGTGTGCGTGTGCAGAGCCATATGTGTGCGTGTGCAGAGCCATGTGTGTGCGTGTACGGTGCAGAGCCATGTGTGTGCGTGTGCGGTACAGAGCCATATGTGTGCATGTGCAGAGCCATGTGTGTGCGTTTACGGTGCAGAGCCATGTGTGTGCGTGTACGGTGCAGAGCCATGTGTGTGCGTGTACGGTGCAGAGCCATGTGTGTGCGTGTACGGTGCAGAGCCATGTGTGTGCGTGTACGGTGCAGAGCCCGATGTGGGGCTGTTATTTGCAATGCTGTAGTGATACCAGGTCAGGTGCTGGGGAAGAATATACTGACAGGGACTGTGTGTGCAGGGGGCGGGCAGGGGGCGAGGCTGGACACTGGGGTGGGGCTGGACACTGAGGCTGGGCGGTGACAGCTGTGACTGGGAGGTTTTGCACAGGAAGTGGTCATGTTTGCTGGATCTGAATGTAAACAAGAAGCTGCAGAGACTAAAGGGATAATTCAAGAGGAACAAAAGTTAGAAAACAAAAAATAACAATGTAGGTGTGATTTATATGACAATACAGCACAGATAAACTCAAAAATTTTTGTTAAGCTAATGTCGGACAACTCCTTTAAACATATCACCAATTTTCAAAGTAAATATATTTCTAAAAGTGCTATTGGCATGAATTTCTCACCAGGTGTTAGCACCAATCCATTCAACCCACACAGGCAATGAAATAAACTCATAGATGTCCATAATTTTAGTAATATTTAATAGTGATGACAATGGGAAAAATATTGAACACTCTTAATGAAATGTATTTAATACTTCATACAAAACACTTTGTTGGTGATGAAAGCTTCAAGATACCTCCTCTATGGAGAACCTAATCACATGCATTGCCCATGTGTGATTTTGGCCAATTTTCAACACAAACTCTCATCAAATCCTCAAGGTTCAGTGGGCGCCTTCTATAAACTCTGAGCTTTAGTTCCTTTCATACATTTTTTATTGGATCGAGGTCAGGTGATTGGCTGGGCAATTCTAACTGCTGAATATTATTTCTTTGAAATCAATTGAGAATTTCCTTGGATGTGTGTTTGGTATCATTGTCTTGCTGAAATGTCCCCCCTCATTTTATTTTCATCATTCTGGTATATAGCAGCATATTTTTTTTATTAAGATTGTCTAGGCACTGTATATTTGTTCATTTATGCTCCCTTCAATTATATGACGTTTGCCAGTGCAGTATACTGAGCAACAGCCCCACACCAAAATGTTCCTACCTCTAAAATTCACTGTTCATATGGTGTTAAACGCCTCCAAACATGGTGTGCAATATAGCATCCAATGAGTTCAGCTTTGATCTTATCTGACTCGAATGTATTCTCCCAGTATGTCACAGGCTTGTCTAAAGGTTGATGAGCAAACTTTGAACGCACTTGAACATGCTCTTTGTTCATCAACAGAGTCTTGTGTGGTGAGTGTGCATACAGGCCTTGGAGGTTGAGTGCAGTACTTACTGTTTTCTTGTAAACAATTGTACTTGCTGATTCCAAGTTCTTTTTTTTAGCTCTGTCTTTAGTTCTTGCAAAACATTTCTATTAATTCTTTTCACTTCTCTGTCTGAAATCTTGCATAGAGCAGCTGGTCGTGGCTGGTTTATGGTGCAATGATGTTCTTTCCTTTCGGATCGTGGAATATAACCATCAGTAGTTTAGAAATTCCTCTGTAACCAATTCCATCACTGTGTTTTTATACAATAAGATTGCAAAAGTCTTGAGACAGCTCACTGATTTTACCCATCGTGAGATGTTTCTTACGTGGCCCCTTGGTAATGAGACACCTTTTATAGGCCATCAGTTGAACCAGCTGATATTATTTTTCACTTAGTGGCAGGATTGCTTTCTAATTACTAATAGATTACTGATACTGTTGTGACTTTCCTTGGATGTTTGCATCTCTCTTTCTTCATGTGTTCAATATTTTTCCCTGTGTCATTTCTCATTATTACATAACTTAATTTATGGACATCTATGATTTAATTTCTTTACCTGTGTTGATTGGATGGGTTGTTACTGACATCTGTTGAGAATTTCTTGTAAATAGCATTTTTAGAAATATATTTTTTTTAGAAAATTAGTGACGTGATAATACTTATTTCACCCGCTGTATCTACAGTTAGGTCCAGAAATATTTGGACAGTGACACAATTTTCGCGAGTTGGGCTCTGCATGCCACCACATTGGATTTGAAATGAAACCTCTACAACAGAATTCAAGTGCAGATTGTAACGTTTAATTTGAAGGTTTGAACAAAAATATCTGATAGAAATTGTAGGAATTGTACACATTTCTTTACAAACACTCCACATTTTAGGAGGTCAAAAGTAATTGGACAAATAAACCAAACCCAAACAAAATATTTTTATTTTCAATATTTTGTTGCGAATCCTTTGGAGGCAATCACTGCCTTATGTCTGGAACCCATGAACATCACCAAACGCTGGGTTTCCTCCTTCCTAATGCTTTGCCAGGCCTTTACAGCCGCAGCCTTCAGGTCTTGCTTGTTTGTGGGTCTTTCCGTCTTAAGTCTGTATTTGAGCAAGTGAAATGCATGCTCAATTGGGTTAAGATCTGGTGATTGACTTGGCCATTGCAGAATGTTCCACTTTTTTGCACTCATGAACTCCTGGGTAGCTTTGGCTGTATGCTTGGGGTCATTGTCCATCTGTACTATGAAGCGCCGTCCGATCAACTTTGCGGCATTTGGCTGAATCTGGGCTGAAAGTATATCCCAGTACACTTCAGAATTCATCCGGCTACTCTTGTCTGCTGTTATGTCGTCAATAAACACAAGTGACCCAGTGCCATTGAAAGCCATGCATGCCCATGCCATCACGTTGCCTCCACCATGTTTTACAGAGGATGTGGTGTGCCTTGGATCATGTGCGGTTCCCTTTCTTCTCCAAACTTTTTTCTTCCCATCATTCTGGTACAGGTTGATCTTTGTCTCATCTGTCCATAGAATACTTTTCCAGAACTGAGCTGGCTTCATGAGGTGTTTTTCAGCAAATGTAACTCTGGCCTGTCTATTTTTGGAATTGATGAATGGTTTGCATCTAGATGTGAACCCTTTGTATTTACTTTCATGGAGTCTTCTCTTTACTGTTGACTTAGAGACAGATATACCTACTTCACTGAGAGTGTTCTGGACTTCAGTTGATGTTGTGAATGGGTTCTATTTCACCAAAGAAAGTATGTGGCGGTCATCCACCACTGTTGTCATCCGTGGACGCCCAGGCCTTTTTGAGTTCCCAAGCTCACCAGTCAATTCCTTTTTTCTCAGAATGTACCTGACTGTTGATTTTGCTACTCCAAGCATGTCTGCTATCTCTCTGATGGATTTTTTCTTTTTTTTCAGCCTCAGGATGTTCTGCTTCACCTCAATTGAGAGTTCCTTAGACCGCATGTTGTCTGGTCACAGCAACAGCTTCCAAATGCAAAACCACACACCTGTAATCAACCCCAGACCTTTTAACTACTTCATTGATTACAGGTTAACGAGGGAGATGCCTTCAGAGTTAATTGCAGTCCTTAGAGTCCCTTGTCCAATTACTTTTGGTCCCTTTAAAAAGAGGAGGCTATGCAATACAGAGCTATGATTCCTAAACCCTTTCTCCGATTTGGATGTGAAAACTCTCATATTGCAGCTGGGAGTGTGCACTTTCAGCCCATATTATATATATAATTGTATTTCTGAACATGTTTTTGTAAACAGCTAAAATAACAAAACTTGTGTCACTGTCCAAATATTTCTGGACCTAACTGTAAATGTGGTAATTAAGGGATACAGAATGATAGTCCTTGGGGAGTGGGGGTGTCATTTGCAATTATTTAGGATGCCAATCTCCATGTAAGGTAGGGTTACATTTAGGGAATAAAGGGATAGACAAACCCCAATCTCCCTAGGTTCATAAGTTTTTTCTTCTTTTTTACTATGGTATAAAATTACTGCGAACTATATCAAATAGTGTATCAAGTTAAATATTAAATGTATTTACCTTTTTGGAGGGTGTTTTAAAATTTTGCTTAAGAAAACATGAATTTTATATGTTGCTTTGTAAGACTGTATTAATTATCCCTTACACAAACTAATATTTATAACTATGCAGGCTATTATGAATGATCATTTATATAATTGCTCCTGTTGTTAAAAAAGTTATATGCACTAAGTCCAATTTCTAATACGTTTTTATTATTGGCGATGAGCACATTTATTCAAATGGAATTGAATTATCCTTGAATTTTCCAAAAATCCATATAATTCCTTGAATATGGACTTTTTGCAATTCATTCCACACGAATTCAGAAAATTGAAAGAAACTTTAAGCCACTATTTGGCTAAACTGTACACAGCAAGGCAAATGATTAAAACCAGAAGTTACCTGATTTCTTGTCTCATCTATTCTGCTACAGCCCGCTGCCTGGTCCTATGTGCTTCTTCTTTTACCTTTTCCTTATCTCGTGCATTCCCTTTGGTCTCTTCTTTCTGGGCCCTGGCTTAACTAGGTCTTGAATATCACTGCGCGCTGTGATCTCATGGCTCATGTTGTGAGGTCACGATCTAAGTGACGGTCAAGGCCAATCAGGTTAAAAGTCAGGGCATAAAGTGAAGAGGCAAAAGGGAATACATGCAACGAGACAGGGGGAAAGAAGAGGCGCAGAGGATCGGATGAAGAGCTGTGAGGGCGATGGGAGAGGGGGCGATGAAGTATTATTTTTATTTTTTACATCCTACATTTTTTATGATCTAGGGTATATTTAACCTGAGTCAAATAACTTCACTGCAAATCAAATTTGACAAATTATCTTTACAGATAAAATCACCCTATGTATTGCCCTTACTCACAACCGTTTTGAGCTCCAAAATTTTGTAATATTTTTCACATAACTTCATGTAGTTAGATATTAGTTAGATGATTTTCCCAGTACAATTTACAGGTACTTACTATTTGTGTGAATCTTTACATACAGTAAATGCATTATATTGTGTTATATTGTGTAGTTACAAATCTCTCAATGAGGTATATATATTAACTGGTTTATTCATCTTTGAAATACAAAGAATTTCTCCATTAGAGTTATTTACTGGAGATGTGCATGTGCCATTATTGTGACAGACGGTGAATTCCTCTGTTGGTTGCTGAGAACTTTCTGCACATCATGCAGTTTTAAAATATGGTGACATTTAAATGTGCATTAATCACTTTCATTTGGTGACATTTCCTAATCTGTAATATATTATTGCTCCTCTATTTTTAGCTACAGCTAAGGTATTGTCAAGCACAGCAAAATGGAATAAATGGCCCTTTCCTCCAGGGAGCAGTATTCCTGCTGTTGTACTGAACTGAATTATATAATACTTTTTATTTTATGATTATACATATAATTGATTGATTTTAAATAGTTACTGTTTGAGTAATGTTTCATTGGTGAATGTCGTCAATTATTTGCTAGTTTTCTGAAGGCCACTTGACTTGGCCATTAAGGCATGGATTCAATGGTGCAAACATGGGATGAGGACTATTATATTTTTAGAATCACACATTCAGGGCAGTATGGTACTCAATCGTTAGCACTATTGCTTTGCAGTGCGGAAGACCTGGGTTCAAATTCCCCCAAGTTCAACTGTCATGAGTGTGTTGTATTCAGCTGAGACTATTGAAGTATCTCTAATGAAAAAGTACCAGCAATTTGCAGATCACAGGTTCTCTTTGACATGAGTGGATTTAACTTAATTTGTTGCTGAAGGGGTTAAGGGTTCAATGTTGATTCTGCTGAGATTCCATTTAGCTCTAATCTCAGCTATTGCACCTTAATGCCATTCCCCTTCATTATTTAAACTCGCTCCTGGCTCTCCCATATGCCAGTGATAGTTCATTTTTTGCTCACCTGAGAAGAAATTGTCTCTGAAAAAAGCTGTGGTTAGCTTTCCAGTTGATATGGTGGAGTTCCTTGTTTGGAGAAGATATGGAGCTCTGTTGTACTTGCATCCCTGTTTGTCTCCCTTCCCTTTTGCTGTATTTAAGTTAGCAGTAAGACTAATGTTTTGCTGGCCTGCTCACTAGCCAGGGCTAGTCTAGGGCCAGCCATGCCCTAGGCAGATGATCACACGTGGGAGGAAGGATACATCTAGGGACATTAGGGAGTGCAGGGATCAGACACAGGTGAGTGTGAGGTGGTGACCCCTCTACCATCTCCCAATTCCTCTAATTGTTCCCTGGTGTACCCCTCTTGTTGTGCCACATGCCAGGCGTTTCCTCGCTGTGGCGTGGCAACAACATCTGCAAGGAGTCTGTATGTTCTCCCTGTGTTTATATGGATTTCTCCAATTTCTGCTGTTTCCTCCCATACTCCAAAGACATCCTGATAGGGAATTTCTATTGCAAACACCAATGATGACAGTTATAATAATCTCTGCATAGTGCTGTGGAATTGGATTTGACTATATAAGCAATGCACAATAAATAACTAATAATATTCAGCAGTGTACGAATAATGACAACTTGTGACATACTTGCTATCATGCCCATGAGCTGGGAAAACCTGGGGTCAAATGGCCCTGTCCTATGCGTAGCATCCACCCATGTCTCCAGATTTAATTAGGACTACTTGTGTAAAGTGGGCTCATATGCTGAACCCACTGTAAATCTGACAGGTGCTGGTTGTTTTGCACAGTACACATCCATAACAGGTACCTTCTGCTATTGGAACTAGCTCTAATAGTAGCAGTTTAACCTCTTAGATGCCATGGTGAACAGCAGCCATGGCAGTAGTAAATGGAGGATTCTTTGTCATCCTCACTGGCCCCTTGTTTGATTTAGTTTCTTTATTTGGTACATTTGGGTAAGACCTATTCCCCTTTGAGCTGTGCACATTCTCTAATTAGCCTTTCATACGCAGATCCAAAACACAGTCAGGTGTAGGTCCTGTTCTGCTCCACCAATTAAGGCCTGTTGATGGACATAATAAGGGGAGTTAGTAGAGTTTGGGACCATCCTGATTGGGTACACCTCATTGTAAGGGCATAGCTTTTACTCTTTTTTGGTCAAAATAGTGTCAGTTAGCTTCCCTATGTAGTTAACATATATTACCACTATTTATTTACTCACTGCAGGGTTAGGTTTTATTGTGCCTGCATGTATGATTCCAAAGCAAGTCAGAATAGATAGCAAATGAGGGGACTTTTTTGTGTAGGATCTTTTTACCCTACACATAAACAGATCCAGGCAGTTAACCCAACACAAAACTGATAGAATGGTGAAGTCATAATTTTTATCTCAACCCAGATGTAACTATTAGCTGTATACTGCCATTGAGGCCAATGTGGTTTGCTATTATAAAGTGTACAGAAAATCTAATGTTATACTACATTCACATTGAATCTGAAACAACATTTTTCCTTCAATTTAGGATAGGTTATTGAAACCCAGGACACCTACTGACCGCTTTGTTAAAAGGGTGGTTCACTACTTAGCTTCACTAGCAACATTGATGTAATGTTCAGAAACAAGGCTTCTCTCAAATACCTTGTGTTGGCAATAGTGCCCCTGAGCGGTCTGCTCATTCCCATTGCCTAACCCACGGGCTCCGTGACCTTTGAGATCTGGTGATGTAACATTAACTTCCAGTTGGCCCGACATCACCGATGCCAGCCCCTGTCTCCTTGAGTGACTTGGCTGTGAGCAAAGTTTCACTGCTCATCACAGCCCAGCATCACTCCTGCTTGCAACAATCTGCAGTGAAGGAGGGAGCTTGCGAGATGCTGGGCTGTGAGGTGTGGTGAAACTGTGCACACAGCCCAGTCACTCAGGGAGACTGCAGTCCACCTCAGTGGTGTCAGGTCAATTGGAAACCACCAGATTTCAGAGATCACAGAGCCCAAGGGTCATGCAATGGGGATGAGAAGATCACAATAGTGCTGCTCAGAGGCACTATTGCCAACATAAGGTATTTGAGAGAAGCCTTGTTTCTGAATGTTATATCGATGTGGCTAGTACAGTTAAGTAGTCAACCACCCCTTTAACTTTAAGGATAGCTCATCAATATCATTGTGCTGGAATAACCCTTTAAAATTAGTGTCAAAAAGGTTTAAGAGAAATTCCACCAAAAATATAAAAATGCTTATTTATTAGAAAATCATAAATTAAAGCTGCAGTTTCATAATTGTAAATGATTTACATAGTTATTCATTTTTTTAATTTATTTGCTGCAATGGCCCTTTTTAGAGAAATTACAGTGCATACCGTTATCTGCACATTCTAAGGAGTTAATTCCAAGACGACCACCAATATGGTTGCACATCCTATCATCACTACTGCACAACTCAACAGAAAAATGCTACTAAAACATATTTATCAAATGTTCACCAAATTTAAATTTTATTCAAATTTTAAATTTATCTCTGTCCAGTACTGTACTGGTTAGGTAAATTAACTCTGCGTCTTTGGGAATTAGGATCGAAGCTCATGAAGTCTGATTATTCCATCTTTTCATTGAATATGTGTCTCCATACACAAAGCTAAATGCTAACTTTTAGGAATTGGAACTGGGATTATTATTCTTATACTTTTCAATATGAAAAAAATATTCATTTTAATCAAGCCTTACTGCTTAAAAAAAAGAAAATCAGCAAGAATATCAACATCGAAGTTTGGAAATTAGATTTATGTCCTCTTGAGAAAAAAGTATTATTTTGAATAGATGAGTTAGATCTTAGTGGGATGTAACTGTAGCTTCATGTAACATGAGGATTAACTTCACGGGTGGTCTGATGGCAGAGGATAGATCACCCTCTGAGAACAGGAAAATAATACTTGTTTCACAGATTTGTATAGGTTTAGAGAGTACATCTGCCATTCTTTCTTATAACATATTGCAGAAGTATTTTATTTTTTATAAACACATCCATATGTAGTGTCTTCAGTAGATATCCTTATGTCTCACATTGCTTATATCCATTGTTTCGGTCGTAAACCATACATTTTACATTTCATTTACATAAACTTTGAAGAGGTAAAAAAAAAGCCGTATGATAGATATATTGTTCTTTTTGTAAGTGACCAAACTGGTTATTTAGTAAAAAGCAACTAACCACGCAGTTTCTATTTAGTTCATGCATTTTGGTCCCTTTCTCTGTAAAGTTTAAAATCTAATTCAGAAACCAATTGGAAAGCGGTTGTCACGCCACTTTCTTGTTAACGAAATCTAGAGATCAATTAGGATTTGTTAGAATTAATTTGGAAAACAATCCATCAGAGCTGTCATAGATAAGCTATGAACATAAACCATGAATGTAAGCCATGAACAAACAAACTCGTATCAATTTTTTTTAAAGAAAATCATCACCGATAAGTCGTTTAATTCAATTACATTTAATGAGAATTAAAGTGATGCAAAGGTACGTCAGTTTGTATCAGTCTTTATCCGTTCTGTCCTAATAACATATTTTAAAGAACACTTTATTTATTACCAAAATTAAACTACCAAAATCTTAAAAGTATAAACTAGAATGTTTGTTGGAAATCTATATATCCAGTCATGATGAAGTCATACAGTCTCCATACATATGGCATTACTTTCAACTTTGCGAACCTTATAATTCAAAAGTGCAAAACTGGAGTGTTTTGCTTTTGTTAACAATGCAACTAATAACAGTTTTGTAAGCATACCCTAAACTAAGACTGGAGCAGGCAGTAAAGGGGTCCACCGACCCCAGCACACCGCTTCAACTGGATGTGTGTCTGAGGGCGCATATCCAGCAGAAATTTATTGTGGCACAGAGACCTTTTGAGTCCCTGTCCTGGAAATTGCGACAGCGTGGGGTACTGGAGGCAGGAGTCAGTGCTTGGGAGAATACATGTGCCCACTGTTTAAGACAATGAATATTCACTGCTCTCCATGGCCATAATCCCCTCCATCGCTAAAGCAGGCGCTGAGAGGAGGGCGGGATTATGGCCGTGAGATGCAGTGAATATTCATTTCCTTAAACTGCAGGCACATGTGATCACCCAGCAGCCGACGCATGCCTCCTGTGACCACATGCCGCCACAATTTACAGCTCAGGA
This sequence comes from Anomaloglossus baeobatrachus, assembly GCF_048569485.1. Lineage (NCBI taxonomy): Eukaryota > Metazoa > Chordata > Amphibia > Anura > Aromobatidae > Anomaloglossus > Anomaloglossus baeobatrachus. Next base: position 468,593,562 of record NC_134356.1, read on the forward strand.
ATCCGACAGGTCTCTGTGCTGCGATGACATGTCCATTTAATATATTCAACTGCTCAGAATTATAGCTTGTATTATACTCTAAACGTGTATTCACAATTCAGTCATTCATCAGTGGGAATAGTTATTGTCGTCAAATACAAACCTAACTATTAAAGCCCCACCATTCACTAAACATGTCAGACACCTGCATTATAATGACTTTTCATTCTGTGAAGGTTGATGGTGTAATTGGTAATGTCATACACTAGAAATAAAAAATTATTGTTCATTGGCAAATTGATCTCTGTCTTGCACTTTGACTTGCGCTTAACTTTTATTCAAAAGGTAAGGAGGGGTAAATAAAGACCACCTAACCCAACCATAGCATACATTGAATACACCAATAGGTTGAAGATAGAAGAAATAAGGGAGAGAGGGGTTTAGGTGCAGTTTTGAGTGAGTGTGATAGGTGCTGGCTTAGAGATTACTGCAATGCATGATAGAACTTGTTGTAATAGAACTCAGGAAGTCAGGTGAGAGGAAGTTGTCAATTAACCCCAATCAGAGCTGTATCCAGCAATGAAGAGGAAAGAGTTCTGCCCAGCGCAAGGAGGAGAGATACGTCAGTAAATTTCCAGGTGCTTTATTTTACTTGGTTTTCAATAAAACGATCATATAAACATATGAACAGTTAAGACATAGTCCTCCGACAGCGACGCGTTTCGGCTACTGGAGTGTAGTCTTTGTCAAGTGGCTTTACTATGTGAACTGAGCCCTCTTTATACCCCTACATAAAAAAAGACATCACTCTGATTGTTATACATTTATATTTTTTATGTAACAATTTTTTTTTTTTTTTTTTTTTACCATATGAATATTATTATGTAACATTCAAGTAGTGCCTGCTGATATGAGAGAACTGTTATACAATGTGCATGTCTCTTCTATATTCCATTGGAACCTATATATTTGCAATGTACTGTGATACACCTTAAGCCTGTGGATCCATCATTGGTTAACCCTGAGGAATTCAGCAAGAACCTGCACCTGTTCGTTTGGAGGACTTTTTTATGTATGGGTATAAAGAGGACTCAGTTCACATAGTAAAGCCACTTGACAAAGGCTACACTCCAGTAGCCGAAACGCGTCGCTCTTGTGTCAATATCCACGGAGGACTATGTCTTAACTGTTCATATGTTTATATGATCGTTTTATTGGAAACTAAGTAAAATAAAGCACCTGGAAATTTACTGACGTATTTCTCCTCCTTGCGCTGGGCAGAACTCTTTCCTCTTCATTATACTCAGGTAACAGCACCTGCAGCCCGAGCAGCAGAGGAAAATCGGAGCACATGGAATGGGTGAGCTGAAAGTTTTTCATATTGTCTATCCAGCAATGAGGATCTGACGCTAGAGCATGATAGAAGGTAATATTGCTAATTAATAGTGATGAGCGAGCATGCTTGTCACTACTCGGTACTCGCACGAGTATCGCTGTACTCGGGCTGCTCGGCGGGGACCGAGTAATCTCGCGATACTCGTGCTGTACTCGTGGTCTTCATTTCTGCATGTTGGCGCTCTTTTGAGAGCCAGCCCTCATGCAGGGATTGGCTGGCAGACCACTGCAATGCCACAGCCCTGTTAGTTGTGGAATTGCAGTGATTGGCCGGCCTGCACAGCGTGACCGAGCCTTTATATCGGCCGGCGCGCTGTGCTCTGCTCACAGCTATCCAGACAGTGAGTGCAGGGAGAGTGTCGCTGATTCAGGGAAAGCTTTGCGGCCCTTTATAGCTTTTTCAGTTGCAGGGCTGCAAACAGTGTGACCAAAAGTCCTTCTCAGGACTATTCTAGTTGTATACAGGCAGGCAGGGTATAGCCAGGTCGGAGTACAGTAGCAGAGTCCTTCTCAGGACTACTGTTGCTATATACAGGCAGGGTATAGCCAGGTCTGAATACAGGCTAGTGACCAAAAGAGTCCTTGTCAGGACTATTGTACCAGTATACAGGCAGGCAGGCAGGCAGGGTAGTGGTGACCGTATACCAGCCTTCATCATATCTGGGGCTGGTGTACACAGTGTAAAACAGTCCAGATAGTGTCTGACTTGTCTGTAATTGTCGCTCCCCAAAAAAACCTGTTAGGTTATTATTGCGTCCGTGCTTGGTTTTTAAAACCGCACGTGTGTGCCTGTTGGTGGCAGCGTACAGGTGCACTTGTGTGCAATTTCCACACACTTTGATATAACGCACAAGTAGTGAATATACACGTCAGCAGTGCACAGCATTGCAAAATGCGCAAGGGCATTGGCAAGGAACAAGGAAGTGGACGTGATGGTGGTGCAGGCAGAGGCCGAGGTCGTGGGCAAGCTCTAATTTCGCCACAACAAAGGGCCACATCTAGTCGCTCGCACGTCCTGTCCCAAATTCTTGGGGACCGCAGCAGTACACCGCTCTTGAACCAAGACCAGTGTCAACAGGTTGTTAGTTGGATAGCAGATAATGCTTCCAGTCAGATTGGCACCACCACAAACACTCTGTCTTCCACACGGTCAAGTGTCAGTAGCCGTGATACTGCACCGCACATTTCTGAACCTGATCCTCCTTCCTACCACCAGGCTGAGTACACGTCCTCCTCGGACATTAATGATCCCACACTTGGACACTCGGAAGAGCTGTTCACGTTTCCATTCACACATTCTGGCCTCTCGCCAGCTCATATTGAAGTGGGTCATGAGGAGATCGTCTGTACAGATGGCCAAATATTTGAGCAGCCACGTTCTCACGAAGTTGGCAACGTGTCTCAACAAGTGGTGGACGATGATGAGACACAATTGTCAGCAAGTCAGGAGGAGGAGCAGGGTGCGGAAGAGGAAGACGACGTGGTGGATGATCCAGTAACTGACCCAACCTGGCAGGAGGATATGCAGAGCGAGGACAGCAGTGCACAGGGGGAGGGAGGCGTAGCATCACAACAGGCAGTAAGAAGCAGGGTGGTGGCCCCAGGCAGAAGTCAGGCAACCGTTCCCCGGAACAACACGACGACACAAGGTGCCTGTACAAATGTTAGGTCTTCCCGAGTCTGGCAGTTTTTTAAGTTGGATCCAGATGATTCAAAAAAGGCCATTTGCAACACCTGCCGTGCCAGCATCAGCAGGGGTACCAAAACTAGCAGCCTGACCACCACCAGCATGATCAGGCACATGTCAGCCAAGCACCCGACTTTGTGGGAAGTACAACAGAGTCGAGGAGCAGTGCTTGCTGATATCACTGCTACGTCTTCGCTGGTTGTGCATGCGAGCCAATCCTCTGTCCATGCTGCCTGCGAACAAGCCTCCTCCACTCCTGCACCTGCAGTTGCCTACGCAGAAAGAACACCATCATCAAGCACGTCCTTGTCCCAGCGCAGCGTTCAGTTATCCATTCAGCAAACCTTTGAACGCAGGCGCAAATACACTGCCAACACCCCACATGCCACAGTTCTAAATGCTAACATTTCGCGACTGCTTGCGCTGGAAATGTTGCCTTTTAGGCTGGTGGAGACTGAAGCATTCCGTGACCTGATGGCGGCAGCTGTCCCACGTTACTCGGTCCCCAGCCGCCACTATTTCTCCCGGTGTGCCGTCCCCGCGTTGCATAACCACGTGTCACAAAACATCACACGTGCCCTGAACAACGCTGTTTCACCCAAGGTCCACCTAACCACAGACACGTGGACAAGTGCTTGTGGGCAAGGCCGCTACATCTCGTTGACGGCACACTGGGTTAATATTGTGGAAGCTGGGACCCAGTCTGAGCGAGGGACGGAACACGTCCTTCCCACACCAAGGTTTGCAGGCCCTACCTCAGTCAGTGTTTCACCCACACTCTACAGCTCCGGAATGTCATGCTCTTCAGCCTCCTCCTCCTCCTGCGCATCCTCATCCACTGTGCCCTCCACACCAGTCACAAGCTGGAAGCACTGCAGCACTGCCTCGGCGAAGCGGCAACAGGCTGTGCTGAAGCTAATCTGCATAGGTGACAAACCCCACAATGCAGAAGAGCTGTGGACAGCTCTGAAACAGCAGGCAGATCACTGGCTCACACCTCTGAACCTAAAGCCAGGAAAGGTCGTGTGTGACAATGGCCGGAACCTGGTGGCGGCTTTGAGGCGAGGCCAGCTGACACATGTTCCATGCGTGGCCCATGTGCTCAACCTCGTGGTTCAGCGGTTTATAAAGTCATACCCAGAGCTGTCTGATCTACTGGTAAAAGTTCGCCGCCTGTCTGCACATTTTCGAAAGTCACCTACTGCTTCAGCCGGCCTTGCCGGCTTTCAGCGCCGTTTGCATCTTCCGGCTCACAGACTGGTGTGTGATGTCCCCACGCGTTGGAATTCAACTCTGCACATGTTGGTCAGGATATGTGAGCAGAAGAGGGCAGTTGTTGAGTACCTGCATCACCTAAGCCGTCGGGAAATGGGTCAAACTCCACACATAACACCTGAGGAGTGGAGATGGATGTCAGACCTATGTACCATCCTCCAAAACTTTGAGGACTCCACCAAGATGGTGAGTGGTGATGACGCCATTATTAGCGTCACCATACCGCTACTCTGCCTTCTAAAACGGTCTCTGCTGAAAAACAAACATGATGCATTGCAGGCGGAGCGCGATGAGTTGCAGCAAGAAACAGTAGTGGGTGTGGGTGATAACACACAGCCCAGCCTCGTCTCATCACAACGTGCAGTGGAGGACTATGACGAGGAGGAGGATGAAGACATGGAGCAACTCTCCGGCCAAATTGAGGATATGACATGCACACCAGTCATATCCTCGGTTCAGCGTGGCTGGCCAGAGGACAGGGTAGATGAGGAGGAGGAGGAGGAGGAGGAGGACAGCATGTTCAGTCATCTTGTTGGTCAGGCTACTGAAGTCCTGGCTGTTAAGAGTCTGGCGCACATGGCTGACTTTATGGTAAGCTGCCTGTCTCGTGACCCTCGCGTTAAGAACATCTTGGCCGACAATCATTACTGGTTGGTAACAATGTTAGACCCACGCTACAAGGAGAACTTTTTGTCTCTTATTCCCGTGGAGGAGAGGTCAACCAAAATGCAGCAGTTTCGGAAGGCCATACTCACGGAAGTAGGCAAAGCATTCCCCTCACAAAACGCTAGCGGCATAGGTCATGAATCAGTGGACAACCGAGGCGTACAGCCGAGAGAGGCACAAGTCCAATCCGCCAGAGGTAGGGGAACAGTCTTTAAGATGTGGGACAGTTTTCTCAGCCCCTCACGTACCACAGCCCCTGAGGTGCGGGGTAGTGCCACAAGAAATCCTAAGTTTGCCCAGATGCTGAAGGAGTACCTTGCAGATCGAACAACAGTACTCCGACATTCCTCTGTGCCTTATAATTATTGGGTATCCAAGCTGGACACGTGGCATGAATTGGCTCTCTACGCCTTGGAAGTCCTGGCCTGCCCTGCTGCTAGCGTTTTGTCAGAGCGTGTTTTTAGTGCCGCAGGTGGAATCATTACAGATAAACGCACCCGCCTGTCAACTGAAAATGCTGACAGGCTGACTCTGATCAAGATGAACAAGGGTTGGATTGGGCCAGACTTCACCACACCACCAGCAAATGAGAGCGGAATTTAAAGTTTGCCATGTACCTCCACTCACCCATGGGTACACACTTCTGGACTTTGGATAATCGCTGGACTCCTCCTCCTTCTCCTCATGCGCCACCATGATGATGACCGTTACAAATTGCAATACTTAGGCCTTTGTTTCAGGTATACCCCCAGTGGTAAATTTTTTCGCCCATTCTTTGCAGAATGGACATTACAACGACAGGAGACCCGCTCCTTTGCAATGGGAACAATGTTTTGAGGCCCTCATGCACGTCTCTACCCAGGGACAACGTGGAGCCTCCCAATTTTTGGCTGCCCTGCCTAAGGGCTATACTATAATACACCCACTTCCTTAAAATGGACACTTAATGTTTTGAGGCCCTCATGCACGTCTCTACCCAGGGACAACGTGGAGCCTCCCAATTTTTGGCTGCCCTGCCTAAGGGCTATACTATAATACACCCACTTCCTTAAAATGGACACTTAATGTTTTGAGGCCCTCATGCACGTCTCTACCCAGGGACAATGTGGAGCCTCCCAATTTTTGGCTGCCCTGACAAAGGGCTATACTGAAATAGACCCACTTCCTTACAATGGGCACTTCAGGTTTAAAGGCCCTCATGCACGTCTCTACCCAGGGACAACGTGGAGCCTCCCAATTTTTGGCTGCCCTGCCTAAGGGCTATACTATAATACACCCACTTCCTTAAAATGGACACTTAATTTTTTGAGGCCCTCATGCACGTCTCTACCCAGGGACAACGTGGAGCCTCCCAATTTTTGGCTGCCCTGCCTAAGGGCTATACTATAATACACCCACTTCCTTAAAATGGACACTTAATGTTTTGAGGCCCTCATGCACGTCTCTACCCAGGGACAATGTGGAGCCTCCCAATTTTTGGCTGCCCTGGCAAAGGGCTATACTGAAATAGACCCACTTCCTTACAATGGGCACTTCAGGTTTAAAGGCCCTCATGCACGTCTCTACCCAGGGACAACGTGGAGCCTCCCAATTTTTGGCTGCCCTGCCTAAGGGCTATACTACAATAGACCCACTTCCTTCCAATGGGCACTTCAGGTTTACAGGCCCTCATGCACGTCTGTATGCAGGGGCATTGGTGAACCTCACAATTTTGGACTGCCCTGGCAAAGGAAAATACTACAAAGACTCACTTCCTCAAAATGGGCACATTAGACTCAAGAGGCCTTCATGTACGTCTCTTCTCAGGGACATCGGAGTGCCACACAATGTTTTCACGTAAAATCTTTCATGTATTAATCTCAAAAAGTAACATACACCAGCTCTATCTCACTATTGGGTATGTGCCCTTAACATTTCCGCCATGAAAAATCATTTTGGGGTCATTTTGGAAGGTTTTCTGGTGAGTCCGTAAAAATGGCGTAAAACGCGGACAAAATTGTTCACAGCTGTGACTTTTCAGTGATAAATGCTTCAAGGGGTCTTCCCCATGCTGTTGCCATGTCATTTGAGCACTCTTCTGAGACTTTTGTGACATTTTTAGGGTTTCTCCATGCTGCCGGGGGGTCATTTCACAAAAATACTCGGGTCTCCCATAGGATAACATTGGGCTCGTTGCTCGGCCCGAGTACACGAGTATCTTGGGATGCTCGGCCCGAGCTTCGAGCACCCGAGCTTTTTAGTACTCGCTCATCACTACTAATTAACATAATGGATGTTTTGAAAAGCACATAACAGCAAGATTTCTGAAAAAAAAATCAGTTTGGCACTGGACAACCTCTTTAAGTACACCTATTTATATAACCTAATCAGAAATAGATCCAAAATAAAAGGAAAAAAAATTACATACCATTTACAATGTACATGTGCTCTCTAAATCTAAGGGAAATTATATGTGTGACGCCCCTGGACTAGTCAGGTCGTCACAGGGTACTGCACGCTCTTTATCTCCCAGTGCAGGACTCAACCCCTTTTGGTTCTGGGTTCCCAACTTGCAGCACTGCCTCCATCAGCATTCAAAAATCCCAATCAGACCTCGCACCACACCCTATCAGGCACACCAGTGGGCTCCTAACCTGGAATAGGGCCGCCCACCTAGGGGTCAGGCAGGGAGGTGGGAGGTGACAAGTCAGTTCAGAGTAGCCCTCGAGCTGTGAGGAGCTAGGAGGGAGCATGTGGCTCTCGGGGAGGAGAAGATTTGATTGCAGACGGTGGTCTGGACCCAGAGGAGTCGGAGACCCGGTCGCAGTATATTGGGACTGGGAACCTGGAGTTAGTCTTGGAGGATGGTTGGTAGCTCAAGTACAATAGTTGGTCTGGGACCGAAAGCACATTGGAGTATTGTACCCTAGGTCGGGTAGAGGCTTCAACAACCCGGCAATTAACCTGTGGAGGATATGGCCTTTATGGACTGCCCCATGAAGTTCAGAGATCGGGGGCAGTAGCGCAACGAGGGGAATAGGGCTTTCCAACCAAAGCAGCCCACTGAAATCCCAAGCGTGAGCTCCTGAGAGCACAGCTCCTTCACATCAAAAAGTGGGGAGCGGGGCTTCAAGCTTACGGGCCACTTGGACACTACTAAAACTTGTGCACGGAGGAAGGCTCCGGACTATCAGGCAGTACTGCAGGGGACGGAGACCCGGACGAGCTCCCCCAAGAGGGCAGCGGCACCCAGAAACTTGGTTTACTATTACTACGTTGTCAGCATCTGCTTTCCTTCTGAGTGAGTACCTGATCACCCCCTGCTACCAGCGAGCCTGCGCCCCCCTGCAAAACCCCATCATTCAGGGCCTTCCCTACCCGTGGAGGGTTAATGTCATCTGGCTGCCCACATTCTATCACCCTGGGTACTCCCAACGGCAGCGGCGGTACTCCCTATTACCGCAAACCATGGGTGGCATCACAAACTATCTAATCCCCTGTAAATAATCCCCATCACATTTTAGAGTGACCCTGAGCCCCCGGGTCCGGAGACCCTCAAGCCACGAGTAGCGACACCCGGATCCGTGCGGTTCGACCGCTGCTGGGGCGGTACACCTGCTGTAACATTTCCTTATGGCGATTCATTAGTTTTTCTATCTGCTCATAAAAAAAGAAAGGACTGCTGTTGAAATAATGAGAATGGAGAAATATTTCAATGAGCAAAGAGTTGTCAATGATTATTTAGATTTTTAAAATATTCAAGAGATGATTTACTGTTTTGTGTGATAAGAGCTGACATTGTCATTAGTGAATATAACTCACAGGAGAAAAAACTTGATAGAATTTTCTTGTGGATCACTTCATGCAAGCCTTGTCCACAGTCCAGGTCAGTGCACTCTAAAGGGCCATTTACACGCTGCGACATCGCTAACGATATATCGTCGGGGTCACGGTGTTTGTGACGCACATCCGGCGTCGTTAGCGACATTGCAGCGTGTGACACGTACAAGCAACCATCAATGATCGCAAAAGAGGTAAAAATAGTTGGTTTTGGAAAAGTCGATTATTTACCAAAAATCGTTGTATGTGCAGTAACGAGGTTGTTCCTCGTTCCTGCGGAAGCACACATCGCTATGTGTGACACTGCAGGAACGAGGAACATCTCCTTACCTGCGGTTGCCGGCAATGAGGAAGGAAGGAGGTGGGCAGGATGTTACGTCCTGCTCATCTCCGCCCCTCCGCTTCTATTGGGTGGGCGCTTAGTGACGTCGCTATGACGCCGAACGAACCGCGCCCATAGAAAGGAGGCGGTTTGCCAGTCACAGCGACGTTACTAGGCAGGTAAGTAAAGGGTACTTTATACGCTACGATATCGGTACCGATATCGCTAGCGAGTGTACCTGCCCCTGTCGGTTGTGCGTCACAGCCAAATCGCTGCCCGTGGCGCACAACATCGCTTACACCCGTCACACGGACTTACCTTCCCTGCGACGTTGCTCTGGCCGGCGATATGACTCCTTTCTAAGGGGGCGGTTCGTGCGGCGACATAGCGACGTCACACGGTAGCTGTCCAATAGAAGCGGAGGGGCGGAGATGAGCGGCCGAAACATGCCGCCCACCTCCTTCCTTCCTCATTGCCGGTGGACGCAGGTAAGGAGATGTTCGTCGTTCCTGCGGTGTCACACATAGCGATGTGTGCTGCCGCAGGAACGACGAACAAGATCGTACCTGCAGCAACGATATTAAGGAAATGAACGACGTGTCAACAAGCAACGATTTTTCATATTTTTGCACTCGTTGATCGTCGCTTATTGGTGTCACATGCTGCGATGTCGCTAACGGCGCCGGATGTACGTCACTAATGACGTGACCCCAACGATATATCATTAGCAATGTCGCAGCGTGTAAAGCACCCTTATGTGTGACTGTTCTTACCGATGTGCGCCACGGGCAGCGATGTGCCTGTGATGCACAACCGACTGGGCGAGATCGCAGCCTGTAAAGTACCCTTTACCAAGGACCGTGGCCCGTGGACAGGAGCTGCATGAATTTCCCGAACTTTTCGGACTTGTCTCATGATTTGCTATCCTGGCGTGTTGTCACCTGTGCACTGCAGGGTGCACAGATGATGTCACACTAGGACAGAGAATCAAATGCTGCACCAAGGAGCTTGTAAGGTAAGGGAATTTTGGCAGCTCCCGTCCATGGTCAGGGAGCACTTACCTTGACCGTGGACTGAGGTTGCGAGAACTGATCTGCTAATGTCTAGGTTTTTTTACATTACCACAGAGATTTATAAACAGAAAAAAAGGATGTCTTTCTTCTCATTGAATAAAAGTAACAATTTTCCAAGCACCAAATACTTAATATAGTGGATGTATGTAGAACTTACACAAATCCAATTAATATATTTTGAAGGATTATGTAAATATTGGGAATGTGAAAAATAATTCTAGCTGGGGCTTTATAATGAAGCAATCAATAAAGTATTAATCACATCAGCTGGTTAGCCAGCAGGCTACATACATAAGAAGATATTCACATGGTGTATAGATTTGTTAACTCTTTGTTAACATAACTGAAGCGGCATGCTGCGCTGTTATTCCAGTGCACCTATTCTATTTGTGTAGGTGGTCATTCAATGACTTGAGTGAGACTGGATGCCTAGGTGGATAGCATGTATGATGCTAGCAGAGTCGTACGCCATCTGGTGCATGCTACATCTGAGTACTGAGAATCAGAATGTTTATTCTTTTAATAATTCTCACTCCACACTTGATTCAATTCAATTTATCTACTTTATCTCAAAGCCGATGACCTAAAACCATTTAGGTATTATGGCCTTTTTTTCTGTGATTTTGAGTAGATTTTTTTCTCCTCTTCAGTGATTTGATAGTGTACCGCCCTAGCGCCAGCAGCCGGGCCGCCGCCCAGATTCTGATCCGTGATGGCTCGAGGGGTCTCCGTATCCAAGTGGGGTTGCGCGGACACTCGAACTGAAAGGTGGGTATATACAGGGGATTTTGTGGTTAGAGTTCGTGACGCTACCCACGGTGTGTGGTAAGGTGGGATACCACCGCTGCTGTTGGGAGCGCCCGGTAGCGGTGGAATGGCAGCCAGATGTTTAACCCCTCCATGGGTAGGGGGAAGATGCCCCGGGGCTTGGTGATGGGGAGAGGGGAGCACCGTTGGGGAGGAAAGGGGCACTGCATACTTACTCAGTCCAATAACGCTGACACCGACAACTTATAAACCAAAATTCTTAGCACCGCTGTAGCAAGGAGGAAGCACGCTGGGATCCCATGCCCTATGGTGTTGCCTGTTAGCCTGTGACCTTGGCACCTTTGCTGTAGTTGGTCCCTCTCAGCTTGAAACTGAATAGGTCCTGCTCTTTCGTATGGCTAACGGAGTGAGCTTGCTCTCAGGGTTCACGCTTGGGATGTTCTGGACTGTATATTATGAAAGTCCTATCCCCCTCGTTGCGCTAGTACCCCGATTTTGGAGTGGGTGGAGGACGAATCGTGAAGTGTTCACCCTCGTCGAGTAAATTACCAGGACGCGTGAAGCTACTTCCCGGCCTAGGGTCCATGTACCCCGCCGTGCCCTGGCCCCTGCTCGGAGATGGCTCAAGGCCGCCGGCTGCCCTGCTCGGCAGTTCCGTGCCCCTTGACACGATCCCCTGCGAGCGGGGTTCCAGTTCCTACCAGGCCCAGACCAACGGCTGCCACCTAGTAACTGAGGAGCCCAGCTCCTAACCTCTTCCAATGACTTCTAACCTCTCCTCTTGAGAGTCACCCCTTGACTGACTACTCCTGACACTCCTGACTTCCCCTTACCAACCTCCCAAGTTTCCAGCCCTATTTCCTTCAGGCTGTCCACTGTGTCTGGTGGGTGTGGTGCAGAGTGTTTCTAGGATTTTGATTAGCTTGTTCTTAGCAACACCACAGGCTAGGGATCCATAACCAAGGAGGATTGGATATCATGCATAAGGGCAGATTGCACAATACCCTGTGACGACCTGATAGGCCAGGGCGTCACAGATAGTGTGAGGCCTCACAAGTCAATGAGCAATTTTGACATGGATTACTACACGGAAAAGGTGCTAGTTAGCCTGTCTAATTTAATAGTCTTAGGTTTTGATAATAGGCTATAAAATGGCATGGTGCGCCAGATGTACAATAACCATGTGAGTTGGATCTTGGATCCTTATGTATGTGACAGTATACAGTATATTTCCTTATCAAAGGTATGTGACTGTTCATCATTATTTATGTATCATTAAGTACCCACTTGTTCTGTAATTTTTAAGAAAAATACCATATTTTTTGATTTATAAGACGCACCGGATTATAAGATGTACCCCAAATTTAGAGGAAAAAAGTTAAAAAAAATATGGTCTGTTTTACAATCCGATGGTGTCATACTGGGAGCAGGCAGCAGTGGTGGTGGAGCGGGGTCACAGGAGGCAGGGGTGATGGTGGAATAGGGTGATGCTGCGGGGGCTGTGCTAGGGCTGTGGGCACTTTGCTGGAACCGTGGATAATGTCCTGGAGCTGCGTTGTACTGGGGCTGCAGGCCAAGGGAGCTGCGCTCTGCTGGGGCTGCAGGCTGAGGAAAATGTGCTGTGCTGGAGCTGCGGGTGCCATCTTGAAAATATCGGCGGCGGTGACTTCAAATAATGGAGCCCGGAGTCGGCATGTGTGCATATGGAGCTCTTGGCTCAAGAGCTCATCTGCGCATGCACTGCCTCTGAGCCATTGATCTCCCAGCAGCGGACCTAATTAAAATGACGCCTGGAAGTGGTGCGTGCGCAGATGAGATCTTGAGTCGAGAACTCCATCTGCTCACATGCCATCTCTAGGCGTCATTATTTTGAAGTCCGCACCGCCGACATTTTCAGGATGATGCTCGCAGCTCGAGCACAGCAAAGCGCCCTCAGTCTGCAGCCCCAGCACAGTCCAGCTCCAGCACATCACCCGCAGCTCTAGCATATCGCCTGCAGCGTCAGCACAGCGCCCGCAGCCCCAGCACAGTGCCTGTAGCGACAGCACAGCAAAGCGCCCTCGGCACACAGCCCCAGCACAGTGCCAGTGGAATTGCTCCTGCAACCTCTCTACACCATCCGCGGTAAGCAACATTTGGATTATAATACAAAAAATATCGTAATTGACTTTTCTGTTATTTGTACCATATATGACAAAAACATTCTACCTATGATATTCCCCCCATTTCCTCATAGAAAATGGACTGTAAGCTTGCGAACAGTACCCTCACTTGTCTTTAACTGTTGAACTAGGTTTTACTTTGTCATCCATGTATTGTTTATATAAATCTCCCTCAATTGTAAAGTGCTGCAGAATAAGATGGAGCTTTATAAAGAAACATGTTATTATTATTTACAGTACATCACAAAGGTGAACACCCCCGTGACATTTTTGTAAATATTTTATTATATCTTTTCATGGGACAGCACTTAACATATGACACTTTGATACAATGTAAAGTAGTAAGTGTACAGCTTGTATAACTGTAAAATTAGTGTGCCCTCTAACTCAACACACAGCCATTAATGTCTAAACAATTGGCCACCAAAGGGAAAATGGCCAAATTGTGCCAAACTAGCCATTTTGCCTCACCTATGGCATTTGTTTTAAAAGGTCTCAGGTGTGAATAGGGAGCAGATGTGTTAAATTTATTGTTATCACACACACACACACACACACACACACGTATTGCAGCTCTACATAAAGATGGCCTAGGTTATAAGAAGATTGCCACACCCTGAGACTGAGCTGCAGCACAGTGGCCAAGACCATACATCGGTTTAACAAGACAGGTCCCACGCAGAACAGGCCTCACCATGGTTGTCCAAAGAACGGGAGTGCATGTCCTCAGCATCATATCCAGAGGTTTTCTTTTAAAAAAGAGACATATTACTGCTGTCAGCATTGCTGCAGAGGTTAAAGGGGTGAAGGAGTCAACCTGTCAGTGCTCAGACCATATGCCTCACCCTGCATCAAATTGGTCTGCATTGTCGTCAACCCAGAAGAAAGCCTCTTCTAAAGATGTGGCGCACCCGCGAGGGTTACTTGTCACCGGGCTGTGGTGCTTCTCCTGGGACGCCGCGGTGGCTTTGCCCGGTTCCGTGACCCCAGGTGTCAATAAAAGTCTGGGGATGGGGATGATGGGTGTAGTTGTTTGTGACGCCACCTGTGGTGTGCGGCCAGTATTAGCCGCTGCTGCGGGACTTCTCTGCTGGGGCGGATGACAAAGCAGCTATCCACAGAGAGAGCCGTGGCCCCAGGGAGGATGGTGGTGGTAGTAGTCGCTCAGGCGTGATGGGGAGGGCGCCGGCAGTAACAGGATGACACACGTGGAACAGTTCAAGGTCTTTTACTCATTGGTCACACACTGCCATTGGAGAACTGGGCTACGCTGTGATGGGCCTCAGCCGCTCCTGGATACTTCAGAGGTCGTGGCCGGTTGTTCCTTCTGTGCATCACCTTACAATGGTTTTCCTCCACCCCAGCTCCTGGGCCATTGAACGGGTCACGGGTGCCTTCTGTACTCCTCGCGAACCCTGGGATACCCCTTCTTTCCTAAGAACCCAGGTCGAGCCTCCGGCTCCAGACCACAGGCTCCAAACTTTCTGTGTCTTTGCTTGCTTGTCTGTTCCAAAGTCCGACCTGACTCGAACTCTGTGCGGCGCTGAATGCCTGTTGTGTGTGAGGTGGCTCCTAACTTCCCCTGTGGTTGTTACCGGTGATGACCTCCTCAGTATCCACGATGCATACTGCACCTCAAGTGAGGTGCAGTACCATGTGGCGCCTGAGGCCACAGGGGTGCCCAAAATGATGCACAAGAAAGCCAGCAAACAGTTTCCTGAAGACAAGCAGAATAAAGACATAGATTATTGGAACCTTGTCCTGTGGTCTGATGAGACCAAGATAAACGTATTTGGTTCAGATGGTGTCATGCTTGTGTGGTGCAAATCAGGTGAGGAGTGCAGAGACAAGTGTGTCTTGCTTACAGTCACGTATGGTGTTGGGAGTGTCATGGTTGGGGCTGCATGATGCATGAGTGCTGCCGGGTGTGGGGAGCTACAGTTCATTGAGACATACTGAAGCAGAGCATGATCCCCTCCCTTTGTAAACTGGGCTCCTGAGCAGTATTCCAATATGATAACGATCCCAAACACATCTTTAAAATGACCACTGGTAAAGGTGCTAGACCTAAACCCTAATTAGCATCTGGGGGCATCCTCAAACAAAAGGTTGAAGAGCGCAATGTCTCTAAAATCCACCAGCTCTGTGATGTTGTCATGGAAGAGTGGAAGAGGAAATCCAGCGGCTTCTGTGAAACTGTAGTGGACTCCATGACCAAAAGAGTTAAGGCAGTGCTTAAAAATAATGTTGGCCACACAAAATATTGATATTTTTGGCACAATTTGAGCATTTTCACTTAGGGGTGTACTCACTTTTGTTGCCAGTTGTTTAGACATTAATGGCTGTATGTTGAGTTATTTAGAGGGTACACCAAATTGTCACTGTTGTACAAGCTTTACACTGACTATTCTACATTTGTCATATCTTCAGTGTTGTCCCATGAAAAGATATGAAAAAATATTAACAAAACTGGGAGGTGTGTATTCGCTTTTCTGATATATTGTTTTTGTTAGACAACATGTTTATTTAATGTGCTCTATAGCATAAAGGGTCAGGCATCTGCTCGGGTCTAGTGCTGAAGTTGACCTAGCACATATTTCCTTCCAGAAGAATGTCCCTTTTTCCTCTAAATTTACTGTCTGCATTTTTGGGCCATATTGTAGAATTTCTTGCAGGTCCATATTACCAATGGAACCAAGAATTGAGACAGTATAGTTTGTAATACCACTGGGTTGTGAAAATATTCAGGGATCAAACATACACTTGTATGCAACCAATGTTACTATTAATAATATTATTTTTTATTATTATTATAACTCCATTTATTTCATGGTGATTTACAAGTGAAAAGGGTATATATAATAGGGACAAGTACAGTAATCATAGACAATACAAGGTACAGACTGGCATAGGAGGAGAGAGAACCCTGCCCGTGAGTAGAGTTGAGCGCGGTTCGTGGTTCGTGGTTCTCCAGTTCGCGGCTCGAGTGATTTTGGGGCATGTTCTAGATCGAACTAGAACTCGAGCTTTTTGCAAAAGCTCGATAGTTCTAGAAACGTTCGAGAACGGTTCTAGCAGCCAAAAAACAGCTAAATCCTAGCTTGGTTTCTGCTGTAATAGTGTAAGTCACAATGTGAATCAAACTATTATCACATTTCAGTGTATAGTGTGCGTGAACAGCGCCTTCAGATCACTGCTGTTTCTATAATGGCGATCGCCATTTTTTTTTTTTTTTTTCTTGTCTTCCTTCCCTAAGCGCGCGCGTCTTTTGGGGCGGGCCAGCATGTCAGCCAATCACAGACACACACACACCTAAGTGGACTTTGAGCCAGAGAAGCAACGGCATGTGTGATAGGATCTGCATGTCACATGTCCCTGCATTATAAAACCGGACATTTTCTTCACGAACGCCATTATCTGCCTTCTGCGTCTTTGGTGTCAGACATCAGTGTCGCAGCTCCGTCCTCCTGAGTCCTATAGCCGATACAGCTGTATGCGCTGCATACACAGCGTTAGACAGCTTAGGGAGAGCACATTCTAGCAGTCCTTTTAAGGGCTCAAAGCGGCAGGGTCAGAGAGCCATAAGTGACAGGTCCTGCAAACAGCAACAGCGTCTGTGTAGCCCAGGTCAGGGATTTCCTCCCTGCATTTCACCATTAGGAGGGAATAGAAAGGCAGGCTTCCATTCCTCTACCCAGAGCACCACAATCCTGCCACTGTACCCTCTTGTCCTCTCCACACTCCAACTCATTCTAAGTAAGCCATTATACTAGCAAACATTCAGTGTACCTAGTGGCATCCTATACGTGGCTATTGGACTTTGCTATAGTCCCACTAGTGCAAAGACATTAGCAGAGCACATCTGCCTGCATTGCACACTCCAACTTTTTTAAACTAAGCAATTTTACTAGCAAACACTCAGTGTACCTAGTGGCATCCTATACGTGGCTATTGGACTTTGCTATAGTCCCACTAGTGCAAATACATTTGCAGAGCACGTCTGCCTGCATTGCACACTACAACTTTTTTAAACTAAGCAATTTTACTAGCAAACACTCAGTGTACCTAGTGGCATCCTATACGTGGCTATTGGACTTTGCTATAGTCCCACTAGTGCAAAGACATTTGCAGAGCACGTCTGCCTGCATTGCACACTACAACTTTTTTAAACTAAGCAATTTTACTAGCAAACACTCAGTGTACCTAGTGGCATCCTATACGTGGCTATTGGACTTTGCTATAGTCCCACTAGTGCAAAGACATTTGCAGAGCACGTCTGCCTGCATTGCACACTACAACTTTTTTAAACTAAGCAATTTTACTAGCAAACACTCAGTGTACCTAGTGGCATCCTATACGTGGCTATTGGACTTTGCTATAGTCCCACTAGTGCAAAGACATTTGCAGAGCACGTCTGCCTGCATTGCACACTACAACTTTTTTAAACTAAGCAATTTTACTATCAAACACTCAGTGTACCTAGTGGCATCCTATACGTGGCTATTGGACTTTGCTATAGTCCCACTAGTGCAAAGACATTTGCAGAGCACGTCTGCCTGCATTGCACACTACAACTTTTTTAAACTAAGCAATTTTACTAGCAAACACTCAGTGTACCTAGTGGCATCCTATACGTGGCTATTGGACTTTGCTATAGTCCCACTAGTGCCAAGACATTTGCAGAGCGCATCTGCCTGCGTTGCACACTCCAACTAATTATAACGAAGCCATTATACTAGCAAACACTCAGTGTACCTAGTGGCATCCTATACGTGGCTATTGGACTTTTGTCAATTCACAGTATTGGAACGTTATTTGCATGACATCTGCCTGCATTGCACACTCAAACTTTTTTAAACTCAGCCATTATACTAGCAAACACTCACTGTACCTAGTTGTATCCTAAACGTGGCTATTGTACTTTTGTCAATTCACAGTATCGGAACGTTATTTGCAGGACGTCTGCCTGCATTGCACACTCAAACTTTTTTAAACTCAGCCATTATACTAGCAAACACTCACTGTACCTAGTTGTATCCTAAACGTGGCTATTGTACTTTTGTCAATTCACAGTATTGGAACGTTATTTGCAGCACGTCTGCCTGCATTGCACACTCAAACTTTTTTAAACTCAGCCATTATACTAGCAAACACTCACTGTACCTAGTTGTATCCTAAACGTGGCTATTGTACTTTTGTCAATTCACAGTATTGGAACGTTATTTGCAGGACGTCTGCCTGCATTGCACACTCAAACTTTTTTAAACTCAGCCATTATACTAGCAAACACTCACTGTACCTAGTTGTATCCTAAACGTGGCTATTGTACTTTTGTCAATTCACAGTATTGGAACGTTATTTGCAGCACGTCTGCCTGCATTGCACACTCAAACTTTTTTAAACTCAGCCATTATACTAGCAAACACTCACTGTACCTAGTTGTATCCTAAACGTGGCTATTGTACTTTTGTCAATTCACAGTATTGGAACGTTATTTGCAGGACGTCTGCCTGCATTGCACACTCAAACTTTTTTAAACTCAGCCATTATACTAGCAAACACTCACTGTACCTAGTTGTATCCTAAACGTGGCTATTGTACTTTTGTCAATTCACAGTATTGGAACGTTATTAGCAGCACGTCTGCCTGCATTGCACACTCAAACTTTTTTAAACTCAGCCATTATACTAGCAAACACTCACTGTACCTAGTTGTATCCTAAACGTGGCTATTGTACTTTTGTCAATTCACAGTATTGGAACGTTATTTGCAGCACGTCTGCCTGCATTGCACACTCAAACTTTTTTAAACTCAGCCATTATACTAGCAAACACTCACTGTACCTAGTTGTATCCTAAACGTGGCTATTGTACTTTTGTCAATTCACAGTATTGGAACGTTATTTGCAGCACGTCTGCCTGCATTGCACACTCAAACTTTTTTAAACTCAGCCATTATACTAGCAAACACTCACTGTACCTAGTTGTATCCTAAACGTGGCTATTGTACTTTTGTCAATTCACAGTATTGGAACGTTATTAGCAGCACGTCTGCCTGCATTGCACACTCAAACTTTTTTAAACTCAGCCATTATACTAGCAAACACTCACTGTACCTAGTTGTATCCTAAACGTGGCTATTGTACTTTTGTCAATTCACAGTATTGGAACGTTATTTGCAGCACGTCTGCCTGCATTGCACACTCAAACTTTTTTAAACTCAGCCATTATACTAGCAAACACTCACTGTACCTAGTTGTATCCTAAACGTGGCTATTGTACTTTTGTCAATTCACAGTATTGGAACGTTATTTGCAGCACGTCTGCCTGCATTGCACACTCAAACTTTTTTAAACTCAGCCATTATACTAGCAAACACTCACTGTACCTAGTTGTATCCTAAACGTGGCTATTGTACTTTTGTCAATTCACAGTATTGGAACGTTATTTGCAGGACGTCTGCCTGCATTGCACACTCAAACTTTTTTAAACTCAGCCATTATACTAGCAAACACTCACTGTACCTAGTTGTATCCTAAACGTGGCTATTGTACTTTTGTCAATTCACAGTATTGGAACGTTATTAGCAGCACGTCTGCCTGCATTGCACACTCAAACTTTTTTAAACTCAGCCATTATACTAGCAAACACTCACTGTACCTAGTTGTATCCTAAACGTGGCTATTGTACTTTTGTCAATTCACAGTATTGGAACGTTATTTGCAGGACATCTGCCTGCCTTGCACACTCAAACTTTTTTAAACTCAGCCATTATACTAGCAAACACTCACTGTACCTAGTTGTATCCTAAACGTGGCTATTGTACTTTTGTCAATTCACACTACTGCAAATCTATGTGCAGCACCTCTGCATGACAACCTCGTGCTCTGTTTTTAATAAGCTATAATGATAGCACAAAATACTGCCATTTTGTGTCATCATAGAACTGGCTGTTGTATTCCATTAGTGCCCCACTGGTGACAAGCTATTTCTAGCACCTCTACATCACACCCTCATGCACATTTTGCTACGCTAATGTTATAGCAAACTCATGGAATTCATTGCTGCTTTCATAATTCGGAGGGATAGAAAGTCAGGCTTCCTTTAGCTTTTCCTTCTGTTCATAGACAGCATCTCCAAGACAAATTTCCCCTCCACGTCTAAGTGTGGAGAGGCAGCTAGTGCGCATGCGTGTGCCGATGTACCCCAGCTGCAGCATAATTACAGTGTTTCGCCTAGTGAGTATGCTCAGCCTGACTGTGCCATTCCTGACGCTAAGTTTTCATTTCGGGATACAGCGCATGCTCCCACACTAAGTGTGAAAAGCCTCTTTGCACAGGTGCTTGCATTCCGTGCCGGGTATAAGTCCTGTTTTGGGCATAGACACCATGCTAAAGCTGATAGTCTTTTTTCAGAGACTGTATTTCATGCTACTGAGCATGCTCAGGCACTTCCTGCATCAGAGACTAGGTCCGGTAATGAACTCTTTGGCCCTGGCCCTGATGTGGGGGTCCCATATAGACCACAGGGCATCAGGTGTCCTCCCAAATGGCTTGCAGAGGCCCACACCTATGACTTGTCACCGCATTATTGATGCTCAGACGATGACTGGTGAGGTGTTTGGGTCATGGCAGCCATGAGGTCATCATTGAAGTTGCGTTTCCAAATAGGACGCTAGTTATGCCACTCATGACGTGTCACTCTACTTTTGTCTCCAGGAGGTGCATTGTGGTTCACCCTGGTTTGGGGCGGACCCAGGTTATAAAAGGGGCTGGAGCCAACAAGGAGGTGCGCAGTCTTCTATTATGCTCCGAAAGAGCACACCTCCATGTGTTGAACCCATTGCGGCTTTAGGCCAGAGGTAGGCAGGGATCGGGTGGTGGATGCAGGCCACCACCACAGTTGGTAACGCAGAACGGTTAAGACCAGCTCCTGTCCTAACAGTCCTGCTTGTGCAGCCCAGTGGCATTAACAGGCCTGCTGCTGCTGATGCGCCTGCTGTCCACAGGTGTGGCCCCTACGCACACGGTCAGCGTACTCAATGGCCCCTGTGTTGTTAAGAGGGAGTTCCTGGGCTGGGTGGGCATGTGGACCCTGTGACGCTAACAGGGCTCACAGTCTCCAGATCCGAATGGCGTCTAACTCGGTTCAGGCTACTATTAGTTTCATAGCCACACAGCTCTGTATCCTCCACCAAACCTTCAAGTTGCCAACCTCTCCTTTTCCAACTGGGAGCACGGTGGACACTGACTGCTGATGGGGATATATACCTTTCTCTTTCTTTTCTTATTAATTTTCGTTATATAGCGGTCACAGATTATATACCACTTTATCCAAATCTGCCAGTCCCACTGTAACAGATGTTGTTTCTTCAGCAAATGTTACAGTTGCTTAACCACCAAATCCACGGACCAAAACTTTTTTCCCCTTTCCAACACACCTGTTCCCCTTTCCAACAGCATCTGTCTTTTTTCAACTCATTTTGGGATATGACCAAAAGTGCAACTGTGCAGGGACACCGTACTCAACGCCATCTCAGCACAGCAGCCATCCCTCGGTCCCTCCGATGTGGACAAGTAAAAGACCATTTCCTCCTATCCATGACAAAGCGTTGAGATTCACTCTGTGCAGCACTGGTGTTTAGTGGACAAGTAGATCTAAGATTGCGTACCACATTCTGAAGATACTCCTGTATACGTGCGTCTATTTCTATGGCAGGAATTAGTTCGCCAAATTTTGTCTTGTACCGGGGATCTAACAGTGTGGCAACCCAGTATTCAGGATTAGTTCAAATTCATACAATCCGAGGGTCATGTAGGTAGTGCAGCAAGAAGGCGCTCATGTGTCTTGTGCATCCAGGAGGACCAAGTCCTTGGTGTGTTGGTGGCAGAGAGGTGAGAATCGTGCATCCTTCCTCTGCCCTCTCCCCCCAACCTCGCACAACCGAAATGTGAGCAAGCTCTCACTCATCTGCTGAGTCTTCCATGCCCATCGCCAGTTCGTCCTCCATTTCTTCATGGGCTCCTGCACTTTCATCAACACTTTTTGCTGATACTATGCGCCCTTGTTAATCCCTCTCCCTCACCATGACTGCCGCATAGGTGCCGCTGACCATCTGGACCTCGTAGATCTTGTTATCCCTTCCGCATATGACTCCTCCTGTACTTCCTCCCCTTCCTCTTGTCCCAACACCTGACTCCGAATAATAATTACAGTGTGCTCCATCATGTAGATGACCAGAATTGTCACGCTGAGAATGACATTGCCAGTGCTAAACATCTTCGTCGACATTTCAAAACTGTGTAGCAGGGTGCATAGGTCCTTGATCTGACACCACTCCAGCAGCGTGATCTGCACCACCTCTGGATCAAGTTATCCCAGGCTATATGTCTTACCGTATTTCAGCAGGGCTCTGCGGTGCTGCCACACACGCTGCAACATGTGCAGATTCCAATTCCTGCGTGTCGAAACATCGCATTTACGGCGTTTAACTGCCAGACCCTAAGACTTACGGAGTGATGAAAGTTGTTGAGCTGCTGTGTGCGCACGATGGAAGTGAGCACATAGCGAGCGTGCCCACTGCACAAGGCCATGTAGGCCGTGATGGTGTTTTAAAAATTGCTGGCGAATTCGGTTCAACACGTGAGCCCTAAAAGGCACGTGTGTCACATTGCCCTGAGGATGGCCCGCAGCCAGGTTTGCATCATTGCCGCACACGGCTGTTAAGTCACCAACGGAGTCCGCTCCGTCAATTTGTACTCCGGTCGCCAGGTGACAACGTGTTCCTTTCATGAATAGTGCTGATGATGGGAGAGTAGTCGATGCCAGCGGCGCAGGTGGACGCAGGTTATGCTCACCCACTGGGCTGCATTACCTTGACAGATGCAGAATCTCTGGCTGAATGTAGCTGGTGGGTATCTCACAGATGAAATACCATCATTCAGCTACAACCAATGGGAAGACACCACACCCTTTTTTATGCCCATCCTGTCTGCAGACCACTGCCAGACATAGCTATGAACCTCTGGTTAATTTTACCCCCAGTTCAGTTTTATGATTTTGTGTGCTTGTTACCTGACTACTTTTCCTGCTTGCTGTTTATGTACCTTGTTGGCCGATACGCATTTCACCTCTGCTTGTTTTCTGATTCTTTCCTGGCCGTCCCATTCTGTTCCTGTTCCTCAATTAATGTTTTGACCCTGCCTGACTACTATTCTCTGGAATAGCGGTGTGACTCACATTTCCCATACATTTCAAAGTAAAACTTTGACCGCCTGATGGCATTGAGCTCTGCTGCCAGCATAGTAAGGAGGTGTGTGGTAGTCCTTGTGCGCAGTTGCAAGGAAGGGTGGCCTGACCACACAGGGTTTGCGCCAAGGTAGAGGACCCACACGAGGTTGAAGAGGCAGAAGCAGTGTATTAACTTCTACATACAGAACAAGGATTGAAACAACTCGTGGGGACGGCAAGACTTGTACAGCAGACCCTTCTCCATCTCTCACCATAGTTTGCCAGTGCCCAGTCAGTGACATGTAATGACCCTGTCTATGCTTACTGGTCCAAGTATCTGTGTTGAAATGCACCCTGTCGCACACAGATTTTCTCAAGGAAGTGGTGATGTTGTGTGCGACATGCTGGTGTAGCGCGGGCATGCTTTTCTTGGAGAAGCAGTGGTGATTGGGCATCTGGTACTGGGGCACAGCGACAGACATAAGGTCTGTAAAATCCTGTGTGTCCACTACGCGTAAAGGCAGCATTTCGGTAGCCAACAGCTTACAGAGGGATAGAGTCAACCACTTAGCTTTGTCATGGGTCGCAGTAAGTGGCCTTTTATTTGACCACATCTGAGGGACAGAGATCTGGCTGCTGTCTGTAGACGGTGTTGAGTAGGGTGTCCCTGGAAAAATGCAGGTTTGTGAGAAAAGTGCAGGCGGAGACATGATGTTGCCTTCATCTTGCCTTCAGATCTGTTCATCTTGTATCATTTTTAAAAAACACAGCAAGCAAGGGTTACTCCAAGCGGAGTCTACCTTTTTTCCCCAAATTGGGCACACAGACACCCCATCAGTGGCAGGACTTGTGCCCTAGTTGCAAACAGGATGTTTTGATTTGCATCAAGCACATTCCAAATCCACAAGCATTTACTCTCCCCAGGATGACACAGGGGTAGTAAATTCCTTCTGGATCCATGACTTGTTCATTTTGATGAACGTCAGTCTGTCCACATTGTCACTGGACAGACGCGTGCGCTTATCTGTCAGCACACACCCAGCAGCACTGAAGACACGTTCAGAGACAACGCTGGCAGCTGGACACGACAAAATCTTCAAGGCGTAACTGGAGAGCTCTTGACATTTTTCTAGATTTGAAGCACAAAAGGAGCAAGGCTCCATTTGCAAAGTCATTGCATCGATGTTCATTTGGAGATACTCCTGTATCATCCTCTCCATCCGTTGACTATGTGACACACTTGATGTCTCTGGTGGCCTTGCAAAGGAGGGTCTAAAAAAATTATGAAAAGATTCCATAAAATTGCTGTTACCAGCACCAGATACGGTCCTACTGGTACGGGTAGACTGTTGAAGATGACGAGGCCGTCCCATGTTTGTCAAGTTACAACTGGGAGAATCACTCCCTTCACCTGCACGGTTGTTTGGTGGAAAAGCCGAGCTAAGATCGAGTAACAGCTTCTGCTGATACTCCTGCATACGTGCGTCCCTTTCTATGGGTGGAATTATGTCACAAAATTTGGACTTGTCCCGGGGATCTAATAGTGTGGCAAGCCAGTAGTCATCATCACTTCTAATTTTGACAATACGAGGGTCATGTTGGAGGTAGTGCAACAAGAAGGCACTCATGTGTCTTGCGCAGCCATGCGGACCAAGTCCACGCTGTGTTTGTGGCATAGAGGTGCTAACCGTTCTTTCTTCCTCTGTCATCTCCCCCCAACCTCTTTCAACTTAAATTTGACCAAGGTCCCCCTCATCAGCTGAGTCTTCCATGTCCATGGACAGTTCGTCCTCCATATCTTCATGTCCTCCTGCACCTTCCTCAACATCTCGCCTGCTACCATGCGCCCTTGTTGATCCCTGTCCCCCATGGTCCCATGCCTGCCGCGTTGGTGATGATGAACGTCTGGACCTTGGTGATGTTGTTGTGTCTTGCGCATATGAATCCTCCTGTAGTTCCTCCCCTTCCTGTTGTCCCACCCCCTGACTCCGAATAGTGTTTAGCGTGTGCTCCAGCATGTAAATGACTGTAATCGTCATGCTGATAATGGCATTGTCAGCGCTAAACATATTCGTCGCCATGTCGAAACTGTGCAGAAGGGTGCATAGGTCCGTGATCTGAGATCACTCCATCAGGGTGATCTGCCCCACCTCTGCATCTCGTTGGCCCAGGCTATACGTCATGACGTATTGCACCAGGGCTCTGCGGTGCTGCCACAGTTGCTGTAACATGTGGAGAGTTGAATTCCAGCGTGTCGCCACATCGCATTTCAGGCGATGAACCGGCAGGCCGAAAGACTTCTGGAGCGATGCAAGTCGCTCAGCTGCGGCGCTTGAACGGCGGAAGTGAGCACTGCAGACAGTTTCCGTGCCCTGGTCAGAAGGCCATCTAGGCCGGGATAGTGTGTTAAAAATTGCTGGACAACAAGGTTCAACACGTGAGCCATACAAGGCACGTGTGTCACCTTGCCCAGTTGAAGGGCCGCACCCAGGTTTGCAGCATTGTCGCACATGGCCTTACCAGGCTGCAGGTTGAGTGGAGACAACCATTTATTAAACTCGGACCGCAGAGCTGACCACAACTCCTCAGCTGTGTGACTCTTATTCCCAAGACATGTCAAGCTAAAGACCGCCTGATGCCGTTGCGCTCTGCTGCCAGCATAGTAATGAGGGGTGCGTGATTCCTTCTGCGCAGTGAGAACGCTGGTGGCCTGACCAGGCAGGCTTGGGGCGGAGGTGGAGGACCCAGATGAGGTGGAGGATGCAGAAGCAGTGGCGGAACTTGGACAGACAGAGGATTGACACACAAGTCGTGGGGACGGCAAGACTTGTGCAGCAGACCCTTCACCATCTATCACCATAGTTACCCAGTGCCCAGTCAGCGACATGTAACGTCCCTGTCCATGCTTACTGGTCCAAGTATCGGTGCTGAAATTCACCCGTTCACACACAGAGTTTCTCAAGGAAGCGGTGATATTGTGTGCGACATGCTGGTGTAGCGCGGGCACACCTTTCTTAGAGAAGTAGTGGCGACTAGGCATCTGGTACTGGGGCACAGCGACAGATATAAGGTCTCTAAAATCCTGTGTGTCCACTAGGCGGAAAGGCAGCATTTCTGTAGCCAACAGCTTACAGAGGGATAGAGTCAACCTCTTCGCTTTGTCATGGGTCGAAGGAAGTGGCCTTTTATTTGACCACATCTGAGGGACAGAGATCTGGCTGCTGTGTGTAGACGGTGTTGAGTAGGGTGTCCCTGGAAAAATGCAGCTTTGGGAGGAAAGTGCAGGCGGAGACATGATGTTGCCTTCATCCAAAGTTGGTGCTATCGATGTCTGAGAGAGCTGTACACACTCACTTGTTTCCCCTTCCAAACCAACTGACGACCTACCAAGCAAACTGCCTGTTGCGGTTACAGTGGTGGAAGTTGTGGGTGGAAAAACAGGTGTGACAGCTGTCCCCACAGTCCTAGAAGATGACGAGCGCGCGGATGCCCTGGAAGGGGCAGGCGGTGGATGGTTGGCTCCACTAGGCCGCATTGCAGCACGGTGAGCTTCCCACCAGGCCATATGATATTTATTCATGTGACGATTCATGGAAGAAGTTGTCAAACTGCTGAGGTTTTGACCTCTACTAAGATAACCATGGCAAATGTTACAGATCACATAATTTGGCCGATCTTTTTTTATGTCAAAAAAGGACCAGGCTAGGCAAGGCTTAGAGGCCATGCGACCTGTTGATCCACCCCGAATAATGCTCAGAGGCAGAGTGGTGGCTGAGGATGCAGTTGTAGACGTGCTACCAGTGCTCCGACTGTGTCCAGGAAGGCGCCAGGTTACTTCGACGTCGGTTGCATCCTCCTCCACCGCCTCTATTGACCTCCTCGAGTGTCTGACTGTGGGTTGACAGTAGGTGGGATCTAGAACTTCATCATCAATTGTTGTGTTTGCACTCCCCTCCCCCTCAGACCGAGTTTCTTCTTGCCCTGACCGAATATTTAAGTTGTCATCCCAATCGGGTATCTGCGTCTCATCTTCATCAGTATGTTCCTCATTGCCTATAACCACAGTTGTTGGAAAGGCAGCATTTTGGTAGCCAACAGTTTGCATTTTATGAAAGTCAACCTCCAAGCCATGTCATGCCCTTCTAAAAGCATGTATAACACAGCGAGGGGACTCCAACCACAGTCTCCCTCGTTGCCACTCACTGGGCCACACACACCCCACTTGACTGGCATCGGTTGAGCCCCCTTTTGAAAAAGAAAAAGATGCTTTGCATGAAGCACTCTCAAAAATACGCGTGCCTTTCCCGTCCCCTGGCTGACCCCGGGGAAGAAAAGTCCTCTGAGAGCCATGACTTGTTCATCTTGGTTCTTTTAGAAACACAGCGAGGGGACTCCAACCACAGTCTCCCTCGTTGCCACTCACTGGGCCACACACACCCCACTTGACTGGCATCGGTTGAGCCCCCTTTTGAAAAAGAAAAAGATGCTTTGCATGAAGCACTCTCAAAAATACGCGTGCCTTTCCCGTCCCCTGGCTGACCCCGGGGAAGAAAAGTCCTCTGAGAGCCATGACTTGTTCATCTTGGTTCTTTTAGAAACACAGCGAGGGGACTCCAACCACAGTCTCCCTCGTTGCCACTCACTGGGCCACACACACCCCACTTGACTGGCATCGGTTGAGCCCCCTTTTGAAAAAGAAAAAGATGCTTTGCATGAAGCACTCTCAAAAATACGCGTGCCTTTCCCGTCCCCTGGCTGACCCCGGGGAAGAAAAGTCCTCTGAGAGCCATGACTTGTTCATCTTGGTTCTTTTAGAAACACAGCGAGGGGGCTCCAACCACAGTCTCCCTCGTTGCCACTCACTGGGCCACACACACCCCACTTGACTGGCATCGGTTGAGCCCCCTTTTGAAAAAGAAAAAGATGCTTTGCATGAAGCACTCTCAAAAATACGCGTGCCTTTCCCGTCCCCTGGCTGACCCCGGGGAAGAAAAGTCCTCTGAGAGCCATGACTTGTTCATCTTGGTTCTTTTAGAAACACAGCGAGGGGACTCCAACCACAGTCTCCCTCGTTGCCACTCACTGGGCCACACACACCCCACTTGACTGGCATCGGTTGAGCCCCCTTTTGAAAAAGAAAAAGATGCTTTGCATGAAGCACTCTCAAAAATACGCGTGCCTTTCCCGTCCCCTGGCTGACCCCGGGGAAGAAAAGTCCTCTGAGAGCCATGACTTGTTCATCTTGGTTCTTTTAGAAACACAGCGAGGGGACTCCAACCACAGTCTCCCTCGTTGCCACTCACTGGGCCACACACACCCCACTTGACTGGCATCGGTTGAGCCCCCTTTTGAAAAAGAAAAAGATGCTTTGCATGAAGCACTCTCAAAAATACGCGTGCCTTTCCCGTCCCCTGGCTGACCCCGGGGAAGAAAAGTCCTCTGAGAGCCATGACTTGTTCATCTTGGTTCTTTTAGAAACACAGCGAGGGGACTCCAACCACAGTCTCCCTCGTTGCCACTCACTGGGCCACACACACCCCACTTGACTGGCATCGGTTGAGCCCCCTTTTGAAAAAGAAAAAGATGCTTTGCATGAAGCACTCTCAAAAATATGCGTGCCTTTCCCGTCCCCTGGCTGACCCCGGGGAAGAAAAGTCCTCTGAGAGCCATGACTTGTTCATCTTGGTTCTTTTAGAAACACAGCGAGGGGACTCCAACCACAGTCTCCCTCGTTGCCACTCACTGGGCCACACACACCCCACTTGACTGGCATCGGTTGAGCCCCCTTTTGAAAAAGAAAAAGATGCTTTGCATGAAGCACTCTCAAAAATACGCGTGCCTTTCCCGTCCCCTGGCTGACCCCGGGGAAGAAAAGTCCTCTGAGAGCCATGTCCACATTGTCAGTGGACAGACACGTGTGCTTATCTGCCAGCAGACCCACAGCAGCACTGAAGACAGGTTCAGAGAGAACGCTGGCTGCAGGACACGACAAGATCCCCAAGATGTACGTGGCGAGCTCAGGCAATTTATCAAGATTGGAAGCCAAGAATGAGCAGGGCTCAAGTTGCACAATAATGGCATGTTTCCTTGCATATACTCATATATCTGTGTGTCCTCCTCTTTTTCCTTGTCCAGCTCTTTTGTTTTCGCATGAGTATATGTCCTTGTCACTTTCCCATGTGTTGTGAGTTGTTTGTGACCTTTTGGACACCTTTGAGGGTGTTTTCTAGGTGTTTTTCTGTGTTTGTGATTGCCTGCCATTGTTTCCTATGCAGTTCGAGTTCGGTTCGTCGAACGTTCGACGAACCGAACTCGAACGGGAGGTCCGTTCGGCGAACCAACCTCGAGCCGAACCGCGACCGGTTCGCTCATCTCTACCCGTGAGTGCTCACAGTCTACAGGGGATGGGTGAAGATACAGTAGTTGGGGGTAGAGATGGTCGTGCAGCGGTATAGTAGGCTGAAAGTTATTGCAGGTTGTAGGCTTGTATACAACATATAGTTAAAAGGAAAAATTTTTGGTACCGTGTACAAAATTATTATTACAGGCTTTGATCCCTTCCACACAGGATTAAATCTGTCAGGAGCATTTATGACTTACTACAAAATCTGAGGAATCCGCTCAAGAGAAAGTGAGGGCACCAGGCTTCTGATCTTACATGGATTTTGGGGCTATACAACTTCTTAAAAAATCCAGATCTTCATGTTCATTCAAATTTATTTATAAATGTGAAAGACACAAGCAACCAAACAAGCTACTGCTGTGCACAAAAACTGACGCGTTTCGACTTACAAAGTCTATACCATGAATAAGACTTTGTAAGTCACAACGCGTTGGTGTTTGTTCACAGCAGTAGCTTGTCTGATGGCTTGTGTCTTTCACATTTATAAATAAATTTGAATGAACATGGACTTTGGGCATCTGGATTTTTTTTCTCTTTTACTTCATTGAAGCTTTGACCTGGGTGGCTCCATACACTTCATTTCGATGTGGATCAGGTGGAAAAAGGACTGGCAAGCGATTTTGTCTACTCTATTTCATTTCTAAAACTTTTACACCACGTATCTAATCAAATTAAGTATTTACTTTGTAAGCTCAGTTTATTTGTTTATGTAAATGCCCATTAATTATGTCATGTGGTCTTTTTATGCATATATTTGTGTTTATTCAGATACTTTTTTATACCATTCCTGATGAAGACACCTAAGGGGATGTGCACACGATCAGGACTCACTGCGTCCTGGACGCCGCAGGTTCTGACCTGACCTGCGGGGCCACGAGTCTCCTCCGCAGGAGAACGCAGGAGACCGCAGCTGCTTGTACTCACGATCAGGGTTCGGGCAGCTGCGGTCTCTCGCTTGTGTTCTCCTTACGGAGGACGCATGTGAATTCACAACAAACAATTGACATGCTGCTGTCTGGAAAGACGCTCCGCAGGTCAGTGTTTGCCGTGGAAAAAACAAGCACAGTGGGCACGGGATTTCTAGAAATCCTATCCACTATGCTAGTATTTTACACCACAGAGTTTTGGATGCAGCTGTACACTGATTGTGGGCATGTACTCTGAGAGGTCTCGAAAGCTTGCTTTATAACATCATTTTATTTTTGTTAGCAATTAAAAGGTATCATAACTACAAGATTATTATACTGTTTATCCCACTGAGAGCGATCAATCTTTATACATCATACAAACAGAAATTAATTTAATACTATTTATCACACTTTTCTCCAAACAAGGGGGCACTGTTATATAGCAACATGGAAAATGGGACCATCATTGCTTTAGTGTCATTGGGACATAATAAGAAAAGGCAAAACTGTGACTAACCCAATCTTACCCTTAGACAGATATCTCATTATGCTAAAAGAAACATTTGCTAGATCGGTATCGAAATTGTTGTCGAGAAGCATCCCTAAGCAGCAGGAGGTTAAATAAAACTTAAAACAGGCAGCAAATGTGTTTCTCTACAAGGTCATTTACAACAGCAGTGCTCGGATTACAAAAGAAGTATGTCGGGAAAAGCAGAGAAAGAGACATAAAGCATTTAGAGATATTCCTAGTAAATAGGTCTCAACCAGTCCTTCAGATAGACACCGATGCAGGTTAAGTATGTGATCACTTCAAGCATCATCGGCAATCCCATTTACATTTTGCAGGGGGAATATATGAGATAGTTCCTATGTACTCAATCAAGGAAGGGCTATTGAGCTGAACACATCAGAAGAAATCAGCAGATGAGGCATATGAATTCTCCAGTTTCGAGAAGTGCTGCTAAAAATGTCATCATGAAAAAATAGAAGTGAGTAAAAAATAAAATGAAGGGAAACCTAGAAGAATTGTTCGGCAGCCAGAAGTGCAGACAATCAGCCCATATATTGTGCATGGAAATAGAGCACTGTCTATAATATGGGAAACTGGGCTCCTGCCAACTTAAACTGCTTTCTGCAGGCACTGTCCTTAAACTGCATCTGGGGAATAATCTGTGGTTGCTGAAATCTTGCACGATATATAGTTGTCTATTTCCTCTTGTTGCCATGCCATAAAACATAAGTGCCCTGGGTTGCTTTAAGCAATCTTAATATGTTTTTTTTCTGCCTCGACAGTGTTTTGTAATGTAGCGTTTCGGTTAAGATTGTATAAACTGGTGGATGTGCAAGATTTTATAATCATTTTCTGTTATGGCTAATGCTAAGCAGTAAATATTGTTGTGCGGCGATAGCAGAAATCATTCAGTTCTATATGCAGGATTACAGCCAAGACAATATACAACCATCACCTCTGTATTCTGATGTCATTCAAGTGCCCATGCAGGAGTAGAAACGTTATGACGCCCCTATAGTCCACCTTATCAGGTTTTCATATATCATACAGCCAAGGTAAAAAGACCTATTAATTACATCTGTGGGGTGGCCCGGGCCGATGGGCGTCTCTGGCGCCATCCTACTTCTTGCTTTGCGTGAATCCTACGTCATCCACACAGTCTCCCCCACTGTGGGAAGTGCGCAGGTGCAGGAGCACAATGGAAGACACTGTGTGGATGACGTAAGAAGCGTCATCCACACAAAGTAAGGAGGATCGCACCAGATCTGAACCGGAGTGCCCCGCAGGTGAGTATAATAAAATAATAAAAGGTTTTTTTTTACTTTAATAAAAGGGTTTTTTTTACTTTATGCAGATCGGCTTGGGGACATGTAGACAGTATTCTAGGATACTGTATATAAGGACTTACTGGTGGTTGCCATACTTTATATGAGGAAAACCTGGTGAAAGGTTCCCTTTAATGCTAGAAGTACATTCTTTATAATTTATTTTCAACTATCAGTTGACTCATAAAAAAAATAAGTAACATAACAAAGGCATAGAACCCAACATTAACTTTGATGTTGGTTCTAATAGGACGTAACACCTTAAACGGATTGTCCAGCCCTTGTTTTTTTTTCTTAAAAAAACCCACCTAGAATGTACCACAATGTTGAAATGAAGTATAATCAACTTATCAATCACCAATGATTGTTCTGTGAGGCTGCCCAGGTCCCACGACAGTCTTTATAAATCATGTTCAGGGCACAAATGCATGTGATAACTGCAGACAATAACTGATAGCACCAAAGAGCAATGTATGGTATTATGCACTAATTAGCACCAGTGGTCAAAGGATGATAATAAGCACACAAAATAACAAGGTACTTGAGCAGTCTTCAAAGAAAAACAGCCATAAATTGGTAAAGTGAGCATTTTAGAGCAGTGATTCTCGACTCTAGCCAACAAAGTCCCCAAACAGGTCATGTTTTCAGGATTTCCCCAGTATTGCAAATGTGATGGCATTATTAATAAAGCTTCAGAATTTTCCACATACTCTCTAGCCACATATCAGGACCTGCTCAGGGGTCTTGAGGACTAGAGTGGAGAAACACTGTTATTTAGCATGTTGGATCTTCTTTAATAGATGTTTTGTTTTGTATAATCTTAGCCAAGGGTGGGCAATTATTTTTCCCTAGGGGACACATGAGAGACTGTGACTGTTGTGGAAGGCCGAAACAATAGGCTAAAAATAATTTATCTCAATATTAATATAAATATATTAATTATATTTTTATTTTACATTGATATTATGAGGGGATGCTGATAAGTCTTTGGCTTTACCCAGAAAGAAACAAGATAGGATGATGAAACATTACATTTATTCCATATACTCTCCACTGATGTCAACACACTTCTTACATCAGTATTCCAAGTTCTGTAAGCTTAGCAAAAAGAAGGATTTTGGTTGTACCTCAAACTAGGCATCTGTAGCAGCCATGGCATCAGCAATGGTGTGAAATTTGGTACCCTTGAGGTATTACTTCAGGTTTGGAAACAGATGATAGTTGGAGGGAGCTAGATCTGGTGATTAAGGTGAGAGGTCAACCAGCTAGAAGCCCTGCTCTACCAGTTTTGCCATGGTTGCTTGTCCAGTGTGAGTGGAGGCGTTGTCTTGCAGGAACGAAATTCCTTTGGACAGGTTGCCGTGCCTTTTGGCCTTCAGAGCTGCCTTCAATTGGGCCAAAAGTTCAATGTAATACCTTGCATTGATGGTGGAACCCTTTTGAAGGTAGTCCACTAGCAGCACGCCTTCCTTATCACAGAACACAGACGTCATCACCTTAGTGCCTGATTTTTGCACCTGAACTTCTTTGGACAAGGAGAACCACTGTGCCTTCACTCTTTTGACTGCTCCTTGTTTTCAGGCTCGCACAAATAAATCCAGGTCTCATACATAGTGATCAGTCGATCCAGGAAGTTCTTATCAGTCTGGAAACGCTGACAAATGGACCTGGAAGTATTCACTGGCATGCTTCTCTGATCTGTTGTCAAACATTTGGGAACCCACTTTGCAGATAGCTTCCTCATGTCCAAATGTTCATGGATAATGACACAGACACGTTCACGGGAAATCCTAATGATGTCTGCTATTGCTTTAGCTGAAATTTGTCGATTCTCCAGTATGAGGTTGTGCACAGTATCGACGATCTCCGGAACAACAACCACTCTTGGTCATCCAGGACGTTTCTCATCATTGACGCTGAAGTGGCCCGTTTTAAATTTTGCAAACCAGGTCTTAACTTTGGAATATGAAGGGCATTTATCCCCCAATATCTGCAACATATCACCATGAATATCCTTCATGAACTTTCCTTGCAGAAACAAGAATTTTATCACTCCTCTGCTCTCAGTTGCTGTGAATATTGCATTAGACTCCACCATTTTGTTTTCCCGCGTGTGAAGAACACTGTTGCCATATGCAACAAACACAAAATTTTGAAAACATTATTAGACACATAAGGCTTTCATGTGATGTAACATTTGTTACCATAAAAACAAAAAAAGATCACAAATCCAAAGACATCATCAGCCCCTCGTAATTGTATCACTTAATATTGAGCAGAGTTAGGTATGCTGACATCCTCTTATATACCATATGAGCCCACATACAGCCCTCCTATACACAGTATGAGCCCCCACACAGGCCCCTACATACTGTATGAACCCATACAGGCAGCCTATACACAGCATCAGCATTACACAGCCCCCCTATATAGAGTATGAGTACCCCTCTATACAGTATGAGCTCCACACAGTTCCCCCATATAAATTATGAGCTCCCACACAGGCCGCCTATATAAAGTATGAGCTCCCACACAGGCCGCCTATATGCAATATGAAACCACACACAGTCTTCTATATACAGTATGAGCCTTCACACATCCTCTTTATAGATAGTATTAGCCCCACATAGCTTCCTTATACACAGTATAAGCCCCCACAAAGTCCCTCTTTACACAGGACGAGCCCCCAAATAGTCTCCTTATACACACTATAAACCCCACATAGCCCAGTAAATGCAGTATGAACCCCAAATAGCCACTAATATATAGTATGAGCCCTCAAATAGACCCCAATATACAGTATAAGCCCTATATACACTATGAGCCCCCACAAAGACTCCCTGTATAAAGTATGAGCCCCCACACAGTCCTTCTATATACAGTAAGAGCCCTCGCATAGCCTCTTTATACACAGTTTGAGCCCCCACAACATATTAGGCAACGATTTTGACAAATATTTGACAAACAAAATGCTGCCTAAAAAAACCAATGTGCACATGAAATTTTCTGACTTCTCTGGGGAAGCACAACACATGCATTTTGTCATTGACACAGTGCTGTTTAAAACTCAGCCAAAACGCAGGAAAAAAGCACACATGTGGGCATAACCTAAAAAAAAGCAGCATGTCACTTCTTCATTGCGTTTTGGTTGCATTTTTTACCTATTGAAATGAATGAGGTGAGTCAAAATGCAACCAAAATGTTTAGCTGTGCATTTACACTGCATTTTGGTTGCAGTTTGTATGCGTTCTTGTCAAGAACAATGCAGGTCTTTTGGTCTCTCTCTGTCGGTTTCTCTCTCTCTGTCTCTCTGTCAGTGTCGGTCTCTCTCTCTCTATGTCGGTCTCTCCCCTCTATCTCTTTTGGTGTCGCTCTCTCTCTCTGTCAGTGTCAGTCTCTCTCTTTCTCTGTCAGTCGGTTTCTCCCTCCTTCATACTCACCGATCACTGGCGCGGTGTTGCACGGCTGTCACGCTGCTTCTCATCTCATATTCACTGCTTCACCAGCCCACCGGCACCTATGATTGGTTGCAGTCAGACAAACCCCCACGCTGAGTGACAGCTGTCTCACTGCAACCAACTACAGCCGCCGGTGGGCGGGTCTATATAGTGCAGTACAATAAATAAATAATAAAAAATACGACATGCTATTTCCCCCCCCCCAATTGATACCCGGCCAAGATAAAGCCACACAGCTGAGCGCTGGCATTTTCAGACTGGGGAGGCCTATCGTTTTTAGGCTGCGCCCCAGCCTAAAAATATCAGCCAGCAGCTGCACGGAATTGCCGCATCCATTAGATGCAACAGTCCAAGGACCTTACCCGGCTCTTCCCGAATTGCACTGGTGTGGTAGCAATTGGTGTAATAAGGAGTTAATGGAAACCCATAGCTGCCACTAAGTCCTAGGTTAATCATGGCAGGCATCTATGAGACACCCCCCCCATGATTAACCTGTAAGTGAAAGTAAATAAACACATACAACCCAAAAATCCTTTATTTGCAATAAAAGACAAAAAAAACACCCTTTTTCACCACTTTATTAACCCACCAAATACCCCTTCAGGTCCAACGTAATTTACACGACGTTCCACGACGCTTTCAGCTCTGCTACATCAGAAGCTGACAGCGAGCGGCCATAGAGTGTCGCGGGCGAAGGGGCCGCGCTCGCTACGCTTGGATCCGCGGCTGCTGCTTCTCAGTGGCTGGAACGGTGGGCCGGACCCGGGGACTCAAGCAGCGCTCCTCGCCCATGAGTGAAAAGGGGGGTGGTTTGTTTGGGGAGATAGTCCGTGACGCCACCCACGGGTCGTGGTGATAATGGGCACAACCGCTGTTGGTGACGGGGATCCCGGGAGCGAAGGCAGGGAGCAGCTAGGATGTTGGTTCCCCCTCCATGGGTAGGGGTTGGTGATCACGGGGCCCGGTGGTGATACGGGGAGGCAGGGTAGCTGGGGTGCAGGGTTGCGGAGGCAGCGCGGCGCAGTGCCGGATGGCACTGTTGTACTCACTCAGGCACAGATTCACAGAGTCTCAGGTAAACAAAACGGCTGGATGGACAGGTCCCGCAGCCGGCTGCAGTGTCTTTGCTCTCCCCGGACAGGTTGATGGTGGCTGTCTTTCCCTTCACCTTTGTAGAATGTCTTGACTCCGATGGTTTCCTAACGGAAGTCCGCTCCCCGGCGTGTATGTACCGAAGGAGCCCGTTTTGCCCGCAGGCGCTGGCCCTTGGATCTCTAGCCTATGGCGGTGGCTTTTTTATCCTCTGTTGCCTTCTGTCGGGTCTTGGGTGTTAGGGAACCCCTGGGGTTCCGGTCACTCTCGGATTTGACCATTGTCAGTGGCTCCCAGCCTGGTCGGGGTCCGATGGCCCTGCCTTTGTGCTTTGTACAAATCTACTCCCTGGTTCGGTAACGGCGGGCCACTGCCCGTCCCCGCTCCTATGGTTCCGCTGACTTGCACCACCTCCTGCAGACGGTCACCACCGTCTGCCGACCTTGCTGACAGTGCCTGGGCTCCTACCCAGACACTAGCAGTTTCTCCACTCCAAACTCAACTCCTCACTCCACTTCCACTGAACTCCAAACTGAACTAACTGCTTTTTCCCGCCTCCAGGCCTGTGAACTCCTCGGTGGGTGGGTCCAACTGCCTGGCTCTGCCCCACCTGGTGTGGACATCAGACCCTGGAGGGAGGCAACAAGGATTTTGTTTGACTGTTGTTAACTATCCAGGGGAGGGGGTGTGTGCGATGTTGTGCTTGTGACTACCTGGCTAGTCCAGGGCGTCACAAGAGTACGACCGCTAGCTGTGAGTTCCACGCAGCAACTGAAGTGAGTCAAGCTAACAGCGGTGCCCTCACTCAGCTGATTTGCGGTCACAGGTGAGTCCTTCACCTGTGACCGCAAATCAGGCTGCTAGATGATAGTGAATTCGGGTGAAGTTCTGACGTTACAGCTGGGGGCCACGTACTACTGCCTGTGTCCTGGCACTGACCTTAGGAGTTCACCTGAGTTCAAGACAGCATACAGAGACAGAGCAACGCTATGACAATGAACTCAGATGAAGCTCTTACGTCACAGCTGCTGGCCCCGCACTACTGCCTATGTCCTGGCACTGACATCAGAGGTTCACCCGAAGTTCATTCTCATGGCATGGCTCTGTCTCTGTCTGCTGTTTAGAAAACAGAGTGGAACACATGGAAACCCCTTATACATCATTAATTTGCATGCGGTTGCTCCTTATAAAGACAATGTAGGAAACTGAGAAAGAAAAGGGAGTAACAACCAGAGTCATGTGTTTCAAGAATACATTTCAAACAAGATCATCTCTATGAAAAACTTCACACATCTTTATTAAATACAAAAGATATACATATAATAAATTACATAAAGAGTGATCTAAAATTACAAGATAAGTCACATATAGGTAACAGATAAAAATCCAGAGCAAAGCATTAGGTCTGGTGGGTCACCATGGGGAGTGAAGGCAGAGTTATGTGGACACGTGCCAATTACATCATAGTGATAGTTGCACATGTCATCATTGTAATATACATTCCTGCTTACCCATGGTAATCCTGTGCAGACCAACAGCCACCGCACCCTCTTACGTCACAGCTGCTGGCCCCGCACTACTGCCTATGTCCTGGCACTGACATCGGAGGTTCACCCGAGTTCATTCTCATGGCATGGCTCTGTCTCGGTCTGCTGTTTGCAGGCAGTCATGCTATCTATTCTTTCTATCTATTTTTTCTCTCTATCCCTCTATCTATGTATTTTACCTATGTATCAAATCCTATCCTATCATATTCTATTTCTCCTTTAATAACGCACTGTCCAAAACGCAGCCCAAGCGCAGGGAAAACAAAGGGAAAACGCGTCAAAAACGCATGCGTTTTTACCACGTTTTTTTTTTTTCAAACGCAGTGTTTACATTTGTCAAAGTCAGCCAGAGGGTGCATTTTTTTGACAAATCCAGAACGTAGCATGCGGACATGCCTTATTATATGTCCTATTGGGATTATGTATGATTTTTATATACTTTTCTATGTTGTCATAGCAACAATGTAAAAAAGACAACAGAAGGGTCGAAAAGTCCAAATTAAGATTTTGTTACTATTTGTCTATACCCTGTGTACTTATTATATAAATAAAATATTTTAAAGAAAAAAAAATATTTCTTGTATCTGAAGTTTCTGAAATCAAAAGAGTCTGGTTATTTTTTCTCTGTGCTAGCCAGCACAACCAATACGTTCAATCTTATTGAGTGCTTGTCAATTAATTGTCAATATATTCATGGAGGTGCCTGTGAATAAATTAGGATGTATTGGCTAGAATGCTTTGCTTGATGTTGAATGACTCCGATGAGATCACATTTTTCTATATCAAGTATTGTGCTATGGAATACCTAGCGGTAGATCTATATATAGGACTAGCTGTACTACCCGGTTTCGCCTGGGTTAATAACTAGTAACAAAATAGAATGTATTAACAAAAATGTATTGTGCACACAAAAACCACAAAACAAATAGATAGAAATGTAATTATAAAAAGCCAAAAACTAAGCTAATAGAAGCATTTCACAAAATATATTTCAACACCATAGATATTCCACACAGATTTAACTAAATTGGCCAAGTAATGTGCTCCGTCTGTCTCTTTCCCCGTCTGTCTCTGTCTGTCTCTTTTTTTGTCTGTCTCTATCTCTCTGTTTCTTTCCCCATCTGTCTTTTTCTAGGTCTGTCTCTTTCCCAGGTCTGTCTCTTTCCCCGTCTGTCTCCCCGTCTCTTTGTCTGTGTCTTTTCCTGTCTGTCTCTTTCCCTGTCTGCCTGTCTCTGTCTGTCTCTTTCCTTGTCTGTCTCTATTTCTCTGTCTCTTTCCCCGTTTCTCTCTATCAAGGTCTGTGTCTTTCCCCATCTATCTTTGTCTGTCTCGCTGGCTGTCTCGTCCTATCCTGTCTGCATGTCTCTGTCCCTGTCTGCATGTCTGTCTGTCTCTTTCCCCATCTGTCTCTTTCCCTGTCTGTCTCTTCCCCCGTTTCTATCTTTCCCTGTCTGTCTCTTTCCAGGTCTGTCTTTTTCCAGGTCAGTCCCATTCCAGGTCAGTCTCTTTCCAGGTCTGTCTCTGTCTGTCTCTTTCCAGGTCTGTCTCTGTCTGTCTCTTTCCCCGTCTGTCTCTGTCTGTCTCTTTCACCATTTGTCTCTGTCTGTCTCTTTCCCTGTCTGTTTCTATGTCTCTGTCTCTTTCCCTGTCTGTCACTCTGTCTGTCTCTTTGTCTGTCTCTGTCTGTCTGTCTGTCTCTCTCTCTGTCTCTGTCTGTCTCTCTCTATCCGTCTCCCCACCGACATCTTATTGCCTCACGTATAAGCTTCTTATACTATGAATGTCTTTTGTTCCTATAGCAACCAATCACAGCTCCTACTAATAACCTGTAGTTCCAGGCTCCATTTACTTTAATGGAGGCATGTTTTTTGGAGAGTAACTGTAAAGCACGGGGTTAAATTTTCCTTTCAAAACATAGTCTATGACGTTCCCTGGGTCACATGAGGTGTCTGTGCAAAATTTCGTGATTGGAAATGCGACGATGCGGATACACTTTTTGTTTCACTTTTTTCCCATTATGTAGAAAGGGGCAAAATTGATTGGTAAATTGGAACGCGCGAGGTTAAAATTTCACCTCACAACATAGCCTATGACGCTCTCGGGGTCCAGACGTGTGAGTGTGCAAAATTTTGTGGCTGTAGCTGCGACGGTGCAGATGCCAATCCCAGGACAGCTTCACCCGAGTTAATAACTGTTGTTAACAAAATAGAATGTATAAATAGAATGTATTAACGCCCGGGATAGTAACTGTCTCTCTGTTTCTCTCCCATTCTCTGTCTGTCTCCCCCTCTGTATATATCTCTCTGTCTCTCTCTCTATGTCTTTGTCTGTCTGTCTCTTTCCCTCTCTCTCTGACTGTCTCTGTCTCTTTCTCCGTCTGTCTCAATCTCTTTCCCTGTCTGTCTATCTATCTCTGTCACTTTCCCTGTCTGTCTCTTTCCCTGTCTGTCTCTTTCCCTCTCTTTCCCTGTCTGTCTCTTTCCCTGTCTGTTTCTTTCCCTCTTTCCCTCTGTCTCTCTCCCTGTGTCTGTCTCTTTGTCTGTCTCTTTACCTGTCTTTGTTTGTCTCTTAGCCTGTCTGTCTCTTTCCCTCTCTTTCCCTGTCTGTCTGTTTCCCTGTGTCTGTCTCTGTCTCTTTATCTGTGTCTGTCTCTTTACCTGTCTATGTCTGTCTCTTAACTTGTCTCTCTCTTTACCTCTCTTTCCCTGTCAGTCTATCTCTTTGTCTGTGTCTGTCTCTTTGTGTCTGTCTCTTACCCTGTCTGTGTCTGTCTCTTTCCCTGGCTGCATTGTGACATACCAACATTCCATTTAAGGGCATGGCTGCACATTCTTCTGAAGTTCTGGCTGCACTGTGGCTCCCAGCTCCATTCGCTTTAATGGAGGCACTTTTTTTGGTGAATAACTGTAAAGCGCGGGGTTAAAATTTCCTCTCACAACATAGCCTATGACGCTCTCGGGGTCCAGAAGTGTGAGTGTGCAAAATTTTGTGGCTGTAGCTGCGACGGTGCAGATGCCAATCCCGGACACACACACACACACACACACACACACACACACACATTCAGCTTTATATATTAGATGGATGTGATTTCTTATGGAGACGAAGTCAGTACTTATGCCCTATAGTTTTATTATTCACATCATTGCTTAATCATGTACTGTAGATCTTAAGAGATAAAGTCTTACTTTCTTAAGTTTCCATATAAAGGTGCTGTATAGAATGCCTGAATGAAACATCAAAACTTATTATTATAGTTTTTATTGCTTATTTATATAGCTTTCATTTTTCATACAGTAATAATGCTGTATGGTGCGAGACATGACAAAATGAAAACATAAATGTATATATTAAATTTGTATAAATAATGATCCATGTATGAACAAATTTTCAGTAATTTACATATACAGTAAATATATATATATATATATATATATATATATATATATATATATATATATATAGTAGCAATGGTAGAACAACCGGGCACAGCTAATCCAAGCAGTAATATGCTGTTAAATCATTCCTCATATCTGAAGAGCCAGGTGTGCACTTCCCATTCCCAGAAGAATGCAGATCATGTCTAAGGCTATGTGCGCACTAGACCGTTTTTCCCGCGGATTTACCCGCGGATTTGCCCCGGAAATTTCTTGAGAAATGTCTGCAATCTTTGTGCAGACATTTCCCATGAAATTCAATGAGAAAAAAAAATAGCTGTGCGCACTGTGCGGATTTTTCTCAAGAAAATTTCTTGAGAAAATTTTCTCGAGAAACTTTCTTGAGAAAATGTGCATGTCCATTAATTTCCGCAGGTACCGGGGGTATTCCGGGGGTATTCCGCAGGTAGCAATGATGTGCGGTATACCCCCGGAATAGCCGCGATTTACCTGCGGTAATGCCCATCGCTGCCTGCGGTTTTGCAGGAAGCGATGTCATTATGCCAGGAAGAGGAGCAGAGGAAACACACGTCGCACTCCCTGGACGCCGCACAGAAGCACTTCCGTGCGACCTCCAGGTGCCCGTGCAGTGTGTGTCCTGCTCCGGCCTCGCGGCTGCCTGCACTGCAGGGTGTCAGTGTCTGCTCGCAGTGTCAGCAGCCTGTCACGCGGCAGCGCAGGCAGACACTGACATCCTGCAGTGCTGGGAGCCGCGGGGATGACGATCGCTGCTGTCAGGAGGTGAGATCATTACCTGCTGTGACGATCTCCTGCCTCCTGACATCACCGCGGTCACTGCTGTCTATGCCCGTCTCGCGAGCGGCCCGAGACTGTCATTAGCGGTGACGTCACGGGCTCTCGCGATAAGTCAGTGACAGCGCTGACGTCAGCAGTACAGGAGATGATCACAGAAGGTAATGATCTCATCTATGCTCCTGATGGCAGCGCTGGTCATCCCCTGCAGTGACCTGAGCTGACCTATTGATGTTAGCTCAGGTCACTGCATTGCTCTCCCAGCCAATGGGGAACATTCTGTTCTTCATTGACTGGGACAGCGACTATGGTATGGA
The DNA here is from genome assembly GCF_048569485.1 of Anomaloglossus baeobatrachus. Lineage (NCBI taxonomy): Eukaryota > Metazoa > Chordata > Amphibia > Anura > Aromobatidae > Anomaloglossus > Anomaloglossus baeobatrachus. The sequence goes on from NC_134356.1 coordinate 468,636,688, forward strand.
TCGCCGTGCCCCCCCCCCCCCCCTTATTGGATTACGCCGGACGTGGAATTGATTGTGCTCTTTTCAATAAATTGGTTAAAGAGGGAATGTTTTGGGGAGTGTTTTTTCAAATAAAACTTTTTTTGTTGTCTATTTTTTAATTATTACTGACTGGGTTGGTGATGTCGGGTATCTGATAGACGCCTGACCTCACCAACCCCAGGGCTTGATGCCAGGTGACATTACACATCTGGCATCAACCCCATATATTACCCCGTTTGCCAACGCACCAGGGCGCGGGATGAGCTGGGGCAAAGCGCCAGGATTGGCACGTCTAATGGATGCGCCACTTCTGGGGCGGCTGCGGCCTGCTATTTTTAGGCTGGGGAGTGTCCAATAACAGTGGACCTCCCTAGTCTGAGAATATCAGACCCCAGCTGTCCGCTTTACCTTGGCTGGTGATCCAATATGGGGGGGACCCCACGTTTTTTGTTTTAAATTATTTATATAATTTAAAATAACAGCGTGGGGTGCCCACTGTTTTGGATTATCAGCCAAGGTGAAGCTGCCAGCGGTGGTCTGCAGGCTGCAGCCGTCTGCTTTACCCTAGCTGGCTACAAAAAATGGGGGGACCTCACGTCATTTTTTTTTAATTATTTATTTATTTTATGGCTAAATACAAGGCTAAGCACCCTTTAGGCTACTTTCACACATCCGGCTTGAGCTCTGCGGCTCAATCCGGCTGTGCAAGCTATGCAACGGATGCGGTGAAAACACCGCATCCTTTGCATAGGTTTTTCCTTTGCGGCCAGTCCGGTTTTTGCCGCTTGTGGCATGCTACTGAGCATGCGCAGTGGCAAAAACCGCATGCGGCGGCCGGATGCGGTTATTGCCGCATTGCGCCGCATCCGGCTGCCATAGGCATGTATTGAAAAATGTGCCGCATCGGCCGAATGCGGCGCGATGCGGTTTTTTTTGCCGCACGAAAAAACGTGCCAGGCAACGTTCCATCCGGCCGCCGCATCGGCTACATCTGCCGCATGCGGCAAAAAACGGACGGAACGCAAGGCCATGCGGCACAATGCGGCACTAATTAAAGTCTATGCAGGAAAATCGCAACCGGCAGCAAAAAAAAACGGTTGCGATTTTCATGCAAAGTGCCGGATTGTGCCGCATTCCAGAAAGCGGAGGTGTGAAAGCAGCCTAAGTGCCACATGAAAGTCACTAAAGGGTGCCAGCTTAGAAAATGCAGGGAGGTGGAACATTATATAGGTTTTTCTCATCTATCTATCTATCCATCTATCTATCTATCTATCTATCTATCTATCCCTCTATCTATCTATCTATCTATCTATCTATCCCTCTATCTATCTATCTATCTATCTATCTATCTATCTATCTATCCCTCTATCTATCTATCCCTGTATCTATCTATCTATCTATCTATCTATCTATCTATCTATCTATCTATCTATCTATCTATCTATCCCTCTATCTATCCATCTATCCCTCTATCTATCTATCTATCTATCTATCTATCTATCTATCTATCCCTCTATCTATCCATCTATCCCTCTATCTATCTATCTATCTATCTATCTATCTATCTATCCCTCTATCTATCTATCTATCTATCTATCCCTCTATCTATCTATCTATCCCTCTATCTATCTATCTATCTATCTATCTATCTATCCCTCTATCTATCTATCCCTCTATCTATCTATCTATCTATCTATCTATCTATCTATCTATCTATCCCTCTATCTACCTATCCCTCTATCTATCCCTCTATCTATCTATCTATCCCTCTATCTATCTATCCCTCTATCTATCTATCTATCTATCTATCTATCCCTCTATCTATCTATCTATCTATCTATCTATCTATCTATCTATCTATCTATCTATCTATCTATCTATCCCTCTATCTATCTATCTATCTATCCCTCTATCTATCTATCTATCTATCCCTCTATCTATCTATCTATCTATCTATCTATCTATACTATCTATCCCTCTATCTATCTATCCATCTATCCCTCTATCTATCTATCTATCTATCTATCTATCTATCCCTCTATCTATCTATCTATTCATCTATCTATCCCTCTATCTATCTATCTATCCCTCTATCTATCTATCTATCTATCTATCCCTCTATCTATCTATCTATCTATCTATCTATCCCTCTATCTATCTATCCATCTATCCCTCTATCTATCTATCTATCTATCTATCTATCCCTCTATCTATCTATCTATTCATCTATCTATCTATCCCTCTATCTATCTATCTATTCATCTATCTATCCCTCTATCTATCTATCTATTCATCTATCCATCTTTCCCTCTATCCATTATCTGTCTATCGATTATCTTTATTATTTATTGCAGGGACAAACCTGCGGTAAATCCGCGGTAAATCCGCGGCAAATTCGCGGCAAATTCGCGGCAAATTCGCGGCAAATCCGCGGCAAATCCGCGGCAAAAACGCATGCGGATTTGGTGCGGATTTTTTCCGCAGGTCCGGAAATCTTTCACTGGCAGAAGTTTCTCAAGAAATTTTCTTGAGAAACTTCACATTTCTAGTGCGCACATAGCCTAAGATCCAGAGGAAGATAGAAGCAGGCGGCACTGGTCGGCATCCAAGTTGCGGTATTTTATTTTTATATTATTTCATGAGAAAAAAGGGGGTACAAGTGGTGGGGGAGGGGGAGGGGGAGCTCACAACGCCAGACAACGGCGAGTCATTTCGCACTCCTTGTGCTTCAACAGGTCCTGTCAGGCGAAGCACAAGGAGTGCAAATGGCTCGCCGTTGTTCGACGTTGTGAGCTCCACCTCACCCTCCCCTACCACTTGTACCCCCTTTTTTCGCATGAAATAATATAAAAATAAAATACCGCAATTTGGATGCCGACGAGTGCCGCCTGCTTCTATCTTCCCCTGGATTATATATATATATATATATATATATATATATATATACTTAAGAAACGTACCTTAGTTTTAGATTTGCGGATTAGGCAATCCACCTATTTATACTGACTTTCCTCAATTTATAGAGGAGTTGTTCTCTAAAATTTTAATACCCTTACACTCCATAGCACGATAAACATTAGATAAAAAATGAACTACTCATACTCTCCTTACCGCTCACTTCTCTGGCCCCTTCGCTCAGCACCGTCATCCATCTGGTCCTCGTCACATCCTCATATTACTGCCACATTCGTCCGAGGACAGGACCGGTGACGTGAGGAACAGAGGGGACAGAGGTGAGCAGTAAGGGGGGGATGAGTAGTTGTTTTTTTTTTAAATTTTTAACCTTTTGATGGACTTTTATGGTTTAGAAAGATGGTGGCTGCTGGAAGCAAGTCACGCAAATTACAAAAAAATTTAGCATTTTGGGGATAGCATTTTTTTTGTACATTTTGAGCAGTATTCAATTCCACTTGAATAGTCACATAGTCTAATTGAATTGAATAGTCTCATCTCTGCTTACTTTGTGTATGTTTAAAGGTGTAAAGTGTGTGTAAAATAGTAATAAACACAATTAGGAAATTTGTATGTTTCTTAGGCCCCTTTCACACGTCAGTGATTCTGGTACGTTTGTGCTTTTTTTTAAACGTACCAGAATCACTGACATATGCAGACCCATTATAATGAATGGGTCTGCTCACACATCAGTGATGTTTCACTGACCATGTCTCCGTGCGGCGTACCCGCATGTGCGTGATTGCCGCATGGAGACATGTCCATTTTTTTCTGGCATCACTGATGTCCCACGGACCACGCAGTGGTGTGATCCGTGAAACACGTGCCAGAAAAAACGTGCTTTTAAAATAAAAATCATTTTAACTCACCTGGCTCCAGCGACGCTCTCTGCAGCCCGTTCTGCCGGCTGCTTCTGAGCCGGCTCATTACTGTCGCGCATATTCATGATGCATGACACAGCCGACCCGGAAGCAGCTGCTGCGGGGGTCAGCGCTGGCCGGATGCTGCACCGCGGGAGCGATCAGCACCATGGAGAGCGGGAGCGCGCACAGGTGAGTTAATCTCTAAGTGCAATCACGGGCCACGGAGAACGGAGCCCGGATTGCACTTAGACAACCCACGTGTGCCGGGATTCACGGCACACGAAGGGACATGTGCGTGTTTTACACGCCAGTGAAAAACGTCAGTGTTTTTCACTGACGTGTGAAACGGGCCTAAATAACACTTTAAAATGTATGCAATGAAAAGTAACTATACAGACATGTTAGTTTGCTGGTATGTCACTTGGGTGTTATGTCTAAATAAAGAACTCTGAGACATTGATATGTACAGAAATATTAATGGGCAATGACTGCATAAAGAAAATTCCGACTAAAGGCTACTTTACACACTGCGATATCGGTCTCGATATCGCTAGTGTGGGTCCCCGCCCCCATCTGTTGCGCGACACGGGCAAATCGCTGCCCGTGTCGCACAACAGCCGTCACACATACCTGTCCGGCGACGTCGCTGTGACGGGCGAACCGCCTCCTTTCTAAGGGGGCGGTCCGTGCGGCGTCACAGCGACGTCACTGAAGCGTCACTGAACCGCCGCCCAATAGCAGCGGAGGGGCGGAGATGAGCGGGACGTAACATCCCGCCCACCTCCTTCCTTCCTCATAGCGGCCGGGAGGCAGGTAAGGGGAGCTTCCTCGTTCCTGCGGCGTCACACGCAGCGATGTGTGCTGCCGCAGGAACGAGGAGCAACTTCGTTACTGCTGCAGTAACGATTTTTAAGAATGGACCCCCATGTCGCCGATTAGCAATTTTGCACGTTTTTGCAACGATGCAAAATCGCTTATCGGTGTCACACACAACGGCATCACTAATGCAGCCGGATGTGCGTCACAAATTCCGTGACCCCAACGACTCCGCATTAGCGATGTCGCAGCGTGTAAAGCCCGCTTAAGACAGGAGACTTAACATGTATACCGTATTTTTCGGATCATAAGACGCACTTTTTTCCCCCCAAATGTTGGGGGAAAGTTGGGGGTGCGTCTTATGGTCTGACTGTGGCTGCGGGGAATGAGGGTGCTGCGGTGGAGCGGGTCATCGGGGGCACGAGCAGGCTACTATAGCAGCCTGCCGTGACCACGTGTGCCCGCTCATTACATATGCACGCCCATCCTCCCGCCCATTTCTCAGCGCAGAAGCCGGCGCTGACAGGTGGGCGGGAGGACGAGCGGGGACGCGCGCATAGTAAAGAGCCGGTCCACATGATCACCCCTGGCAATTACAGCCTGGAGTGATCATGTGCGGCTGTATTCACTGCCCCCGCACATCATTATCAGCGCGGGGTGCAGTGAATCAGTACACTCACCCGTCCCCGTGTGTGGAGCCGTTCCCCCACAGCACGCGATGTCTTCCTGTCTGTGCCGGTCAGCTGATCTGTGCTGATCAGCTGATCGGCACAGACAGGAAGACATCGCGTGCTGCAGGGGAACGGCTCCACACACGCAGGTCAGCGGCACAGAGAGGAAGATGATCGGTGCTGGAGGGAGTGAGGAAAAGGTGAGTATAAACGTTTGGTTTTTTTTGTCTGTGCTATAGGATACAGGCCATATACCAGGATGGTATATGAGCACGATGGGGGCATATAGCAGGATGGGAGTATATGAACAGGATGGAAGTATATGAACAGGATGGGGGTATATGAACAGGATGGATGGGGGGTATATGAACAGGATGGAAGTATATGAACAGGATGGATGGGGGGTATATGAACAGGATGGGGGTATATGAACAGGATGGGGGTATATGAACAGGATGGGGGTATATGAACAGGATGGGAGTATATGAGCAGGATGGATGGGGGGTATATGAACAGGATGGGGGTATATGAACAGGATGGGGGTATATGAACAGGATGGGGGTATATGAGCAGGACGGATGGGGGGTATATGAACAGGATGGGGGGCATATGAACAGGATGGGGGGTATATGAACCGGATGGGGGGTATATGAACAGGATGGGGGTATATGAACAGGATGGGGGCTATATGAACAGGATGGATGGGGGCTATATGAACAGGATGGGGGTATATGAACAGGATGGGGGTATATGAACAGGATGGGGGCTATATGAACAGGATGGATGGGGGCTATATGAACAGGATGGGGGTATATGAACAGGATTGGGTATATGAACAGGATGGGGGTATATAAACAGGATGGGGTATATGAATAGGATGGGGGAATATGAGCAGGATGCTGGTATATAAGCAGGATGGGGGTTTATAGCAGGATCATATACAAGGCAGGAGGATCATTACCAGGATGGGGTACCTTAGTAGAGAATTTGGGGACATTACCCCCATAACAGTGTCAGCAGCAGATCCTCGCCCCATAACAGTGTGTCATGACCACATTTTTTTGCTTAAAGTTTTATTTTCCTATTTTCCTCCTCGAAAACCAGGGTGCGTCTTATAGTCCGGTGCGTCTTATAGTCCAAAAAATACGGTAATTTAGATAGAGAAGTAATAATGACAAGAAGCAAACTCACGATCTATCAAATATGATGTATAGGATGACTCTACAAAAAGCTGCATAGTAAAATTTTCTGCCATTAAGGGGCTATTGGGACCCCTCAGGTGCCAGAAAGAGATGGGATATCTAATTCTGTACAACCTTAAAAAAGACCCCTGATATTAATTATGAAGATAACGTCCCATTTTTTCTGGAAAGTATTGATATCACCGAGAAAAACAAGATTTGCCAATGAAGTGTTCCCTTTTAATTGCTATATTCATGGTACAGCTTTATCACTAACTAAATAAGGAAATATGTAGTAATTAAGATTGAATTTAAAGGGAACCTTTCATCTAATTCATGTTGACCAAACTATGGGCAGCATGAATCAGACACTGGCCCCATTATTACAGTCATGCATGTTTCACTCATATGCGGAGAGAGCTATCAGTCTAATAGAGCGGGTGGGGAGAAGCTGTTGGAGACCCACCTCCTGGACTACTCATCCTAGTCACCTCATCCCAGGCTTTGATGTGTTATATGAAACTCAACAGTGTTCTAGTGTAAAATATACTTGGCTGCAATAATGTAGATAATCTATGAATCGAGCAGTAGTAATCTCTTGTCGGGTTCCCTTTAACTAATTATTATGCCAATATTGAAGCATTTGGATTAACTGTTTCTACACAAACTTTAGGCTTTTATGGTACAAAAATTATTATCTTTCATGGAGTTGCCTGAAAGTATATAGGAAAACAATAAAGGCTTGAGGCACTGAAATAAACTGTAGATCCTAAACTATTCTTACTCTATATAGCAGTTATAAATAAAACACAAAATGTGTTCTGACAAGGTCAAGAGGACACACAGAGGATGTCATGTTTGGCAAAAAGCATCATCCCAGCTCAGTCTGAGCACACTTAAGCACCCGACATCTCATAAAACCGGTGGCAGATCCCACGAAAAGTCATCAATCACTTCCCAGCCAGCACTTGTGTCCAAGACTTAATTTAAATTTGGCCTTTCATAAAACTAAATGTGACATGCTATTGTAAAGCTATTAGGCGGAGCGCTTTCAGTACATGTGGAATTCTCCATCAGTATGTGTCTTCCCACAAAGTCACAAAGGAGAAAAAAATTGTTTTGCAACACATTCTAAATCAGTAATGACAAATTTAACAAATAGATCAAGTGTCAGTGTCGGCGTGAATGTAGAAATAGAAACCCTCACATGTGTTGTACAAGTGTGAGCTTTAATAGGATGTCTCATATGTTAAGATGCATGACCAGTTCAATTAGGCAGAGGTGCTCCACATTTACAAGGAACATGGAGCTGAAAATTTAATAATTTGGTATGGGGAATAATGGGATATTGAAGTGAGCATTGTAAAAGCATTAGCATGGAGTATAGTTTATTACTGAAGGCCGGTGTACATGTTAGGTATGCTATGCAGACAACGAGGAGACAACGGTGGGTGCATCAGTTAATAGAAGTCTGATATTGAGTTTAAAGCTTTTAGCATTTTAGAATAGTGTTCCCCCGTGGTCCCCACAAAGCTTCTCATGAGCCAGATCAGACACCCCATACTTTGCACTTACGAGGGGCAAGCACCCCGAAACACCGTGTCTGCAAATTGGGATTCTGATCTGGCATACATATCCTAAGTTATATGTAAAGGATTGTTAAAAAAACACATTTAACTTTGAGGATCGCTACGTCCAATAGTGGCGCTGCGCTAGAGTTTGTCTCCAGTCCTGGAGAGACAATTTGAAGCTTTTAGCTAGAAATCGGAATTAAGATTGTAATTCTAGATTATTATTTAGACTATATAAAAACTTGGATGGAAACACCTTTAAAATATATTAAAATATTCCTTTTTTTATTCTAAATTGCATCATGTATTACAGGCCATTTTAATCCAGATGCACTTTCAGAATTCTTCAGTTATTTGAGCTATTGTGAATATTCCTGCCACCTTAAACCCAAAATTTTCATTCTTAAAGAGGCCATGTCACAAGATCAAAAATGGCCTGTTGTGCTTTTATTTTATTCCAGCAGCTCTGCTGTGTATTCCACTTGTGTTTTGTTTTGTTTTTTAAAAATCCATAATACGGTTCTCTACCTATAGGTATTGTTACCTAGTGGGTTTTTTAAGATCTTTATCAAGGGGGCAGAACTTACAGGGTAATAATGCACAGCACCCTAAAGATACGCCCCTGAAGATCCTGTGGGGGACTGCTGTAGTATAGAGCATAAGAATTAGCACTAAATAAAATATATTTAGAAACATAAAGCAGATTTAAAAAAAAAAAAAATCCAACAGATTTTATCGAGGAATAAAAGAAATAAAACAAGATCAGAAACTGGCCACTTTTGACCTAATGACATGTCATGTACTCGTATACCACTGGAGGACAGTGATTGAAAAGGGCCCCTGTTCAAGAACAGTATATGGCTCCTGTGCAGTCTAATAGCTCATCATAATGCACAATTCCTTATGTTTTTGAAGTCAAATCGCTCCCTTACTTGTTGGGCCTGTGTTCAACTACATAGAATGCACCAATTATATATCCCCCCCGTTCTTTACATCCCTCGTATCACAGAAAATCATCAATTTCTAGCATAAAGAATCCAACCCACCTAACAAGGACAATCATTTCATGGTCTTCCTGCTTCCTATGATTGGAAGTTTTTATGCTGCAAAGCCGGCGTCTCTGCAGAGACACCAACTTACTCACTGCCCCGGCTGGGTCATTTCCTTTCCTGCAAATGGAAATGCAAATGGTCTCTGGCCATCCAGGTGTGCAACTGCCCCCTTTCCCCTCCTAGGCCCTGTACATGCCGCACAGGGTTCCCTGGAGTGCACCTAAGACATGCACACTGACACTGGCCCTCATCTCAAAAGGCCGGTGTACTATTTCCAGGAAATGCTGAGGCACAGTGTATTTAAGTCACCCTCTCATTAGAGGAGGTACCTTCGTAATGCCTCTAGTTAGTCAGTCAGTCTCCAGTCTGCTACCTAGCTAGTCAGAAATTGACCAAGAGAAAACTCCTAGAAACAATTTTATTATTTAAATTATTAAAATATAATAATTATAAATAACTATATAGCTTCTTTAACATCCACTATGGTACAGACAAGTCAAGTGGGGTGAGTGCAGCAGGGCAAAGACGATTGGTGAAAATAGGTGATGATATGTTCTTTAAGAGAATAATTACCAGGTATAATAACCATCTTTCTAGAATCTCAAACTCGGCTGGGTGTATGGGCCGCACAGAGGAAAAAAAATAATTTGGGGGGTCACATTCTTTGCAGGATAAAGTGACATTTTTATTGGTACCATATATAATATGTATATATATATTTTATTTTATTTTTTTACACACCTTGGGATCACTGATTCTCAACATTTTCACTTGTTCATTATAGCAAACGTGCACATTCTTTGTTTAAATATAAACCTTTTTTTTTTTTTTTTACATTTTATCCCTTTCTTGTAACTAATAGTCTTACAATTAGCACTATATAGAAATTTTGACCAACATCTTTTAGTAATGTTCCCCATATTGTTGTAACATGCCCATCCTTGTCCCCTTGTAGTATTGTGCCCCATCCCACAGTAATGTGCTCATCCTTGTCCCCTTGTAGTTATGTGCCCCATCCTAGTCCCCATCCCACAGTAATGTGCTCATCTTTGTCCCCATCCTAAAGTAATGTTCCCCATCCTTGTCCCCATTTTGCAGTAATGTGTTCATCCTTGTCCCCATGTTATAGTAATGTGTTCATCCTTGTCCCCATCCTATAGTAATGTGTTCATCCTTGTCCCCATCCTATAGTAATGTGTTCATCCTTGTCCCCATCCTATAGTAACCTCCCCCATCTTATAGTAATGTTCCCCATCCTTGTCCCCTTGTAGCAAAGTCCCCATCCTATAGTACTGTCCCCATTCTATAGTAATGTGCCCATCCTTTAGTAATGTGCCAACCTTGTCCCCACCCTATAGTAATGTCCCCAGCCTTGTCCCCATCCTATAGTCATGTACCCATCCTAGTCCCTATCCTATAGTAATGTGCCCATCCTAGTCCCTATCCTATAGTAATGTGCCCATCCTAGTCCCTATCCTAATGTCCCCATACTATAGTAATAATGTCCCCATCCCCATCCAATAGTATTGTGCCCATCCTTGTAATGTCCCAATCCTATAGTAATGTCCCCAGCCTTATCCCCATCTCATAGTAATGTGCGCACTTTGTCCCCATCCTGTAATAACGGGTCAGCAGCTCCACTCACCTTCCACAGATGCCGGAGTGAAGCTGAGGGGGCGGTCTCCGGCCCCAGATCCACAGTGATTGGAGAGATCGGTCACAAGGCCGCTCTCCAATCAGAGCTGGGGGCGAGTGAAACACAGGTCACCCAGCTCCAGCCAATGATCAGGGCTACAGCTGCCCTGATCTTGGTTGGATTTCAATGTTTCAGCGATTTTCAATGGCTGAAAGATTAGTTGCTGTGATTGGCTGACGAACTCCGCTCAGCCAATCACAGCCTCCGTAGGTCCGGGCCGGGGGGGAGACACCACCCCTCCTGAGGTCCCCTCCTCCCCGAATCTAAGGTATTTGCAGTCATCGCAGCCACCGGGGCCGCGATTTCACCATGACGTACTGGGTATATCATGGGTCCTTAAGTACCAGGGAGCCATAACGTACCCAGTACGTCATAGGTCGCTAAGGGGTTCACGTCCAACTCACACTCTCACACTCTCACACACAAACCATTCTTCTCACCTGTCCCGCGCTCCCTCCGCTGCCTCATCTCTGCTTCGTGTGGCCCCCAGGCCCGTGCCATTGTTCACTATCGCGGCAGGTGCAGTGTCACTGTCAGTGATTTATGTGAGATGATTGTATTGCCGGTGCGAGAGCGCAGCGCCAGCACCACATTCATCTGACAAAGTGCAGACAGTGGCTGCGGCCCCTGCACCTGCCACGATAGTGACCAGGTGCACGGGCCTGGGGGCCGCACGAATTACCCTGAGGGGCCGCATGTGGCCCGCGGGCCGCGTGTTTGAGACCCCTGTTCTAGATGGTAGTAAGTAACATTAGTTGTGACATTGGGGGTTAACTGTCCCTCCCTATTGCCTACCTACCAACAGAGGGGAACCATAATGTTTAGGGTACCCCCCCCCGCGCTCCTCGTTGTCTGTCTCTATTGTATCCCTCAAAAATCGCCAATTGCCAAAGGAGGCACCCGCCACCAAGAATTTAGATAAGTAGTGCCAATCGTCACAAGTCAATATGACAAATATATATACAAGGTGGTTTCCATAATTGAAAAACACATAACCCGGCGAGCCAGAGTAGCACAACCGGGAAAGGGGCAAGGTTGTGCTACTCTGGCTAGCCAGGTTATGTGTTTTTCAATTATGGAAACCACCTTGTACATATATTTGTCATATTGACCTGTGACGATTGGCACTACTTATCTAAATTCTTGGTGGTGGGTGCCTCCTTTGGCAATTAGCAATTTTTGAGGGATACAATGGTGACAGACGACAAGGAGCGGGGGTACCCTAAACATTATGGTGCACCTCCGCTGGTAGATAGGCAATAGTGAGGGACATTGAACCCCCTATGTAACAACTAATGTTATTACTATCTAGAAAGCTGGTTATTATAACTGGCAATTATTCTCTTTTAGAACATATCATCACCTATTTTCATCAATCATCTTTGCCCTGCTGCACTCACCCCACTTGACTTTGTCTGTACCATAGTGGATGTTTATGAAGCTATATAGCTTGTTATAATTATTATCTTTTAATCATTTAAATAATAAAATTGTTTTTAGGAGTTTTTCTTTGGTCAGTTTATGTTTATTGCTACCATTTTTCATTGTTTGGGTTTTTCATTACATAGCTAGTCACCATTCCTGTCCAAACTTGCCTGTCAGCCTACCTCAGTCATCCCACCTGTACTTATCTATTCCTGTGTCCGTTACTTGCCCTTGGGGTCAGCTGCCACAGGCCTGGTCACTGCCCTGGGAGGAGTACCTGGTGTCTGCCTTCCAGTGGGTGCTTAGTTAAGCCCATTACACTAAAGGGTAATCCTTGGTCTTTCCTGTGGTCCAGTGGGTCCACTAATCGATCTTGCTGCCTTTACACCAGGCACAAGCATTACAGTTTGTGAAGGCCATGGAGTCTGGTGCCTCCGCTACCATTTCTGCCAGCGCTGGAGCAGGAGATGTCACAGATGCAGGAACATTGAGAACAAATCCTGTCCTTTATGCAGACCGTCAACACCCTTCTGAATGACCTGGGTCCAGTTGTTTCTTGGACATCTATCCAGTCTGCAGCTCTGGCACCAGCAGAATTCTGATCCTGTTTGTCTGCCCCCCCATGTTTTGACGATGATCCTAAGCATTGCTGAGGCTTCATCAATTAGTGCTCCCTGCACTTTGAAATTTTGCCATACCGATCCCCTAAAGAGCGAGCCAAAGTGGCATTCCTGATGTTGCACCTTGCTGGGAAGGCTCTCGCTTGGATCAATCCGCTGTGGGACAGAAGATATCTGATTACCTCTGACATCCTGGAGTTTCTTGAGGCCTTCAGGAAAGTTTTCAATCAACTGGGTCGTGTCACCTCTGCTTTGTCTTCCCTCCTACAGTTATGTCAAGGTGTACAGACTGCCGGCCAGTATGTGGTTCAGTTCTGAACCCTTTCCTCTGAACTTGGCTGGAACAATCAGGCGTTGGTGGCCGCCTTTTGGGAAGGCTTATCTGGGAAGATTAAAGATCAACTGTCTGGCTGTGATATTCCCGCTGCATTTGATGACCTCATTTCATAGGCTACCCGGGTCGACCTTCAGTTCAAGGAGTGATCCATGGAGGTGAAACATAATAGGGGATCTATACATTGGTCTCCCTCCAAAGGCCACCAATGTACCAGTTTCTGGTTGTCACTCCAGCTCATGAACCCATGCAAGTCAGCCACATCAAGATGTTGGACCAATGTAGAGACTAACATCGAGCCATGGGACTGTGTTTCTATTGTGGAGGAGGAGAACACTTTATCCATGTGTGACGCCCTGGACTAGCCAGGTAGTCACAGTTAGGCCCCCGAAAAACACCCTTCCCCTAAAAAGGGTACCAGCAGCCAACCTAAAACCCTGAGTCACCCCTCTCAGGTTCTGGCGTACACACCAGGTGGGCAGAGCCAGGTGGTTTTCCACGCCCACCGAGGAGTTCGGATCGCCTGAGGTGGGAAAACACAGAGAGATGAGAAAGGACAGTGAAAGGGAGAGGAAGGGAGAGGAGTAGGGAGAGTAACAGAAGAGGAGAGAACGTCTGTCGGGGGTCAGGGTCATAGCCCGGACACCCTGTGGCCAGGAGGCAGACGGTGGTGGCCGCCTGCAGGAGCTGGGATTACAGCCGGTGGAACCGTAAGGACTGGGGACGGGTGGTGGCCTGCCGGTACCGAACCGGAGAACCGATTGGAAACCGGAGCACCAGGAGGGGTACTCAGACCCAGTACGAGGCCCAGAAGCCACTGGACCAAGTCAAATTAACTGATTGGGGTCTGGACTTGAGGTCCCTTCCCATCCAAGGCCTGACTGAACACAACAGCCCCCTCAGAGGGATAGTGAGCCACCGCCAAGGCATAGAGATCCAAAGGGCCAGCGTCTGCAGGCAAAAGGTGTTCCTCAGCACACATCAAGCTGGGGAGCGGACTACCATCACTGAAGCGTAGACAGTTAAATCTACACAAAAAAGGTGCAGGAGGAAGGCGGAAACCACCAACCCGAAGAAAGGGGAGAAGCGCAGCCGGCTGCGGGCACCGTCCACCATCTTGTTTGGTTTACCAGAGACTCCAGTGTGTCTATAATAGTGAGTACACCAGTGCCCTCGGGCCGAGCACCGCACCGAATCGACACTGCCCTACACCAGCATCCCCAGGAGCGACCCATTGGGCCCCAGGGCCCTCACCCCCTACCCAGGGAGGGGTTAACACCAAGCTGCATAACACCGTCCCCGGGAGCCTAGTCAACGGCAGCGGTGGTGTCCATCCATTCACCACAGACCCGTGGGTGGCGTCACGAACTCTTAATTCCAAAAACCACCCTACCTCCGCACGTAGCGCCAGGTGGTGACCCCCCCCCCTTTCAGAGGGGCGGTGGGACCCCCGGGTCCGTGAGAAGCTCAAGCCACTCACCGACGAGCACGGATCTGAGCAGCTCGGCAGCCGGCAGAGCCCCGGGGCGGTACACATGCATGTCCCGTGAGGCCCGAGAGACATCTTGTTCCTGAAACTACAGTGATGCCTCCCCTGGAAGTTGGTGCAGCCTTCTTTTCTGGTCCCAGGAACAAGCCCCTCAAACAGCAGCCATCTAGTGCTTTTTGTCCATTGGCCATGTCTTCATCTATTATTTCTGAAGACGAGTTGCCAGAGAAGAGACCTCCTTCAGACCTGAAGAAGAGGAGATGTAAGGGGGGGTACTGTAGCACCGGCATCTCTTCAGAGACACCGACTCACCGCCCTGGCCAGGTCATGTCCTCCCACGCACTCCCCTGGCCATTAACATCTGCTGATGCCCCGTTCACCTTCCGGACCTTGTACATGCCGCACAGGGTTCCAAGCAGTGCCCCTAAAACACGTGCATGCACACTGGCTCTCCTCTTAAAGGCTGGCGTGCTATTTCCAGGAAATGCCTCTCAGCCTATGGCTGAGAGGCACAGAGTATTTAAGGCATCCTCCCATTAGGGAAGGTGCCTGTGCAACACCTCTAGTTAGTCAGTCAGTCTTCAGTCTACAACCTAGCTAGATGTCAGGTCCTGTGCTCCTGCCCTGTTATCTGTGTCTGCCTCAGGTACCTGCCTTACCATGCCTGTCTATCCCTGCTGTGCCCAACATTCCTATCTGTACCCGCCTGCCCAGCCTACCTGAGTCACCCCGCCTGTACCTGTCTATTCCTGTGTCCATCACCTGCCCTGGGGGTCAGCTGCCACAGTCCCGGTGACTGCCCCAGAGGTGGTACCAGACGTCCACCTCGTAGTTGGCGCATAGTTAAGCCCCTTCCACTTAGGGTTAAGCTTGGATCCCCCTGTGGTTCAGTGGGTCCACTAATGCCGCTCACTGCCTCTACACCGGCCGCAAGCGTTACATATGCATTTAGTTGCAATCATATTATTGCCTAATGAGAGGAATGTATTGTTGGAAAATGGTTTATTGTTTAAAGCATCACTCCTGATTTAATTTTTTTTTTTCAGTGTTGGAGTGGTTCTTTAAATCTAAATCGAGTGCCCCAGGTCTTATATCTTCTTTCCTCCGTTTTCATCTTTTTTTAGCGTCGTTCTGGTCTCGCCGCCCCACCATCCTATGCCCATAACTTATCATTGTCCGAAATTCAGAAGTTATATCACTAGCTCTGAATACAAGTCTATGAGAGCAAGAACAAGGCTCTCATAGACTTTTATCGAGTGTGACCTCCGATGCACTCCATTAAACACTGGAACAGCCAGCATGTTACAAACTACAGAAGACTGACCAGAGTGGTGGTGATAACAGATGAAGAAGTTTGAAGCTGAGTGTAAGGGGGTAGGGACTTAGATTTAAAGCACCACTCCAGCAGTGAAATATAGAAGAAAGTGGTGCTTTAAATTATATTTCATATTAAAAAAATTTGTGTATAAAAATAGTCTGTCATTAAAAAAAATAAAACGGTTGTAACCTTGCAGTTTTCACTTTGGCTGAAACCTCATAATATAGTGATACTTTTTGTTTTGTAACCAGCATCGGACTGGCTACCGGAGGAATCTGCAGTAATGCCAGGCCTGGATTCAGTAACCTACATTGACTCCGGAGCTCTCACCTGCAGCCTGGATTGATCTCAGAGTTTGCAGGACTGGACCGTGAGTGCCGAGTGATTGATTCCCCAGTGATTGGGGTTCAGTTCATAACAGCTGCGGACAGGCCGGGATGATCTCCGGAGTTCAGGTGAGAGCACCGGAGATCAGCCCGGCCAGTCTGCAGCTGTCATGAACTGAACCGCAATCGCCGGGGAATCAATCACTTGGCGCTCGCGGTTCAGTCTAGGCTGTACTCCGGAGCTCAGGTGAGAGCTCCAGAGTGCAATGCAGGTAACTGAATCCAGGCCTGGCATTACTGCAGATTCCTCCGGTAGCCAGTCCGACGTTCTTTGTAACGATTGGAGATGAGCGGATTTAAGGTTTGGTGTTTGTACCAAACACAAAGTTTACAAAAAAAAATCAGAGTCCGAATTCGGAGATCGGGTGCTTTACATATGCAAACCACTTGTGCGAGCATTGTTGTGCTTGGGTACGATCGGTGCTCAGCCCAGTGCGAACTGCATGCAGTGTTTGAACAGCTCACACTGGGGGTAACAACAGCATGATTGGATATAGTGTATACATGAAAGAACATAATGGAAAAATCTGGTTCACCGGCCCCGGAAGTGATCTGCTAATAGTAGCTGTATGTGGATGGAGAGCTGAACTGTCCAATTGGTGAATTCCATTGGAGTTAAGGTCAAGTCTGGGTCCCAATCGAAACTTTATATAAACTCTGGCAGAACTCGCTGAATCGAACGTCCATGGGTTCGCTCATCAGTAGTAATGATCACTTCTCAGCAACTTCTCATCATTTCTCTCTTAAAAGAGTGGAGACCTCCAATGCTCCTGGAGGAGATGGAAAATAACTAGACTGCACTTTCCAGAAGGTTTATTTGGGCTGTATTAACCAAATACTTGGTAAGGTCACATCTGTACTTCCGATTTTCATTTTCAGGTATGACCCAGTATAGGTTATAGCAATTTGCAGAGCTCTACTTCCAAATGATATACTCTCAGAAAATACAGGCTGAGAAATCAGTTGGATTTAGTACACTGAATCATCTTGCATTTTTCTGTTTCTGAAGATAGCAGTAGTGATCATTTGCAAAAACATCCTGTATTGGTCATCATTGACATGTAAACTAAAAACAAAAAACCATAGTGCACAGCATAGCTTCCAGCTAAAATTTAGAGCACAGAGGAGTCGGCCATTTGTACGGGAAAGATGATCTGTGATTACGAGGACATGAAATTATGGCAGATATCTTTATCTTTAGAAAAGAAATGAAGCCTTTATAGCACGAAAATTTGCATTCAATGTATTATCCACTGTTTGAATGACATTTCAAATGGATGAAAGAGACATTTATACTTCCGTAATGAACTTCCAATATAATCAAATACTAAATGATCTAAAATGTGAGTCTATTTTTAATAAGAACAGAATAGAGTATATATTAGAGATGAGCAAATTTGTTAGAGGCTAATTGAATTCTGCTACAATGGGATTTGGCATCAGTCATTTTTGGTATTTCGCAAGAAGCAAATTGCAAATTTTTCAAATTTGCCAGCTTCAGTGAATTACTAAAAATTTAACACAAATTCAAATTGCATCAAAACAATATATTCATCTCTCAGTGGCTTATTCAGTTACTACTTTAGCATCAAATGCTTTGAATACCAGGTGTTGCTCAAAATCTCAACCTATCTGCCTATTATTTGTACTCTACATGGTAATAATCAGAGCTGGGCTGGGCAGAGGGACATATGCCCCCAGGAAGCTTCACCAGCAGTTGTACCAGACCGCTTGTTTCTAAATCAGTCAGGCCAGTACTGTCTCTTTAATTGTGTGTGACTGCCCGGCCTCATCATTGTTATCAGACATGACTGCGGTCATGTCTGCTGTGATGTCACACAGCGTGCCCTGCACTGCTGCTTCCTGCTAGAGAGGAACTTCTATGTAGTATGCAGGCCAAATGGGTGACAGGCCCTGTCTGCGTGCATGTGCCTGGCCTGCAAGTGTTTGCGTGTCTATATATGTGCAAGTGCATGTACATGTCTGCATGCATGTCTGCATGTGTATACCTCTCTGTATCCATGAATGTTTGCCTATGTATTTCTGCGTGCATGTGCCTCTCTGTGTGTCTGTGTGCGTGTGCCTGTCTGCTTGCATGTCTGTTTGTCTAGGTATGTCTACATGCAATAATTTATTCAGGGGCACAGCATGGGGCAGACATTTTTACTCAGGAGCATTATAATCATGTTACTGTTTTTATACACATCACACTGGTAACGCACCTTTCATTTAAAATAATCTCTGGAGTTATCTTCCAGGCTGCATCTGCCCCATAGCCTGGAAGAGCTCATTTATATAAAGTGATAATAGATAATTTATCCACAGCAAGGTATCTGATATGAGACATACAGGTAAGACCTTTTTCAGCATTTATTAACCTGTATGCCAGTATTAACAGATTAGATAGGTCAAATGTGGTGGCTTAAGTTATTTACTAAAAATGTGTTGTGTAACACTAGAATTTATCAAGACAGATCATGAATAATGAACATGCTGTATAAAATATAGATATGAATTTGATCAGAAAATATAAGTTTACTAGTAACTACTTTGGCTGCTTTTATGGGTCTGTTAAGGAAATTATTATATCTCTGTTAGTATGCACTTGTTGGTGACAGGACAAATCGCTGGATAAGACTTCTATAAAATCTGTCCTGCATATTACTCAGGTAATTATGGCCTCCAGGGAGACACTTTCATAAAATGCATTTGGCGCTTACTGTCAATCAGCATAATGTGATTTTCTGCCCATTCAGGGTAGCAGAGGCCTGAAGCATATTGCATGATATCAGTCATTTTTCAAACACAATGGAAAATCCTGTTTCCATCTACCTTGGGCGTTTTATGTGGCATGTAGACTTAGGATTGATTTCTCTCACTTGTTCATGCAATCACACATTAGGAAAACAGATAACATCTACAAATGAAGATATCAATACTTGAAGAAAATCTGTTCAGTTAAGAGTGACCAACCATTGGAAAATGTTCTAGTCATAAGGAATGTGTCACCCTTTTGCATTTTTTCTAGTTCTTAATATGGGCATACAAGGGGCATAAAGATGAAATTATCCATACGTCTATGCCTCTTGGATGAGGGGTTCTGTGGCAAAAATCCTCTTTTATATCCTCTATCTTCGGGGCTATGGAGTGTCGCTTCCCAGAAGATAAGCCTGCATCCGGTCTTTATTATACAGGATTCCTCCTCCCCTTCTCTTCCCTAGTGTCCCTGTGATGTCAAGTGCGAGGCCGGAAATCTCGTATCTGTTTATTATGACTGTTGTCTTTCTCTGCACTGTTCCACCCTTCTGTGGGCACAGACTTCATTTTGATGTGCGCAGGTGCCGAGGAGTCACTGCTGCTTCTCAGTGCAGGGGAGAGATGGCAGGCAGAATGCGCAAGCATTGGGTTTCCGGCCACGCTCCTAACGTCACACGTACTATAAAGATAAGGGGAGGAAGAATCCGGGCAATGCATGCCCATATAAATAACTAAAAAGAAAACAAAAGGGTGACAGATTCCCTTTAATTTTTACCTGTTGTATTTACCTGGATTGGCCAGATGGTATACTGCAGTTCTACTTTCTGAAATATCTATTTTTGTTTGTTGTGTTTTTATCAATAAATTCAACAGTTCTGAAAACATTGTGCTGGAAGAATAGATTTGTATAGCTATGCACTGGTGTCAAATTAGCCAATTAAAAATGCAAAAAATTGACAACTCTCATAGGAGTTGGATAGGCTATTTTCAGGTATGACTTTTAGACAACATAAAAACACATGCCCATGTATTGATTTGTCAAAGTAATTTCGAAAGAATTCTGGAACAAATTAGTTTGAAAAGTCTTATACAAAAATAGAGACTTTTGGCGTTTTCATGCCAGTTTCTCCCAGCAATGTCATATTGGATGGAGTGTCACAACGACATTGGCACAGCACGGGTATGGTGGTACATCTCATGTTATTCATCCTTAAGCCAGAAATCTTATTCTAGTCAGTCCCTCTTAATGAATCAGGATTGTCTAACTCCTTAATTTCCCCTCATCAAGACCGGCTGGAAAATTGACGATCTTGATGAATCGGTACTAGGGAAGAGCGAACTGTAAAGATTGGGGTTTGTACCAGACTCTTGGCGTCCGGGGTTTGGATTCGAACACAGACTTTTAATAAAAGTCAGTAACCTGAGTTCTGGGTTGGGGTTATTGTTAGTATTGTAATAAAATTTGTTGAAAGCCCACAGCAAAGCCAATCATCAAGCTTTATTGCATGCAGAAGATGTACGCTGCTGTGAACAATAAAGATAAAAAAAATTATATGGTATCCAGCCTATTTTTGATAACCAGCATAGGTAAAACAGTCAGAAATGGACTACAATCTTTAGCTGTCTGCTTTATCTTTGCTTATTATCAAAAATAGAGAGTATCCCATTCTATTTTTTAAAATTAATTCATTAAATAATTTAAAAAATAAAGGGGGACCCCATGCATCTCTGACTACCAACTTGCTGCTGCAAACTTAATAATTTTTAAAAACTGGCGTGGGCTCGGCACTATTTTTGATGACCAGCCAAGGCAAAGCAGACAGCTGGGAGCTGGTATTATCAGAGTGGGAAGGGCCATGGTTATTTAGCCCCTTCAAGCCTAATAATAGCAGCCCGCAGCCACCTCAGAATTGGCACATCTCCTAGCTGCTTTACCTGGCTCTTCCCAATTTCCCTGGTGCAGTTGCATATGGGGTAGAATGTTTGGGGTTGATGTCAGCTGTGAATTGACAGCTGGCATCAAGCCCAGGGGATAGCAATGGATAAACATCTATAAAACACCCCCATTACTAACCCAGTAAATATAGAGTTAAAAAAGTCAGATACAGGTAAAAAAAAGTTTATTTGGATAAAGATTCCCTTACATGCCCTTGTTCACCCATTTATTACTTCAAAATAAATCCTGGAAGTTCCGACATAATCCAAAGTGTAATGTCCCATGATGTCCATTCATTCCTATGGATCTTCATTCTGAGAACGTTGTCAGAATAAGGCTCCACATGTCAATGCTGGGCAGTGGCAGGCCTGTAATTTCTCATGCTCATGAGAAATTCCGGATTGCCAGTGGCCGTCAGTGATCTAGGGAGCCTCGTTCTAAGAAAGTTCTCTGAAAAACCTACTGTATTTTTCACTTTATAAGATGCACCTGATTATAAGACGCACCCCCAAATTTGGTGAAGGAAAAGATAATTTTTTTTTAATGTTAAATGGGGTCCATCTTAAAATGCTAGTGTCCGTCTAACAAATCATATAGGGTATATGTCCCTCATAGCCCCCCATCCTAAAATTAGCCCCCTTAATCTGCATATGGCCCCCTTATATTGAATATAGCCCCCTTGTGATGGCACACATTCCCCTGTGCTGCCTATGGTCCCCTATGGATTGCATACGTTCCCCTGTGCTGCCTATGGTCCCCTATGGATTGCATACGTTCCCCTGTGCTGCCTATGGTCCCCTATGGATTGCATACGTTCCCCTGTGCTGCCTATGGCCCCTATGGATTGCACACATTCCCATTTGCTGCCTATGGCCCCCTATGGATTGCATATGTTCCCCTGTGCTGCCTATGGCCCCCTATGGATTGCACACATTCCCCTTTGCTGCCTATGGCCCCCTATGGATTGCATACGTTCTCCTGTGCTGCCTATGGTCCCTTATGGATTGCATATGTTCCCCTGTGCTGCCTATGGCCCCCTATGGATTGCACACATTCCCCTTTGCTGCCTATGGCCCCCTATGGATAGCATATGTTCCCCTGTGCTGCCTATGGTCCCCTATGGATTGCATACGTTCCCATGCGCTGCCTATGGTCCTCCATGGATTGTATACGTTCCCCTGTGCTGCCTATGGTCCCCTATGGATTGCATATGTTCCCCTGTGCTGCCTATGGCCCCCTATGGATTGCACACGTTCTCTTGTGTTAGATATCGCCCCCATGCTGCTGCCCATAGTAAAATAAAACACTCTTTCCTTACCTCCTCCAGCGCTGATATCCCTCCTGTCTCCCTCCGTGCTTCTGTTCCTCCACTTCCTGGTTCTTGGTGCCGGTCATGTGATTGGCAGAGCAGAGTGATCTCATCTCTGTGTGCCTGCCTGATCACAGTGGAAGCAGGGACACCGGGGAGAAACGCTGGAGGGGGTAAATAAAGCTTTTTAATTTTAGAATGAGCAGCAGCATGGGGGCCATATCTAACACAGGGGGGGCATGTACGATCACAGTGGGACGCAGGCTCATATAATATGCACCGCTGCCCCAGCCCGTTACTGCGGTGCGATTTCAGCACCATGGTGGTGGACAGTGGCTGTGCATATTATATGAGTGGGAGCAGGAGATCAAAGGCTGCAGCCCGCAGCTTCACCTGCCCCCAGCAGCACTCCAGAGCAGACCCTGCAGTGTATATATATATATATATATATATGTATATATATATATATACACCCTCCCCCCCCATATACAGTTAGGTCCAGAAATATTTGGACAGTGACACAATTTTCGCGAGTTGGGCTCTGCATGCCACCACATTGGATTTGAAATGAAACCTCTACAACAAAATTCAAGTGCAGATTGTAACGTTTAATTTGAAGGTTTGAACAAAAATATCTGATAGAAATTGTAGGAATTGTACACATTTCTTTACAAACACTCCACATTTTAGGAGGTCAAAAGTAATTGGACAAATAAACCAAACCCAAACAAAATATTTTTATTTTCAATATTTTGTTGCGAATCCTTTGGAGGCGATCACTGCCTTAAGTCTGGAACCTATGGACATCACCAAACGCTGCGTTTCCTCCTTCTTAATGCTTTTCCAGGCCTTTACAGCCGCAGCCTTCAGGTCTTGCTTGTTTGTGGGTCTTTCCGTCTTAAGTCTGGATTTGAGCAAGTGAAATGCATGCTCAATTGGGTTAAGATCTGGTGATTGACTTGGCCATTGCAGAATGTTCCACTTTTTTGCACTCATGAACTCCTGGGTAGCTTTGGCTGTATGCTTGGGGTCATTGTCCATCTGTACTATGAAGCGCTGTCCGATCAACTTTGCGGCATTTGGCTGAATCTGGGCTGAAAGTATATCCCGGTACACTTCAGAATTCATCTGGCTACTCTTGTCTGCTGTTATGTCATCAATAAACACAAGTGACCTAGTGCCATTGAAAGCCATGCATGCCCATGCCATCACGTTGCCTCCACCATGTTTTACAGAGGATGTGGTGTGCCTTGGATCATGTGCCGTTCCCTTTCTTCTCCAAACTTTTTTCTTCCCATCATTCTGGTACAGGTTGATCTTTGTCTCATCTGTCCATAGAATACTTTTCCAGAACTGAGCTGGCTTCATGAGGTGTTTTTCAGCAAATTTAACTCTGGCCTGTCTATTTTTGGAATTGATGAATGGTTTGCATCTAGATGTGAACCCTTTGTATTTACTTTCATGGAGTCTTCTCTTTACTGTTGACTTAGAGACAGATACACCTACTTCACTGAGAGTGTTCTGGACTTCAGTTGATGTTGTGAACGGGTTCTTCTTCACCAAAGAAAGTATGCGGCGATCATCCACCACTGTTGTCATCCGTGGACGCCCAGGCCTTTTTGAGTTCCCAAGCTCACCAGTCAATTCCTTTTTTTCTCAGAATGTACCCGACTGTTGATTTTGCTACTCCAAGCATGTCTGCTATCTCTCTGATGAATTTTTTCTTTTTTTTCAGCCTCAGTATGTTCTGCTTCACCTCAATTGAGAGTTCCTTAGACCGCATGTTGTCTGGTCACAGCAACAGCTTCCAAATGCAAAACCACACACCTGTAATCAACCCCAGACCTTTTAACTACTTCATTGATTACAGGTTAATGAGGGAGATGCCTTCAGAGTTAATTGCAGCCCTTAGAGTCCCTTGTCCAATTACTTTTGGTCCCTTGAAAAAGAGGAGGCTATGCATTACAGAGCTATGATTCCTAAACCCTTTCTCCGATTTGGATGTGAAAACTCTCATATTGCAGCTGAGAGTGTGCACTTTCAGCCCATATCTATATATATAATTGCCTTATTCTGTCTGTCTGTCTGTCATGCTCCAAAATTGTGTCACCGTGACATGTCCTTACGGTGACACAAAGCTGATTGGCCGCTGGGCTCGCCATGGCCCCGCCCCCCCACACGGATTGGCCTCTCGCCCCGGCTCTCTGCAGGCCCCGCCCCCCTCACGCAATGCACGCTCGCTCTGGCCCAACTGACACGGAGCTCCGATTCCCAGGTGAGTACACACACACATCAGATCACACTCACTCTCACACACACCTCACACATCACAACATGCTGGGATATCGCTTGCTTCTACACCGGCTCCGTCAGGATCCCGGCAGCGCCAGACATAACCTTGCGATGCTGGGATCTTGACGGAGGCCGTGAAAGCTGGTAACCATTATACACATCGGGTAACTAAGGTCCCTTAGTTACCCGATGTGTATCATAGTTACCAGTGTACACCGGCTCACACTCACTCTCACACACACCTCACACACACATCACATCGCATCCACACATCAAGGTCCTGCAGCTGCGGAACATACACACACATAACAGCACACACACACACACATACACACACACACAAATCAGATCACACTCACACACACCTCACACATCACATCGCATCCACATACTCACAGCATCCTGGGATATCGCTTGCTTCTCGGCGGCGAAACTGTGCTGTTGTGAGCTTGCAGGACCTGCCGGGGGATCACATGGCCAGAAGCATGTGATATCCCCGGATGTTGTGAGTATCAGCGCGTATGTGCAATATCGTCGGTGTGTGTGTCTTTGTGTGTGAGTGTATGCGATCGGGTGTGTGTGAGTGTATGCGATCGGGTGTGTGTGAGTGGATGCGATCGGGTGTGTGTGAGTGGATGCGATCGGGTGTGTGTGAGTGGATGCGATCGGGTGTGTGTCGGCAGAGGAGCACGGCGTGCTGGAGGACGCTGGGAGCAGAGAGGCTGATCATGGGGAAGGCTGGGAGGAGAGAGGCTGATGCTGGGGGAGGCTGGGAGGGGGAGGGGGAGGCTGGGACGAGGGAGGCTGATGCTGGTGGAGGCTGATGCTTGGGGAGGCTGATGCTGGGGGAGGCTGGAAGGAGAGAGGCTAATGCTGGTGGAGGCTGATGCTTGGGGAGGCTGATGCTGGGGGAGACTGGGAGGGGAAGGCTGATGCTGAGGGAGGCTGGGAGGAAGGAGGCTGGGAGGAGAGAGGCTGATCCTGGGGAAGGCTGGGAACGGGAGGCTGATGCTGAGGGAGGCTGGAAGGAGAGAGGCTGATGCTGGGGGAGGCTGGAAGGAGAGAGGCTGATGCTGGTGGAGGCTGATGCTTGGGGAGGCTGATGCTGGGGGAGACTGGGAGCGGAAGGCTGATGCTGAGGGAGGCTGGGAGGATGAGGCTGGGAAGAAGGAGGCTGGAAGGAGAGAGGCTAATGCTGGTGGAGGCTGATGCTTGGGGAGGCTGATGCTGGGGGAGACTGGGAGGGGAAGGCTGATGCTGAGGGAGGCTGGGAGGAAGGAGGCTGGGAGGAGAGAGGCTGATCCTGGGGAAGGCTGGGAACGGGAGGCTGATGCTGAGGGAGGCTGGAAGGAGAAAGGCTGATGTTGGGGGAGGCTGGAAGGAGAGAGGCTGATGCTGGTGGAGGCTGATGCTTGGGGAGGCTGATGCTGGGGGAGACTGGGAGCGGAAGGCTGATGCTGAGGGAGGCTGGGAGGATGAGGCTGGGAAGAAGGAGGCTGGGAGGAGAGAGGCTGATCCTGAGGAAGGCTGGGAAGAGGAGGCTGATGCTGAGGGAGGCTGGAAGGAGAGAGGCTGATGCTGGGAGAGGCTGGAAGGAGAGAGGCTGAGGCTGGGAGGAGAGAGGCTGATGCTGGGGAAGGCTGATGCTGAGGGAGGCTGGGAGGGGAAAGCTGATGCTGGGGAAGGCTGGGAGGATGGAGGCTGGGAGGAGAGACACTGATCCTGGGGAAGGCTGGGAGAGAGAGGCTGATGCTGGCGGAGGCTGATGCTGGGGGAGGCTGGAAGGAGAGAGGCTGATGCTGGTGGAGGCTGATGCTTAGGGAGGCTGGGAGAGGGAAGCTGATGCTGAGGGAGGCTGGGAGGAGGGAGGCTGGGAGAGGTAGGCTGAGAGAAGAGAGGCTGATGCACACACACACACACACACACACACACACACGCGCGCGCACTGCACAACACACCACACACACACACACACACTGGGAACCACAAACAACTGCCCTACACAGACACCCACACACACAGACAACGCTGCACACACACAACACCCAACACACAAACACCGCGGCACACACAAATATACGCACATACCGCACAACACACACATTGCACAAAACATACCTCCCCCAAAAACACACCACACACACACAAACCGCGCAACACACACAACGCTACAGACACACAGCACTCCACAAACAACGCAACACACGCAACACACATACAACACCGCTCTCACCCCCCGTCACACCCAGACAACACCCAGAACATGTACAGCGCCCTACACAAACACTTGGTAACTACACACAACAACATCTATATATATATATATATAACGAAAATCATACATGAACTACACAATACGTAAATTCTAGAATACCCGATGCGTAGAATCGGGCCACCTTCTAGTTATATATATAATTGTATTTCTGAACATGTTTTTGTAAACAGCTAAAATAACAAAACTTGTGTCACTGTCCAAATATTTCTGGCCCTGACTGTATTTGGCTTATAAGACGCACCCCTACTTTCCCCCAAAATTTGGGGGAACAAAAGCAAAAGTGCGTCTTATAAAGCGAAAAATACGGTATATACGAATTAATGGGTGTCGTTGGACATTACTCTTTGGGTTACATTGGAACTTCCAGGATTTATTTTGAATTAATAAATTGGGGAATGAGATAGTGTGGGAGAGGCTTTATTAATGAATGGATTACGTCAGAACTTCCAGGATTTATTTTGAAGTAATAAATTGGTGAACAAGTGCGTGTGGGGGAGTCTTTATCTAATTATCCTTTTTTTACTTGTATCTGTCTTTTTTAACTCTATACTTGCTGGGTGAGTAATGAATGTGTCTGATATTTGCCTATCCATTACTATCCCTTTAGCTTGATGCCAGCTGTCAGTCCACAGCTGAAATCAACCCGAAAGGATTAGCATGATTGCTATCGCACTAGGGCAATTGGGAAGAGCTGTGTAAAGTGCCAGAATTGTCACATCTAATGAATGCGCCATTTCTGAGATGGCTGCATGCTGCTATTTTTAGGCTGGGATGGTCCAAATACCCATAGGTCCTCCCATGTTGATAATATAAGCCCCAAGCTGTCTGCTGCACCTTGGCTGGGTATGAATGAAAAATCCTTCACTAAATCTGCATGATCTGACAAAAAAAGCATCAATATCCCATTAAAACTGCATCGAGTTTAGATTCTTTTTTGCCAGGAGATGCAGATTTGGTTCAGGAATTTGGTGTATAAATTTCAGCATTAAATCTGTATCTCCTGGCAAAATATCACAGTTTTCAATGTGCCTGCATGCTGCCATTTCAGTATGTAGCAGAGCAGGAATCGTAGTGGGACCTCATGTGGATTACATCGGAACATGGTATTTGGAGTTAATAAATTGGAGAAAGAGAGTGAGTTTTTTTGTATTTTATTTCAAAAAGAAGATTTTTCCGGTGTTTATCTTTATTTATTTTCACTTACTGGATAAGTAATGGGGGGGTTTCACAGACACCTTCCATTACTAATCTAGGGCTTAGTGGCAGATGTGAGCTGTCATTAACCCCTTATATTACCCTGATTGCCACCAAACCAGGGCAATCGGGATGAGGCAGTTAAAGTGCCGGAATTATCAAATCTAATGAATGCAACAATTTTGGACAGCTGCAGGCTGCTATTTTTAGGCGGGGTCCAAATCCATGGGTCTCCCCTGCCTGAGAATACCAACCCCAGCTGTCGGCTTTATCATGGCTGGTTATTAAACTTTGGGGGGACTGCATGCCATTTTTTAAAATTATTTATCTAAATAATTTTTTAAAATAGCTGCATGGGGTCCATCTTATTTTGATACACAGCCAAGATAAGCACACGGCTGGGGGCTGCAGCATGCAGCCATCTGCTCTCTCTGCGCTGGGTATCACAATATGGTTCACCCTATGACGCTTTATTTCTTTAGGTATTTATTTATTTTTATACCACTATAGGAACACAGACAGTGGGTGTGATTCCAACCAATCACAGATGCTGTCATACAGAGCAGGGTGCACGATCTGACTGCAACCAATCACAGTAACAGAGACAGAGGGAGTAAAGATAGGCAGGCAGACAGGGCCATGAATAACTAGAAAACCTGAACCATCTATTAGATATCCTGCAGCACCTATCAATCAAGTAACAGTGTATTTCACAAAGTTTACTTGCCTGTATTTCAGAAACTATACATCCGATCTCACAACTAAAGGTATGTTTACAATCAGCATGATAGTACCAGTATAGCACTGGCTTTAGTTTATATATGGAAATCCTGATTTTATATATGAAAATCCTCTTTAATTAACCTGTATACATTAACAGGTTTGATAGGTCAAATATTGTGGCAGATTCCCTTTAAATATTCACAATGGAAATTT
The DNA here is from genome assembly GCF_048569485.1 of Anomaloglossus baeobatrachus. Lineage (NCBI taxonomy): Eukaryota > Metazoa > Chordata > Amphibia > Anura > Aromobatidae > Anomaloglossus > Anomaloglossus baeobatrachus. The sequence goes on from NC_134356.1 coordinate 468,665,782, forward strand.
CTGTGATATACTCTATTTATTCTGTGTTTCAATATCAATGACACATTAAGCTACTAATGATTGGCATAATTTATATGTGAGTATTGACTGGGAATAAAGACAGCCTGGACTGCTACCCCAAAGGGGCTCAAGGAAGGGCGACATGACTAGGAGGGATGCTAGGCAAGAGGGTATAGCAAAGGGTAAATATGTGAGCTTTTTTGGGTGGAAAATCAGAAGGTGGGGTTATAGGAGTTGTAGGGACATTCAATTGGTCACGGGGAGGTCAATGTGGGGTAGTATATATAGGGCAGAGCTATTGGGAGGCTGGTCATTCAGTACTTGGAAGACGACCGGAATTGCCCACCCACCCGCCCTATTGTCAAGATATCTGGAGATCGATGTGGAGAGAAGAGGAGGATTTAATTTGTCGCAGCAGTCGGCGAAAAGGAGGGGAGGTATTTGAAGTCGGTGGATTGCAAAATGAGCAGAGGGGAACCCAGTGCAGGAACGGGTTACCCCTGGTGGTACAATGGTATGGAGGTTAAGGTTGGTCCCTACTGCGCTGGGTCACAGCGGAACATGTTAATGTGGGTCCCTGCTGGGTTGGGTCCCAGCAGGGCAGTGGTTGAGCAACACTCGGCTGGATGTCCTCGAGTCGGTGTGGTGCGGCTGAGGGCACATGGTGGAGCTGATGTTGCAATCATGTACAACGATACTCTTCAATTACCCCCCTCCTTTGCTGGTGGTTATGTTTTGTGGTGTTATTACTATGTTTATGACTAAACGGGGCTGCTGTGGCCTTTTACATCCAATATCACACAGTCTTGTGTTTTATTTTAGGTTAAGAAGTGGGGTAAGGGGTTACTGGGTTAGGGTGGGGACAGCAGTTAAGGTCATCAGTCAGACTTTCCGGAGTCAAAAAAACACACTACATAGCGGAGTAATGTTGAAAGATTTTTGACACACATTCAATTTGAAGCTTTTCTCAAGAACACAGAGATAAAAAAAAAATCTTCTACTGTAGAATCCCATACATTAAACAGATAGAAATAGGTAAATGGCACAGGCTCTGTGACTTTAAGAAAGGTGAGGTCAGCAGCAAAGAAGTTATTGAAGTTGTTGTTAGAAATGTTAATGCTCCGGCTTTCAAAGTTGTCCTTATCCAAGACTTCATGGGGAGAATAAGGATAAAGGTTGATTTGGGGCATCTGATCTTGCACATCCAAGACATATACTGATAAAGACTTAAGGTATTCCTCCTGTTTAATGTATATTTTCAAATAAGACAGATCATTCTTCTCTGCCTGGAAGGTTTGCAGCATAGACAATTAAACTATGTGCCATATGTTCTGTGATAATCCAAGTAGTCTTGGCTTCAGAGACTTCTAAAATGTTCAGAAGTGTAGTGCAATTCTTTTTTTCAGTCCTCTACATCGCAAACAAAATGCACTCTATGTTGGAAAAAGATTACTAATCTAGCTCAGGTTTTCATACCCGTGTAAAAATACAATGCCACTAAATAAAAATCCTATTTATGTAGTTTTATGTAGTAGATGTTGCCCTCTTAATAGAGTATCTCAGACAGGGTGGTCCCTCACCATTCACAAAGCTACTGAACAGACTAAATGAATGAACCTCCAAATCATTGTCCTATATACCACCCACTGTTAAAAATGGTTGGCATAAAGGTGTGTAAAATTTAGTCTGTAGCAATGTAGTCTGCCTTACAAACATTTACAAAATAATGTCTCAGATACCTGACTGATTTTGAGCATGGCACTGTATTAAGCCACCATTGTAACACGTCACTCAATGAAATCCCCCCCCCCCCACAGCTAAATATTCATTTGTCAACTGTGAGGTGTATTATTGCAAAATAGAATAAGTTAGGAACTACAGCAACTTAGTCACAAAGTATCAAACCATGGAAAGTTATAGAAAGGGTCGATGAGTGCTAAGGAACATATTGCATAAAAGTCAGCAACACTCTGCTGAATCAATAATTGCAGAGATCCAACCCTCTTATGATAGTAACAGAAGCACAAAAACTCTGAACCAGAAGCTACATGGCAGAGGTTTGCATGGAGGAGTAGCTGGATGCAAGCCTTAGATCACCAAGCACAATGTCAAGCAACAGATGGAGTGGTCTGAACACCAATGGCCTTTGGAAACGTTCTGTGGAGTGACGAATAGTGATGAGCGAGTACTAAAAAGCTCGGGTGCTCGAAGCTCGGGCCGAGCCTCCCAAGATACTCGTGTACTCGGGCCGAGCAACGAGCCCAATGTTATCCTATGGGAGACCCGAGTATTTTTGTGAAATGACCCCCCGGCAGCATGGAGAAACCCTAAAAATGTCACAAAAGTCTCAGAAGAGTGCTCAAATGACATGGCAACAGCATGGGGAAGACCCCTTGAAGCATTTATCACTGAAAAGTCACAGCTGTGAACAATTTTGTCCGCGTTTTACGCCATTTTTACGGACTCACCAGAAAACCTTCCAAAATGACCCCAAAATGATTTTTCATGGCGGAAATGTTAAGGGCACATACCCAATAGTGAGATAGAGCTGGTGTATGTTACTTTTTGAGATTAATACATGAAAGATTTTACGTGAAAACATTGTGTGGCACTCCGATGTCCCTGAGAAGAGACGTACATGAAGGCCTCTTGAGTCTAATGTGCCCATTTTGAGGAAGTGAGTCTTTGTAGTATTTTCCTTTGCCAGGGCAGTCCAAAATTGTGAGGTTCACCAATGCCCCTGCATACAGACGTGCATGAGGGCCTCAAAACATTAAGTGTCCATTGTCAGGAAGTGGGTGTATTTCAGTATAGCCCTTTGCCAGGGCAGCCAAAAATTGGGAGGCTCCACATTGTCCCTGGATAGAGACGTGCATGATGGCCTGTAAACCTGAAGTGCCCATTGTAAGGAAGTGGGTCTATTTCAGTATAGCCCTTTGCCAGGGCAGCCAAAAATTGGGAGGCTCCACATTATCCCTGGATAGAGACGTGCATGATGGCCTTTAAACCTGAAGTGCCCATTGTAAGGAAGTGGGTCTATTTCAGTATAGCCCTTTGCCAGGGCAGCCAAAAATTGGGAGGCTCCACATTGTCCCTGGATAGAGACGTGCATGATGGCCTGTAAACCTGAAGTGCCCATTGTAAGGAAGCGGGTCTATTTCAGCATAGCCCTTTGCCAGGGCAGCCAAAAATTGGGAGGCTCCACATTGTCCCTGGATAGAGACGTGCATGATGGCCTGTAAACCTGAAGTGCCCATTGTAAGGAAGTGGGTCTATTTCAGTATAGCCCTTTGCCAGGGCAGCCAAAAATTGGGAGGCTCCACATTGTCCCTGGATAGAGACGTGCATGATGGCCTGTAAACCTGAAGTGCCCATTGTAAGGAAGTGGGTCTATTTCAGTATAGCCCTTTGCCAGGGCAGCCAAAACTTGGGAGGCTCCACATTGTCCCTGGATAGAGACGTGCATGATGGCCTTTAAACCTGAAGTGCCCATTGTAAGGAAGTGGGTCTATTTCAGTATAGCCCTTTGCCAGGGCAGCCAAAAATTGGGAGGCTCCACATTGTCCCTGGATAGAGACGTGCATGATGGCCTGTAAACCTGAAGTGCCCATTGTAAGGAAGTGGGTCTATTTCAGTATAGCCCTTTGCCAGGGCAGCCAAAAATTGGGAGGCTCCACATTGTCCCTGGATAGAGACGTGCATGATGGCCTTTAAACCTGAAGTGCCCATTGTAAGGAAGTGGGTCTATTTCAGTATAGCCCTTTGCCAGGGCAGCCAAAAATTGGGAGGCTCCACATTGTCCCTGGATAGAGACGTGCATGATGGCATGTAAACCTGAAGTGCCCATTGTAAGGAAGTGGGTCTATTTCAGTATAGCCCTTTGCCAGGGCAGCCAAAAATTGGGAGGCTCCACATTGTCCCTGGATAGAGACGTGCATGATGGCCTGTAAACCTGAAGTGCCCATTGTAAGGAAGTGGGTCTATTTCAGTATAGCCCTTTGCCAGGGCAGCAAAAAATTGGGAGGCTCCACATTGTCCCTGGATAGAGACGTGCATGATGGCCTGTAAACCTGAAGTGCCCATTGTAAGGAAGTGGGTCTATTTCAGTATAGCCCTTTGCCAGGGCAGCCAAAAATTGGGAGGCTCCACATTGTCCCTGGATAGAGACGTGCATGATGGCCTTTAAACCTCAAGTGCCCATTCTAAGGAAGTGGGTCTATTTCAGTATAGCCCTTTGCCAGGGCAGCCAAAAATTGGGAGGCTCCACATTGTCCCTGGATAGAGACGTGCATGATGGCCTGTAAACCTGAAGTGCCCATTGTAAGGAAGTGGGTCTATTTCAGTATAGCCCTTTGCCAGGGCAGCCAAAAATTGGGAGGCTCCACATTGTCCCTGGATAGAGACGTGCATGATGGCCTGTAAACCTGAAGTGCCCATTGTAAGGAAGTGGGTCTATTTCAGTATAGCCCTTTGCCAGGGCAGCCAAAAATTGGGAGGCTCCACATTGTCCCTGGATAGAGACGTGCATGATGGCCTGTAAACCTGAAGTGTCCATTTTAAGGAAGTGGGTGTATTATAGTATAGCCCTTAGGCAGGGCAGCCAAAAATTGGGAGGCTCCACGTTGCCCCTGGGTAGAGACGTGCATGAGGGCCTCAAAACATTAAGTGTCCATTTTAAGGAAGTGGGTGTATTATAGTATAGCCCTTAGGCAGGGCAGCCAAAAATTGGGAGGCTCCGCGTTGTCCCTGGGTAGAGACGTGCATGAGGGCCTCAAAACATTAAGTGTCCATTTTAAGGAAGTGGGTGTATTATAGTATAGCCCTTAGGCAGGGCAGCCAAAAATTGGGAGGCTCCACGTTGTCCCTGGGTAGAGACGTGCATGAGGGCCTCAAAACATTAAGTGTCCATTTTAAGGAAGTGGGTGTATTATAGTATAGCCCTTAGGCAGGGCAGCCAAAAATTGGGAGGCTCCACGTTGTCCCTGGGTAGAGACGTGCATGAGGGCCTCAAAACATTGTTCCCATTGCAAAGGAGCGGGTCTCCTGTCGTTGTAATGTCCATTCTGCAAAGAATGGGCGAAAAAATTTACCACTGGGGGTATACCTGAAACAAAGGCCTAAGTATTGCAATTTGTAACGGTCATCATCATGGTGGCGCATGAGGAGAAGGAGGAGCAGTCCAGCGATTATCCAAAGTCCAGAAGTGTGTACCCATGGGTGAGTGGAGGTACATGGCAAACTTTAAATTCCGCTCTCATTTGCTGGTGGTGTGGTGAAGTCTGGCCCAATCCAACCCTTGTTCATCTTGATCAGAGTCAGCCTGTCAGCATTTTCAGTTGACAGGCGGGTGCGCTTATCTGTAATGATTCCACCTGCGGCACTAAAAACACGCTCTGACAAAACGCTAGCAGCAGGGCAGGCCAGGACTTCCAAGGCGTAGAGAGCCAATTCATGCCACGTGTCCAGCTTGGATACCCAATAATTGTAAGGCACAGAGGAATGTCGGAGTACAGTTGTTCGATCTGCAAGGTACTCCTTCAGCATCTGGGCAAACTTAGGATTTCTTGTGGCACTACCCCGCACCTCAGGGGCTGTGGTACGTGAGGGGCTGAGAAAACTGTCCCACATCTTAAAGACTGTTCCCCTACCTCTGGCGGATTGGACTTGTGCCTCTCTCGGCTGTACGCCTCGGTTGTCCACTGATTCATGACCTATGCCGCTAGCGTTTTGTGAGGGGAATGCTTTGCCTACTTCCGTGAGTATGGCCTTCCGAAACTGCTGCATTTTGGTTGACCTCTCCTCCACGGGAATAAGAGACAAAAAGTTCTCCTTGTAGCGTGGGTCTAACAGTGTTACCAACCAGTAATGATTGTCGGCCAAGATGTTCTTAACGCGAGGGTCACGAGACAGGCAGCTTACCATAAAGTCAGCCATGTGCGCCAGACTCTTAACAGCCAGGACTTCAGTAGCCTGACCAACAAGATGACTGAACATGCTGTCCTCCTCCTCCTCCTCCTCCTCCTCCTCATCTACCCTGTCCTCTGGCCAGCCACGCTGAACCGAGGATATGACTGGTGTGCATGTCATATCCTCAATTTGGCCGGAGAGTTGCTCCATGTCTTCATCCTCCTCCTCGTCATAGTCCTCCACTGCACGTTGTGATGAGACGAGGCTGGGCTGTGTGTTATCACCCACACCCACTACTGTTTCTTGCTGCAACTCATCGCGCTCCGCCTGCAATGCATCATGTTTGTTTTTCAGCAGAGACCGTTTTAGAAGGCAGAGTAGCGGTATGGTGACGCTAATAATGGCGTCATCACCACTCACCATCTTGGTGGAGTCCTCAAAGTTTTGGAGGATGGTACATAGGTCTGACATCCATCTCCACTCCTCAGGTGTTATGTGTGGAGTTTGACCCATTTCCCGACGGCTTAGGTGATGCAGGTACTCAACAACTGCCCTCTTCTGCTCACATATCCTGACCAACATGTGCAGAGTTGAATTCCAACGCGTGGGGACATCACACACCAGTCTGTGAGCCGGAAGATGCAAACGGCGCTGAAAGCCGGCAAGGCCGGCTGAAGCAGTAGGTGACTTTCGAAAATGTGCAGACAGGCGGCGAACTTTTACCAGCAGATCAGACAGCTCTGGGTATGACTTTATAAACCGCTGAACCACGAGGTTGAGCACATGGGCCACGCATGGAACATGTGCCAGCTGGCCTCGCCTCAAAGCCGCCACCAGGTTCCGGCCATTGTCACACACGACCTTTCCTGGCTTTAGGTTCAGAGGTGTGAGCCAGTGATCTGCCTGCTGTTTCAGAGCTGTCCACAGCTCTTCTGCATTGTGGGGTTTGTCACCTATGCAGATTAGCTTCAGCACAGCCTGTTGCCGCTTCGCCGAGGCAGTGCTGCAGTGCTTCCAGCTTGTGACTGGTGTGGAGGGCACAGTGGATGAGGATGCGCAGGAGGAGGAGGAGGCTGAAGAGCATGACATTCCGGAGCTGTAGAGTGTGGGTGAAACACTGACTGAGGTAGGGCCTGCAAACCTTGGTGTGGGAAGGACGTGTTCCGTCCCTCGCTCAGACTGGGTCCCAGCTTCCACAATATTAACCCAGTGTGCCGTCAACGAGATGTAGCGGCCTTGCCCACAAGCACTTGTCCACGTGTCTGTGGTTAGGTGGACCTTGGGTGAAACAGCGTTGTTCAGGGCACGTGTGATGTTTTGTGACACGTGGTTATGCAACGCGGGGACGGCACACCGGGAGAAATAGTGGCGGCTGGGGACCGAGTAACGTGGGACAGCTGCCGCCATCAGGTCACGGAATGCTTCTGTCTCCACCAGCCTAAAAGGCAACATTTCCAGCGCAAGCAGTCGCGAAATGTTAGCATTTAGAACTGTGGCATGTGGGGTGTTGGCAGTGTATTTGCGCCTGCGTTCAAAGGTTTGCTGAATGGATAACTGAACGCTGTGCTGGGACAAGGACGTGCTTGATGATGGTGTTCTTTCTGCGTAGGCAACTGCAGGTGCAGGAGTGGAGGAGGCTTGTTCGCAGGCAGCATGGACAGAGGATTGGCTCGCAAGCACTGCTCCTCGACTCTGTTGTACTTCCCACAAAGTCGGGTGCTTGGCTGACATGTGCCTGATCATGCTGGTGGTGGTCAGGCTGCTAGTTTTGGTACCCCTGCTGATGCTGGCACGGCAGGTGTTGCAAATGGCCTTTTTTGAATCATCTGGATCCAACTTAAAAAACTGCCAGACTCGGGAAGACCTAACATTTGTACAGGCAGCTTGTGTCGTCGTGTTGTTCCGGGGAACGGTTGCCTGACTTCTGCCTGGGGCCACCACCCTGCTTCTTACTGCCTGTTGTGATGCTACGCCTCCCTCCCCCTGTGCACTGCTGTCCTCGCTCTGCATATCCTCCTGCCAGGTTGGGTCAGTTACTGGATCATCCACCACGTCGTCTTCCTCTTCCGCACCCTGCTCCTCCTCCTGACTTGCTGACAATTGTGTCTCATCATCGTCCACCACTTGTTGAGACACGTTGCCAACTTCGTGAGAACGTGGCTGCTCAAATATTTGGCCATCTGTACAGACGATCTCCTCATGACCCACTTCAATATGAGCTGGCGAGAGGCCAGAATGTGTGAATGGAAACGTGAACAGCTCTTCCGAGTGTCCAAGTGTGGGATCATTAATGTCCGAGGAGGACGTGTACTCAAGCCTGGTGGTAGGAAGGAGGATCAGGTTCAGAAATGTGCGGTGCAGTATCACGGCTACTGACACTTGACCGTGTGGAAGACAGAGTGTTTGTGGTGGTGCCAATCTGACTGGAAGCATTATCTGCTATCCAACTAACAACCTGTTGACACTGGTCTTGGTTCAAGAGCGGTGTACTGCTGCGGTCCCCAAGAATTTGGGACAGGACGTGCGAGCGACTAGATGTGGCCCTTTGTTGTGGCGAAATTAGAGCTTGCCCACGACCTCGGCCTCTGCCTGCACCACCATCACGTCCACTTCCTTGTTCCTTGCCAATGCCCTTGCGCATTTTGCAATGCTGTGCACTGCTGACGTGTATATTCACTACTTGTGCGTTATATCAAAGTGTGTGGAAATTGCACACAAGTGCACCTGTACGCTGCCACCAACAGGCACACACGTGCGGTTTTAAAAACCAAGCACGGACGCAATAATAACCTAACAGGTTTTTTTGGGGAGCGACAATTACAGACAAGTCAGACACTATCTGGACTGTTTTACACTGTGTACACCAGCCCCAGATATGATGAAGGCTGGTATACGGTCACCACTACCCTGCCTGCCTGCCTGCCTGTATACTGGTACAATAGTCCTGACAAGGACTCTTTTGGTCACTAGCCTGTATTCAGACCTGGCTATACCCTGCCTGTATATAGCAACAATAGTCCTGAGAAGGACTCTGCTACTGTACTCCGACCTGGCTATACCCTGCCTGCCTGTATACAACTAGAATAGTCCTGAGAAGGACTTTTGGTCACACTGTTTGCAGCCCTGCAACTGAAAAAGCTATAAAGGGCCGCAAAGCTTTCCCTGAATCAGCGACACTCTCCCTACACTGACTGTCTGAATAGCTGTGAGCAGAGCACAGCGCGCCGGCCGATATAAAGGCTCGGTCACGCTGTGCAGGCCGGCCAATCACTGCAATTCCACAACTAACAGGGCTGTGGCATTGCAGTGGTCTGCCAGCCAATCCCTGCATGAGGGCTGGCTCTCAAAAGAGCGCCAACATGCAGGGATGAAGACCACGAGTACAGCACGAGTATCGCGAGATTACTCGGTCCCCGCCGAGCAGCCCGAGTACAGCGATACTCGTGCGAGTACCGAGTAGTGACAAGCATGCTCGCTCATCACTAGTGACGAATGATACTTCTGTATCTGACAGTGTGATGGACAAGAAGGTTTGGTGAATGCCATGAGAACATTACCCTTCTAACAGCATTATGTGAGCTGTAAAGTATAAAAGAGGGATAACACTGTAAGGCTATGTTCAAGAGTTGGCCTAAGCCCTATAGTTCCAGTGCCTCGTCTGTATAGAATCCTGACCACACTTTATCTTTGGGATAAATTAGAATGCGGATTGCGAGCCTTTCTCCCAACATCAGTGTCTGAATTCATAAGTGCTCTTCTGGATAGAAAACTCTCCCACAGACACCTCCCAAAATATTGTAGAAAGATTTCCTAGGGGAATCCACTATTTGCTGAAAATAGGTATTGGCAGGGCAGTGGAGTAACTAGAGTCTGATGCGCCTAGATGCAAAGTTTATGATTTCCCCTCTCACATGCTGGTCAGATATAAATCCTATAAAGGCAAACAAGTCTCCCCCATCCCTTCATTGTATAGTAATGACCACCATCTTGTATTAATGTCCCCCATCCTGGGACCCTTTCTGGTAAATATGTCCCCCATCCTAGTAAATATGGCCCCATCATGGCCCCATCCTGGCATATGTTTCATCATTCCCCCATCCAGGTGTATGACCCCATCATGGCTATATCCTTGTATATATGGCCATATCCTGGAATATATGTCCCCATCATGGCCCCATCCTGATATATATGTACCAATCATTGCCCTATCCTAGTATATATATCCCCATAATACCCCCATCCTTGTATATGTTTTCATCATGACCCCATCCTGGTGTATGAACCCCATCATGGTTATATCTTGGTATGTATGGTCCCATACTGATACATATCTTCCCATCATGGCGTAATCCTGGTATATATCCACGTCATGATCACATCCTAGTATATGTCCCCATCATAGCCCCATCCTGGTATATATGTCCCCATCATGGGCTCATCCTGGTACATATGCCCCCATCATAGCCCCATCCTGATAGACATGTCCCCATCATAGCTCCATCCTTGTATATGTCTCCAATCTGGTATATATTCCCATCATGCCCCATCCTGGCATATGTCCTTATTCTGGCCAAATTTTGGTATATATGATCCCTCATCATGGCGCAAACAGTTAAAAAAACAAAACGATTATACTCACTTTCCCTCCATTCCCCTGGTGTCCTCCTCCGATGCTGTCATGCCAGAAACTGACCTCAGCGTTAAAGCAGCATGAAGCATGACATCAATATCATGCAGGCAGACTTACATCACCATCAGCTGCCAGCATATTCGCTGCTCCCCATGCTTCGGATTATGGGTGTAGGGAGCAGTGAATATCCATATTCTTCAATAGCGTCATACTGTGTTTTTTTCCTGTTTTTCATGAATGCAGTAAAAATAAAGCTCTCATATAGCCAAATTGATGGAAAAATAAAAACGTTATGGCTCTTGGAAGAAGAGGAGGAAATATGGAAAATGGCCATGGTTGAAGGAGTTCATGACCTACAGATGGGTATTTTCTTACTTTGACTGAATTCCTTGGCTCAAAATATCCCAAAATAAGTGTTATAAGTCTACAAGTGTTAACCTGTTCTAAACAGGTGATTTTTTTTGTTTACACTTTTGTTCTATTCCTCTTGTACTCCCAAAAGCCATAACTTTTTTATTTTTCTGTCAGCATAGATTTTTGAGGGCCTGTATTTTACTGGGTGAGTTGTAGATTCAAATGCCCCATTCATTTAACCATACAGAGTATTGAAAAATAGGAAATAACTTGAAGTACGGTGAAATAGTAAATTTGCATTACGAGAATGTATTTGGGATGATTTTCCCTTGTTTACTACTGTGTGATAAAAATGAATTGCCAACATGATTTTTTAGGTCAGTACGATTACGGTGATGTTGAATTATTGGTATCATTTTCGAGCACACGTAATTGACAAGCAACAATTCTGGCATTTCAAATTTCTCTACTTGTAATTATACAAGGTTAAATAATTTCATATTTTGATAGGTAAAACTTCTAAAGTCACTACAATGCCAAATATGTATATATTTTTTATCTTTTCTTTTTTTTTACCATGAATATTTTTTCACAATCCCCCTAGGGGACTTGAACCTCTGATATAATATGGTCTACTATGAAGACAATCCTGAAGCTAAGCTTGACAGAATTACCAAGATAGCATCTACAAGATCTTTTGGCAAATTACAAGTTGTCATGTAAATTTCATTGAGGGTGTGATAGGTGCCCAAAACTGCACACCACTCAGATTTACACGCTTGAAATGCCACTGTCAGGGATTGATACCGGCATTAAGGCTATGTTCACACAGGACGTTTTTGCAACGTTTTTTTCCTGACCAAAACCTAATCTTGTAGCAGGATGTCTCCTGGGAGCAAACTGCGGTTTTGGTGACATTTTTGTGGCTTTTTTTGTGGCTTTTTAAAGCATTTTTTTTATGTGATGTCAAGACCAGCAAGGGTTCAACAGTACCCGAGTGCTGGGCCTGACCAAGATTGACCTGGATCCGGCATTCAGGTAGTAAAAAAAAAAAGGTAGAAAGAAAAAAAAAAGTAAAGCACGCACACTATACTTACCAGTCTCCGGTAGATGCTATAGCGTATGGGCTCTTTCCAAAAAGGACATCATTCAACAGGCCTCTATCACATGGGGGGCAAGGAGGCAAAGCATGATTGTAGTGGCAGGGAGAAAACATCTCCAAGCTCACTAACCAAGCCGTTCACGCCCACTAACCAAGCTAGCCACACACACTAACCTGGAAGGAGCCTATACATTCTAGGCTCATCCGTACCTGCTCCTGTTGCCCCTCCTACTTCCGTTGCCACTCATTAGCATCATGCATATTCACTGCTTCCCCCTCTCCCCACTGGAGTCTGTTGGTCTATCGTACAGTAAAAAAATAAATTAATTAATTAAAAAATAGACGTAGGGTCCCCCATATTATGATACCCAGCGCAGATAAAGCCCAGGGCTACAAGCTGCAGCCCCCAGCTGAGGGCTTTATCTTGGCTGAGTATCAAAATAAGAAGGACCCCATGCTGTTTCTTAATTATTTAAACAAATATAAAAAATAGCGTGCGGTCCCACCAAATTTTGATACCCAGCCAAGATAAAGCCCACTGCTGGGGGCTGGTATTCTCAGCCTGGAGAGACCCAGCCTAAAAATATTAGCCTGTAGCTGCCCAGTATTGTTGCATCCATTAGAACAGGGTACACCTTTAGTGCATATACACTTCTATTAATTTCTATTTTTTATTTTGACAATTATAAGATAAATATAAAGTTAGTAAGTTGTCTTGGATATAAAAAGCCAGTCTAGGTCCATGGTCTCCATCCTTTCTTACTGAGAGAGCTACATTCAGAGATAGTCACGAGCCACATCCAGCACCATTCGTGTAAGCCCTACAGCCAATAAAAAGACATATCTCTCTTTGTTGGAACCCTATCCTAATATAGACATATTAGGAGAGGGTCCCGACAAAGAGAGATACGCCTTGTTGTTGGCTGTCGGGCTTACGTGGCTTATTAGCCAATTTGTAAACTATCTCATTTTTCCAATAGCAGTAATGCAGTGCCAAAATTCCTGTGTTTAATCTTTGTAAGTGTGGTACCCCTGAGGATACCATCGCCACAGAGCTACTGCACCTCAGCCAGAGGTGTGGTGCCCCATCCTGGGTAAGAAAGAGGCCATCTATTGGTTCACACACCAAAAGACCTGCAGACACCCAATTATTAGCTCACACAGTAGATCAAGGCCAGGGCAGGTCCCATTAATGCATTGTGACCAGTAATCTGGTTATGGCACTTAATTGCCGTGCACTATATCTAGAACCATCTAGGGGGAGGAGCTTAGTGGGTGAGCAGTCTGAGGTAAATTGGGCGGAGCTAAGTTGGAAACTTGACTGTTGAGAGAGTCAGTCAGTCAGGAGGAGGGAGGAGACCAATGAGGAGTAAGGCCCTTTGGGTCCTGCTCAGCTCTGAGGAAACTGGAGAAAGAATACCAGCGACTTAGGGGAAGAGTGTCAGACCCCTATAGTCGTGTTTGACAAGCAACAGCTCAAGTTGAAGGGATTGGTCACAAACGGGGTTCCGGACTCTAGGCTAGGAAGATACTTTAGGACTTCCTAGTAACAACGGAGGCCAGGGATGCTGTCACCTTTGGGCCACAAGCAGCACACAAATCTGCTGGAAGGGGACCACAGAGGATCAGGGAGTCAGGCAGGCAGAAATCCCTTCAAAGTTTCCCAGAGGGAGCCACGCAGGCAAAATTCCCACTAGAGGTCTGCGATCCCTGGCTCAGGGCACTGTGTGTGGAGGCACAGGACAGGAGGGTGAAAGTCAGCGCAGACAGACGGCTGGAAAAGGCAAACAAAAGGGAGAACCGGTACTGGCCTCGGTTTTACTCGAGATTGGCGGTTGCCCATCACCATGGATCCCAGCATACTGTGGTGGAATAAATTGGCTGTCAACCTGAAGAACTGGTACAGTGAGTAAAAGACTTATTATTGCAAAGCCCTGGTTTCGTCTCCATTTCTCCTGCTTCACAGTCTGTCCTGACAGACTGTTCAAATCCCAACGGTCGCCCTGGGGTCCCGCTCCACCTGTGGGGAGCAAGAACTCAGCTGCGACATCATCACCTGCCCCGGGGAACCCACAACGCAGCGGCGACACACATAGCCGCAAACCACAGGTGGCATCACAAACTTTATTTTATTTTACAAATAACTCTTATCATCATCCCCTTTCTTTATTAAAGAGACACCGCCAGGGTCATGGAACCAGACCCCACCACCACTGACGTCCCCGGACTAGTCCAGCCCGCTTCTAAGTACCCCCCCGGCCCTGAGGTTGGGAGTGTCACATGTTTTAGTGTGTGCTGCATATATTTTTGTTACCCCCATTCGGTATTCTACCATGAAGTACATGCATCACACTACTATATCCAGCTTCATGCACTTCCTCCGATTGGCAGTATCATCCTATATCCAGCTTACAATATTTATCATCCCCTTGTCTAAAATATGCACATTCAAATATGCTGCTCTGTGCGGAGCCGCTCACCAAAGCCCCCATCTGGAGACCTTCTCTTCACAACTGTTTGCTAGACATGGTGCTAATGCACCAAAATGGCCAACAACCGTGAGCCACACTTTATGGGCCTGTGAGTCACATGGGGCTCTCGAGCCACTGATTTGGGACCTCTGGTTTAGGTAATAGGAAGTGATACAATATACATACGATAAATATATTTTCATTTATTAATGTCTCTATGTCTATTAGGTCTCTATACAGTGATTGAACACTTTTAGTCATTAGAACCTAATGATATACTGTAATATTACTTTCTTACCTGACTTGCAGGAGTTTGTCCAACCACAGCTTCATATGGAGGCGGCAACTCAGATGGATACAAAATACCAGGACTGTTTATGGACACTTCATACAATGCGCTGAAAGGTGAATGTGGGAAGTCCAGGTGAAGCCCTCTAGGAAGAAAAACGAATGTCACTTTTTGTTTGGTACACATCAAATAATTTCAATCCTGTACTCTAGACTGTATGTGAGATGAGCGCAAATAAAGCAGATTTACCTGTTTCCTTAATCACTGTATTTATCACTTTATAACTATCTGAATGTATCCAACTCGCTAGACTTTAATTTATAATAAACCATAAAGAGATTGAACTGTCATTAAATAACAAATGTTTTCCCATAAATACAGGTTTAATGTTTTTCAGCTGCAACTCAGATCAGTTATAGTTATTGGATTTTTAGTTATGCGCTAATAAATTGTGCCCCAATAAATTTCAGATAAATAATTGTTTATCTTCTATCTGGAAGTACGTTCTTCCTAATTTCCTTTGCTCTAAAATATCACCTTCAGAAATCAGAATACAAGCACAAACAAGTTAGATGATTTTAAAGTATTAGGGATACTTCCAGGAGTCAATGAGGGATTTATCAAGCTAAATGTGCAAAACCTCCTCGATTTTTCATGACTTGCCCAGAGCGGCACTGTTTTTGAACAAACTTCTGATTTTTTTTAACCCCTTAGATAAAGGTAAACCTATACATGTTTGGTGTCTACAAACTCTTACCGACCTGAAGCATCACACCGGCATGTAGGTTTTACTATATAGTGAACACAGTGAATAAAATATCTCAAAAACAATAATGCAATCACACTTTTTTTGCAATTTTTCCACACTTGGAATTTTTTTGCCGTTTTCCAGTACATTATATGGTAAAACGTAAGGTTTCATTTAAAAGCACAACATGTCCCGTAAAAAACAAGCCCTTATAAGGCAAGATTGATGGGAAAAATAAAAAAAATTATGGCTCTCGGAAGAAGGGGAGCAAAAAACAAACAAACGAAAAATGGAAAATCACCCGGGGGTGAGGGCTCCCAGAGGTAACATATCTATCTTGGGGTGCAGTTGCTCTGGGCCCCAGCACATGGTGGTACCCACCCAGAGTGACTACCACTCATAACTGTATTGGTGTGTATAGCATGCCAGTACAGTTAAATTCCATAGAAGATGAGGGAGACATGGTGTCCTGCTCTACCACTCTCCATTTTGTAGCTACAGGACACTTTAGGAATGCAGGGCTATCATAATGTATATAGAGAACTGTAGGGAGCATCATAGTGTATATAGAGAAACTGTGAGGGCCATTATAATGCATATAGTGAATAGTGGAGGCCATCATGTTGTACAAAGTGGTCTAAAGAGGCAATTATATTGTATATACGGAGCTGTTGGGGACAAAATACTGTATAAACTGGAACTGTGTAGGCCATCATAATGCATATAGGTACTGTGGGAACCAGAATGCTGTATGTAGGGGTTGTGGGAGCCATCATATTGATTGTGGGGCGCTGTGGGTAGCATCATAATGTATAAAGGGGACTGTGGCAGCCATTATATTATATATAAGGAGCTGTGGAGGCAATCATACTGTATATAAGTAACTGTGGGAACATCATAATGTATGTAGAGTATTGTAATGGCCATTATGCTATATATATGGAGCTGTGGGTTGCAATACTCTTTATACATGTAGGACATCATACTGTATATAATAGGGGCTACTAATAGGGCACTAACACATAGGGGGCCATAATATAATATGGGAACTATTAAAGAGGACAATCATACAGTGTAGGGGCTACTAAGGGGGCCATCTTATAGACTGGGGGCTACCAAGGGGTGTTCCCATAGGGGGCTGCTAAGGCGGCCGTCATACAGAGTGGAGTATACTAAGGGGGCATTCTTACAGAGTGGGGACTATTAATTTACTTTAATCTTTAATCGTATGAAAGTATATCTTACCATCATATAAAAATAAACACCAGATAATAGACAGTGATTGAAAAATATCAAAAGGATAAAAATGAAATTTGAATATCAAGATTTTCTATATATGCAATAGCGTTATCATTTACAATATAGAAATCTTTCTTGTCACCATGGTAGGATCTCAGGGGGCACTCCTCAACAATGTGCTGGATAGTTTGACGCTCTGCTCCACAGTCACAGGTCGGAGAGTCATATTTTCCCCACTTATACATAAAATCTGCACAGACGCCAAAGTTTGTTCTGATACGATTTAGAGTAACCCATGTTTTCCTTGGTAGATTGAAGCCTGGTGGAGGGTTTTGTAAATTAGAGAACATTTGGGGATCACCGTCTACTACATTGACCCAAAGTTCTCGCCATTTCTCCTCTAAATTGAAGTCTTGTTCATGCAAGGTGATTGCAGTTCGGATGGGTGGGTGTCTTGATTTCAATCGTTGTATTGTAACATCTCTGATATTTTGGTGTATTGGATGTTTTTCATTATTCCCTACTTTAGTGTATTCTTTAAGTAGGAGCTTTTGTCTTCTTAGATTTGCGGGTGCGATATGACTCAGCACAGGTAACCAGTGAACAGGTGTAGGTCTAATAGCACCAGATATTATATGCAAAGAGTTGTTCAGCTGAGTGTCAATTAAGTTTACATGGCAGCTATTTAACCATGCTGGAGCACAGTATTCTGCAGCAGAGTACACCAGGGCAAGAGTAGATGTTCTCAAAACAGATGTTGCCGAGCCCCAGGAGGATCCACAAAGTTTCTGAATAATATTATTACGTGCTTTCAGTTTCTGTGCCAATTTATCCAGATGGGATTTAAAAGTTAGACTTCTATCAAGGGTTAGGGTACCTTCACACTTTAGCGATGCAGCAGCGATCCGACCAGTGATCTGACCTGGTCAGGATCGCTGCTGCATCGCTACATGGTCGCTGGTGAGCTGTCAAACAGGCAGATCTCACCAGCGACCAGTGACCAGCCCCCAGCAAGAAGCGACGTGCAAGCGACGCTGCGCTTGCACGGAGCCGGCGTCTGGAAGCTGCGGACACTGGTAACTAAGGTAAACATTGGGTATGGTTACCCGATGTTTACATTAGTTACCAGCGCACACCGCTTAGCTTTGCTCTCCTAGCTACAGTACACATCGGGTTAATTAACCCGATGTGTAATGCAGCTACATGTGCAGAGAGCAGGGAGCCGCACACACTGCTTAGCGCTGGCTCCTTGCTCTCCTAGCTACAGTACACATCGGGTTAATTAACCCGATGTGTAATGCAGCTACATGTGCAGAGAGCCGGAGCCGGCAGCACAGGCAGCGTGAGAGCTGCGGAGGCTGGTAACTAAGGTAAATATCGGGTAACCACCTTGGTTACCCGATGTTTATCTTAGTTACAGCTTACCGCAGCTGCTAGATGCCGGCTCCTGCTCCCTGCTCGCTTCATTTGTCGCTCTCTCACTGTCACACACAGTGATCTGTGTGTCACAGCGGGAGAGCGCCTTTGAAGAAAACGAACCAGGGCTGTGTGTAACGAGCAGCGATCTTGCAGCAGGGGCCAGATCGCTGCTCAGTGTCACACACAGCGAGATCGCTAATGAGGTCACTGCTGCGTCACAAAAAACGTGACTCAGCAGCGATCTCGGCAGCGAGCTCGCTGTGTGTGAAGCACCCCTTACACCTAAGTACTTAGGATTGAAATTGTGTTTAATAGATTGGCCTTCAAATTGTACTTTAAGTTCAGTCTTGGCACTTGCATTGTGTAAATGAAAGCAACAAACTTCCGTTTTTGATGGGTTAGGTTTTAATCTCCATTGTCGGAAGTACTTTCCCATTACACTAAGATATTTTGTAAGAACATCCTCTGCTTCCTCCATTGTTTTGCTTACCATAGCAAGTGCCGAGTCATCGGCATATCCAAATTTCCGTGACACTGTTTTAGGAATATCAGCTAGGTACAGGGCAAACAGGAGAGGTGCCAGCACTGATCCCTGGGTATGTCCGTTGTTTAAAGATTTCTTACAACTGGTTGAATCGCCCATAATAAGATGAAAAGTTCGATTTGCAATCATATTGTTCAAAAGGTACATCATTTTCTTACATGGAATCACCTTCAAAAATTTATATAAAAGTCCTTCCCTCCACACAGTATCATATGCAGCAGAGAGATCGATAAACGCCACTGAAACTTTCTTGTTCTTCTGGAATTCAGCTTCAATGAGAGTTGTCAAAGCTAAGACTTGGTCACTGCAGTTTCGAGCAGGTCTGAAGCCGGCTTGCTTTATAGGTATTGAGTCGAAAATCTTTAGACTGATCTTGTTATATATTAAGCGTTCTAAGAGCTTATATAAGCAACTCAACAAGGCAATGGGTCTATAGCTTGATGGATTATCTTCAGGCTTCCCAGGTTTTAACAATGCAATTATTTTGGCATGTTTTAATTTACTAAGGACTTGAGCATTCTCCATAATATCTGAGAAGAACTTTGCCATCCATTTTTTCGCATAAGGTCCACAGTTTTTGAGAAATTCAGGATGGATCCAACCAGAGCCGTGAGCTTTGTTAATTTTAGTTTCAGCAAGGGCAATTTCAATGTCACAGGTTGTAAAAGCACGTGAGTATTCTTCAGATGGCGCCACTGATGATTTTAGTAGCTTAAACTTACTTTTAACTTCTATGGTGTGAGCTCGGTCTTTTGGGCCTTTAGGAATGCAGGGCCATCATAATGTACTGTATATAGAGAACTGTGGGGAGCATCATAGTGTATATAGAGAAACTGTGAGGGCCATTATAATGCATATAGTGAATAGTGGAGGCCATCATGTTGTACAAAGGGGTCTAAAGAGGCAATTATATTGTATATACGGAGCTGTTGGGGACAAAATACTGTATAAACGGGAACTGTGTAGGCCATCATAATGCATATAGGTACTGTGGGAACCAGAATGCTGTATGTAGGGGTTGTGGGAGCCATCATATTGATTGTGGGGCACTGTGGGTGGCATCATAATGTATAAAGGGGACTGTGGCAGCCATTATATTATATATAAGGAGCTGTGGAGGCAATCATACTGTATATAAGTAACTGTGGGAACATCATAATGTATGTAGAGTATTGTAATGGCCATTATGCTATATATATGGAGCTGTGGGTTGCAATACTCTTTATACATGTAGGACATCATACTGTATATAGAAGGGGCTACTAATAGGGCACTAACACATAGGGGGCCATAATATAATATGGGAACTATTAAAGAGGACAATCATACAGTGTAGGGGCTACTAAGGGGGCCATCTTATAGACTGGGGGCTACCAAGGGGTGTTCCCATAGGGGGCTGCTAAGGCGGCCGTCATACAGAGTGGAGTATACTAAGGGGGCATTCTTACAGAGTGGGGACTATTAATTTACTTTAATCTTTAATCGTATGAAAGTATATCTTACCATCATATAAAAATAAACACCAGACAATAGACAGTGATTGAAAAATATCAAAAGGATAAAAATGAAATTTGAATATCAAGATTTTCTATATATGCAATAGCGTTATCATTTACAATATAGAAATCTTTCTTGTCACCATGGTAGGATCTCAGGGGGCACTCCTCAACAATGTGCTGGATAGTTTGACGCTCTGCTCCACAGTCACAGGTCGGAGAGTCATATTTTCCCCACTTATACATAAAATCTGCACAGACGCCAAAGTTTGTTCTGATACGATTTAGAGTAACCCATGTTTTCCTTGGTAGATTGAAGCCTGGTGGAGGGTTTTGTAAATTAGAGAACATTTGGGGATCACCGTCTACTACATTGACCCAAAGTTCTCGCCATTTCTCCTCTAAATTGAAGTCTTGTTCATGCAAGGTGATTGCAGTTCGGATGGGTGGGTGTCTTGATTTCAATCGTTGTATTGTAACATCTCTGATATTTTGGTGTATTGGATGTTTTTCATTATTCCCTACTTTAGTGTATTCTTTAAGTAGGAGCTTTTGTCTTCTTAGATTTGCGGGTGCGATATGACTCAGCACAGGTAACCAGTGAACAGGTGTAGGTCTAATAGCACCAGATATTATATGCAAAGAGTTGTTCAGCTGAGTGTCAATTAAGTTTACATGGCAGCTATTTAACCATGCTGGAGCACAGTATTCTGCAGCAGAGTACACCAGGGCAAGAGTAGATGTTCTCAAAACAGATGTTGCCGAGCCCCAGGAGGATCCACAAAGTTTCTGAATAATATTATTACGTGCTTTCAGTTTCTGTGCCAATTTATCCAGATGGGATTTAAAAGTTAGACTTCTATCAAGGGTTAGGGTACCTTCACACTTTAGCGATGCAGCAGCGATCCGACCAGTGATCTGACCTGGTCAGGATCGCTGCTGCATCGCTACATGGTCGCTGGTGAGCTGTCAAACAGGCAGATCTCACCAGCGACCAGTGACCAGCCCCCAGCAAGAAGCGACGTGCAAGCGACGCTGCGCTTGCACGGAGCCGGCGTCTGGAAGCTGCGGACACTGGTAACTAAGGTAAACATTGGGTATGGTTACCCGATGTTTACATTAGTTACCAGCGCACACCGCTTAGCTTTGCTCTCCTAGCTACAGTACACATCGGGTTAATTAACCCGATGTGTAATGCAGCTACATGTGCAGAGAGCAGGGAGCCGCACACACTGCTTAGCGCTGGCTCCTTGCTCTCCTAGCTACAGTACACATCGGGTTAATTAACCCGATGTGTAATGCAGCTACATGTGCAGAGAGCCGGAGCCGGCAGCACAGGCAGCGTGAGAGCTGCGGAGGCTGGTAACTAAGGTAAATATCGGGTAACCACCTTGGTTACCCGATGTTTATCTTAGTTACAGCTTACCGCAGCTGCTAGATGCCGGCTCCTGCTCCCTGCTCGCTTCATTTGTCGCTCTCTCACTGTCACACACAGTGATCTGTGTGTCACAGCGGGAGAGCGCCTTTGAAGAAAACGAACCAGGGCTGTGTGTAACGAGCAGCGATCTTGCAGCAGGGGCCAGATCGCTGCTCAGTGTCACACACAGCGAGATCGCTAATGAGGTCACTGCTGCGTCACAAAAAACGTGACTCAGCAGCGATCTCGGCAGCGAGCTCGCTGTGTGTGAAGCACCCCTTACACCTAAGTACTTAGGATTGAAATTGTGTTTAATAGATTGGCCTTCAAATTGTACTTTAAGTTCAGTCTTGGCACTTGCATTGTGTAAATGAAAGCAACAAACTTCCGTTTTTGATGGGTTAGGTTTTAATCTCCATTGTCGGAAGTACTTTCCCATTACACTAAGATATTTTGTAAGAACATCCTCTGCTTCCTCCATTGTTTTGCTTACCATAGCAAGTGCCGAGTCATCGGCATATCCAAATTTCCGTGACACTGTTTTAGGAATATCAGCTAGGTACAGGGCAAACAGGAGAGGTGCCAGCACTGATCCCTGGGTATGTCCGTTGTTTAAAGATTTCTTACAACTGGTTGAATCGCCCATAATAAGATGAAAAGTTCGATTTGCAATCATATTGTTCAAAAGGTACATCATTTTCTTACATGGAATCACCTTCAAAAATTTATATAAAAGTCCTTCCCTCCACACAGTATCATATGCAGCAGAGAGATCGATAAACGCCACTGAAACTTTCTTGTTCTTCTGGAATTCAGCTTCAATGAGAGTTGTCAAAGCTAAGACTTGGTCACTGCAGTTTCGAGCAGGTCTGAAGCCGGCTTGCTTTATAGGTATTGAGTCGAAAATCTTTAGACTGATCTTGTTATATATTAAGCGTTCTAAGAGCTTATATAAGCAACTCAACAAGGCAATGGGTCTATAGCTTGATGGATTATCTTCAGGCTTCCCAGGTTTTAACAATGCAATTATTTTGGCATGTTTTAATTTACTAAGGACTTGAGCATTCTCCATAATATCTGAGAAGAACTTTGCCATCCATTTTTTCGCATAAGGTCCACAGTTTTTGAGAAATTCAGGATGGATCCAACCAGAGCCGTGAGCTTTGTTAATTTTAGTTTCAGCAAGGGCAATTTCAATGTCACAGGTTGTAAAAGCACGTGAGTATTCTTCAGATGGCGCCACTGATGATTTTAGTAGCTTAAACTTACTTTTAACTTCTATGGTGTGAGCTCGGTCTTTTGGGCCTTTAGGAATGCAGGGCCATCATAATGTACTGTATATAGAGAACTGTGGGGAGCATCATAGTGTATATAGAGAAACTGTGAGGGCCATTATAATGCATATAGTGAATAGTGGAGGCCATCATGTTGTACAAAGGGGTCTAAAGAGGCAATTATATTGTATATACGGAGCTGTTGGGGACAAAATACTGTATAAACGGGAACTGTGTAGGCCATCATAATGCATATAGGTACTGTGGGAACCAGAATGCTGTATGTAGGGGTTGTGGGAGCCATCATATTGATTGTGGGGCACTGTGGGTGGCATCATAATGTATAAAGGGGACTGTGGCAGCCATTATATTATATATAAGGAGCTGTGGAGGCAATCATACTGTATATAAGTAACTGTGGGAACATCATAATGTATGTAGAGTATTGTAATGGCCATTATGCTATATATATGGAGCTGTGGGTTGCAATACTCTTTATACATGTAGGACATCATACTGTATATAGAAGGGGCTACTAATAGGGCACTAACACATAGGGGGGCCATAATATAATATGGGAACTATTAAAGAGGACAATCATACAGTGTAGGGGCTACTAAGGGGGCCATCTTATAGACTGGGGGCTACCAAGGGGTTTTCCCATAGGGGGCTGCTAAGGCGGCCGTCATACAGAGTGGAGTATACTAAGGGGGCATTCTTAAAGAGTGGGGACTATTAATATGGCAGTCATACAGAGTGGAGGTTACTAATTGGGCCATAATACAGAGTGAGGGCTAGTAAGGTGGCCTTCATAGAGAGTGAGATTTTAAGGGGCCATCATACAGAGTGTGAGATACTAAGGGGGCCAATATACTGTGTGTTAACTGTTACTGTGGGAGCCATCATACAGTGAAGGGGCTATCATATAAGGAGGAGGCCATCATACAGTGAGGGAGACA
The DNA here is from genome assembly GCF_048569485.1 of Anomaloglossus baeobatrachus. NCBI lineage: Eukaryota > Metazoa > Chordata > Amphibia > Anura > Aromobatidae > Anomaloglossus > Anomaloglossus baeobatrachus. Next base: position 468,689,631 of record NC_134356.1, read on the forward strand.
TCATACACTGAGAGTGCCATCATGCAGTGTAGGGGCTAATGTGGGGCCATTGTACAACATAGGGACATGATACAGGGTGGGGGCCATCTTAAAGTGTGGGGGCTACAGCGGGGCCATCGTAAAGTGTAGAGGCAACTAAGGGGCCATTATACACTGTGTGAGTTACTAAAGGGCCATTATACAGTGTAGGGGATATTAAGAGGCTGTTATACACTTTTAAGGCTACTGTGGGGCCATCATACGGTGTGGAGGCTACTACTGTAGGGCCATCATAAAGTGTGGAGGCTATTGTGGAGCCTATCATACACTGTGTGGGCTATTGGGGGGCCCATCACACTGTGTATAGGAGAGGTATGGTAACATCATACTGTTTAGATGGAGATGTGTGAACATTATATTGTTCTAGGGAGCAAAATGTGTGCACTGTTTTCTCGGGCACTGGCACAGGGCATCAATATTTTCTATGAGTCAGTTTTACCATCTAGAGGGCACATAGGAGGAGTTTTAGTTTGTAATGGGCACCGTTAAAGGCATTAATATGTGGGTCAGTAAGAGCAGCACTTTTTTGTGCAGTAATAAGGATACATACAGCAGCAGCGGCTCAGCATTGGAGTGACAGGAGGATAAGGAGTTTGTGCAGGTTGAGAATGGATTTGGACGGTGCTGGAAGTATGAAGAGTCAAATGTATGTTTGCTATAAAATCTGCAGATGAGTTGTGGCTGGAGAAGTTGTCGTGTCAGTTTGATCCAGATGGAAAAGACTAGAAAAATGAATGACTCCATCACAAAGAACGTCAGCTGTAAGTCACTATGTACAACTGTAATCTCATACATGTTCTACAGGATTGTTATCTACCACTATATAGTCAACATATGGCGGTAAAAATAGTATTCATCTTTGTATAGTTATTTACTTTCAGTAGCAGCAGGGTAATTTGCTGAGTTTTTCTTATGCCCACTATTAGGGTGCACCACTGCAGTTGTAAATAAGGTTAACTGGTTAGGGGGAGCTGAACCTCTATCTATGCCTCTGGATGTGATAAGCTGCAAGGCATTGTTCAGTCCTGCCATAAAAGTACTATGTTTATCACAGCTTGATCCCCACCATTCTGCAAAACCAACTGTGTACCTGATGAAGGTCAGAGGTCAGGTTCAGACAAGCACATTTTATGTATATGTGCTGTCCATATTGAATTCAAGCACAAAGACAGCTCATAGACCAAAAATATCTAATTGGGCTTTTTTGAATAACACTTGTCTATTGCAGTCTATTGGTGACCAAAACTAATCCCATATAGATCATTTGAATTGCATCAGTTCTTTTTTACAGATACATTGCAATTATTAACATAGAAAACTGTATTTGGTCTTGTTACAAATAAAATCTTTTGAAATTCGCATTTGCCAAGTTCATAGAAATTTTCCCCAAAATTTGATTTGTATTGAATAAATTGAGTGCATATTGCTAGCACTCCAACTGTCCTGAAAAAATATGTACAGTGCCTACAAGTAGTATTCAACCCCCTGCAGATTTAGCAGGTTTACACATTGGGAATTAACTTGGCATTGTGACATTTGGACTGTAGATCAGCCTGGAAGTGTGAAATGCACTGCAGCAAAAAAGAATGTTATTTCTTTTTTTTTTTTTTTTTTAAATTGTGAAAAGTTTATTCAGAGGGTCATTTATTATTCAACCCCTCAAACCACCAGAATTCTGTTTGGTTCCCCTAAAGTATTAAGAAGTATTTCAGGCACAAAGAACAATGAGCTTCACATGTTTTGATTAATTATCTCTTTTTCCAGCCTTTTCTGACTAATTAAGACCCGCCCCAAACTTGTGAACAGCACTCATACTTGGTCAACATGGGAAAGACAAAGGAGCATTCCAAGGCCATCAGAGACAAGATCGTGGAGGGTCACAAGGCTGGCAAGGGGTACAAAACCCTTTCCAAGGAGTTGGGCCTACCCGTCTCCACTGTTGGGAGCATCATCCGGAAGTGGAAAGCTTATGGAACTACTGTTAGCCTTCCACGGCCTGGACAGCCTTTGAAAGTTTCCACCCGTGCCGAGGCCAGGCTTGTCCGAAGAGTCAAGGCTAACCCAAGGACAACAAGGAAGGAGCTCCGGGAAGATCTCATGGCAGTGGGGACATTGGTTTCAGTCAATACCATAAGTAACGTTCTCCACCGCAATGGTCTCCGTTCCAGACGAGCCCGTAAGGTACCTTTACTTTTAAAGTGTCATGTCAAGGCTCGTCTGCAGTTTGCTCATGATCACTTGGAGGACTCTGAGACAGACTGGTTCAAGGTTCTCTGGTCTGATGAGACCAAGATCGAGATCTTTGGTGCCAACCACACATGTGACGTTTGGAGACTGGATGGCACTGCATACGACCCCAAGAATACCATCCCTACAGTCAAGCATGGTGGTGGCAGCATCATGCTGTGGGGCTGTTTCTCAGCCAAGGGGCCTGGCCATCTGGTCCGCATCCATGGGAAGATGGATAGCACGGCCTACCTGGAGATTTTGGCCAAGAACCTCCGCTCCTCCATCAAGGATCTTAAGATGGGTCGTCATTTCATCTTCCAACAAGACAACGACCCAAAGTACACAGCCAAGAAAACCAAGGCCTGGTTCAAGAGGGAAAAAATCAAGGTGTTGCAGTGGCCTAGTCAGTCTCCTGACCTTAACCCAATTGAAAACTTGTGGAAGGAGCTCAAGATTAAAGTCCACATGAGACACCCAAAGAACCTAGATAACTTGGAGAGGATCTGCATGGAGGAGTGGGCCAAGATAACTCCAGAGACCTGTGCCGGCTTGATCAGGTCTTATAAAAGACGATTATTAGCTGTAATTGCAAACAAGGGTTATTCCACAAAATATTAAACCTAGGGGTTGAATAATAATTGACCCACACTTTTATGTTGAAAATGTATTAAAATTTAACTGAGCAACATAACTTTATGCATCTGTTAATTAATCCTGCTCTTGTTTGAAGTTTGCAAGCTCTAACTTATTTGCATCTTATTAAACCTGCTAAATCTGCAGGGGGTTGAATACTACTTGTAGGCACTGTATAACACTCTGTATAACAGTCTGAGGTCTTCTGGAACTGTTTCCAATCCCTTTTAATTTAATGTAAATACATGTCAAATCGATCTTACCATAGAAATTGATGTTAACCTGGTAGTAATCAATAGCCAATTTAATAATACAGTATAATAGCAGACTTTTATTTATTTTTTTTAAATAAGAAATTTTCCAAAATTATCTCTCAGTCATTTGTGGTTAGATAGACCATTCTATACAGAATACTGACTGACGATGTCACTGTCAGAGGTAAAATTCTGCAGTGGCTCAGATGAGTGATGTAGCATACATTACAGAGCATCCTCTCTTCCCACTCTAGCACATTTATTGTAGACAAATGAGGCAAATTGTGGTGTGCATTTGATAGTACTAGTGCCCAGTAGGTTTGTGCCACTAGTGGTGGGGCTTCTACTACTGCTAGCAACTCCCACAATTTTAGCTGTGGTATATTTTTTTTCTTTTAAACTACTTTGTCCATTGAGCAATTTTTCTTTTACAATACATTTTGTATAACACTATACTTAAAAAGGGAACCTGTCACCAGGTTTTTCCCTGATAAGCTGCGGCCACGACCAGTGAGCTCTTATATACAGTATTCTAGAATACTGTACATAAGTGCCCAGGCCAGTCTGTATAATGTAAAAAACACCTTCATAATATTCACCTAAGGAGTGCTCTGGTCAGCTGGGCATCACTGCTCTCGGTCCAGCGCCATCTCCATCTGGTGCAATTGCTGTCCCACTTTCCAGCCCCGTATGCATGATGCATCCTGCATCCTTCACACAGAGGCCTCCATTTCACTCCTGCAAATGCACACTGTGATCTGCCTGGCTGAGGGCAGAGCGAAGTACTGTAATGCGCAGGCGTAAGTAAACACCGCCTTCACATGTGCACTACTGTACTTTGATCTACCCTCAGCCAGGAAGAATAAAGTCTGAATGTGCAGGAACGCAATGAAGGTCTCTGTGTGAATGATGCATAATGTGTCATGCACATGGCACTCTGCAGGAGGATGACGATCGCCCAAGATGGAGGAGGCACCAGACTGAGATCAGCGACACCCATAGACCAGACTGCTCCCCTAGGTGAGTATAATAAAGGTCTTCTTTATGTTCTACAGAGCGGCATTGTTTCTTATATACAGCATTAAGGTTCACTTATATCTGTTGCTAACCACTAGAGCAAACATTGGTGTGCTTAGCTGCACTTGGTGCTCATCCCAGTGCGAGCCGCTTGCAGAGTTTGAAATCCCTCCCATGAAAGTGCTCTGTATATGGCTGGCTGTATGTGGGCAGAGAGTCGAGCTGCCCTATCAGTGACTTTCAATGGGATTAAGGTCAAGTCTGGGTGCCAAACAGAACATTATCTAAAGTCCAACTGAGCCCGCCGAACCAAACTTCAACAGGTCCGCTCATCTCTAATTGTGATGTCTTGCTTGTCCTGTTTAGTGCATTAAGAATGAATAAAAAATATATAATTGTAATTATTCAAATACAGCAGGACAGATGCCAGCTACACCTTATCACTCATCAACCTCTCTGACCTCCTTCCTCCTGTCAATTGAATCTTTATCCTAAAATCAACCTAAACCGGTGGCTACATTCCCTGCCTAGGTTATACAGGCTATGATAATGGAGCACCCAACGGGGCCTGCAGAAATACTCGTCGCCGGACTGGTGAAGGGTAAGGGGGATGTCTCGGGTGGCCTGACTGGTTTCATGACCCCGAGTTGTCCACGGAAGCCGGTGGATGATGGGATGGAGAGGATGAGGGTATTAGTGGATGAGGGTGAGGAGAATTGTCTCGTGACGCCACCTGCTATACACAGCCAGGGATTAGCCGCCGCTGCTGTTGCTGTCCTCCAGTGTGGATGGTTGTAGCAGCAAGGATGGTTCAGCTCCCCACAGGTGGAGCGGACCCCAGGGAGAATGATGAGGAGAGAAGTGGCCATTGGCACTGAAGCGCGGGGCTATGGCGTCGGCAAGGAAAGACTGACACTGTCTCTGTGGTTCAAGGTTCCTTTAGTCACAGTCCGGTTGCCACCCCTGGAGTACCCACTGTGAGTCCTTTCTAGTTGGGGTCCCTCCAATCCTGGTGTGTGGAATGTGGAACGGGCTCCAGGTGTTTCCTGCACTCTCCGCAGACCCTGGAATCCTGTGTAGCTGTAGAGAACCCGGGCTGAGCTACCTGCTCCAAGCTGCGGGTCCTATGGTGCTTCCAGAAGTGGGAGGTAAAAGAAAGAATGGACCAAAGTCCCAACTGTGTCCCTCACCCCAAGCTGTGCCCAGGATTGACTGGCTAAGTGTGAAGATGATCTTTCCCTTTTCCTCAAGTGATGCCCGCCCCCCAGGTAATTGTCCTAGTGCCTGGGAAAGTCCCATGCTTTGTGTTGGCCACCCCCCTGTCTACCCTAGGTCAATCACAGTGGAAAAGCACCTAATTGTGTGTGTTGTGTGAATTTGAGAAACAACAGCGATTAACCTCTTCCTTACCCAGGATGGGTACTACACCTTAAGTGAGATGCAGTATCCTGTGACGACAACTGAACGACTGAAGCCTTAGGGGCACTACATACCCGCACAGCAAATCGCAGCACTTCGGGGCTGCAATAAAACAGAATTAGAGCCCCGCTTGTTGCATTTGATCATCTTCGTAACTGGTATATGTTTGAAATGTTTAATGTGATGGTGCCTCCCATAAAGGGAAAATTGTTGATATGTTCTTGATATAACAAAAATTGCGGGGCTCTAATTCTGTTTTATTGCAGCCCCGAAGTGCTGTCGGCCAAGGGGTACTCACAAAACTAATGGTACAGTCTATCTTTAAAGTCAGTCAGGGTTTCTGGCAGTGGCGCTCTCCTTTGCTGTCTCTCTGGGCTCCACCCATGTTGACACGCCCCTTCTTTTCCCGCGCTGCACAAGTAATGGCGACTGTCTTTTCAAGAAATACGGTTTAACACAGTCCTGTAAGGCGCACAGTACCCAGTTGTTATGGGCATGCAATCATGTTCATGATGCCAAGTGGAGCACCCCACAGGGCTTGGGGAAATACTCGTCGCCGCGGTGGTGAAGGGTCAGGGGGATGTCACGGGTGGCCTGCCTTTTTTCATGACCCCAAGGTGTCCATGGAAGGGGGTGAATGATGGGATGGAGAGAATGAGGGTAGTAGCGGATGAGGGTGATTGTCTTGTGTCACTGTCCTCTGGGGTCAATAGTTGTAGCAACAAGGATGTTTCTTCTCTCCACAGGTGGAGCGGGCCCCGGGAGGATGATGAGGGGAGTAGTGGCCTTTGGCGCTGAAGCGCGGGGCGACGGCGCCAGCAAGAACAGGCTGACACAGTCTCTGCGGTTCAAGGTTCCTTTACTCACGGTCCAGTTACCACTCCTGGAGTAGCAGTCTCTGCTGTGCCCCAGTCGATCCCGAGCAATTCAAGGTCACCACCGGTGTTCCCACTGTGAGTCCTTTCTGGTCGGGGTCCCTCCAATCCCGGTGTGTGTAATGTGGAATGGGCTGTGGGTGTTTTCTGCACTCTCCGCAGACTCTGTAATCCCGTGTAGCTGTAGATAACCTGGGCTAAGCTACCTGCTCCAAGCCGCGGGTCCTATGGTGCTTCCAGAAGTGTGAGGTAGAAGAAAGAATGGTACACTTCAGATAAATACACATGTAGGAAATATATTCTAATCAATTCACAAAATCTCCCAATACAAAATTTTATTTCATCAAAATTATTAAAACACAGACATTTAAGTGCGATATACAACACACTAAAATTTAAGTACAGAATAACAGTGCAATCCTCAGCTGATAATGCAAAAGTCCAGTTTAATAATTCATGAGCAATTAAAGAGTTATGAACTTAAGGGTATATGGAAAATCCACCCTATTTAAACCAACCTTCCATTATATGGGTCCAATATTTATGATAACCAATATATGTAGATATATTGCTTATCATAAATATTGGACCCATATGATGGAAGGCTGGTTTATATATTGGTTATCATAAATATTGGACCCATATGATGGAAGGCTGGTTTATATATTGGTTATCATAAATATTGGACCCATATGATGGAAGGCTGGTTTATATATTGGTTATCATAAATATTGGACCCATATGATGGAAGGCTGGTTTATATATTGGTTATCAGAAATATTGGACCCATATGATGGAAGGCTGGTTTATATATTGGTTATCATAAATATTGGACCCATATGATGGAAGGCTGGTTTATATATTGGTTATCAGAAATATTGGACCCATATGATGGAAGGTTTGTTTAAATAGGTCTGGATTTTCCATATACCCTTGAGTTCAGAACTTTTTAGTTGCACATGAATTATTAAACTGAACCTTTGCATTATCAGCTGAGGATTGCACTGTTATTCTGTACTTACATTTTAGTGTGTGTTGTATATCGCACATAAATGTGTGTGTTTATTATTTTTGATGTAATAAAAAATTTGTATTGGGAAATTTTTTGAATTGAGAAGAAAGAATGGACCGAAGTCCAAACTGTTTCAGTCACCCCAAACTGTGCCCGGGGTTGAGTGGCTAAGTTTTAAGATGCTCCTTCCCTTTTCCTCAAGTGGTGCCCACCTCCCAGGTGGTTGTCCTAGTGACCAGGAAAGTCCCATGCCTCGTGTTGGCCAGCCCCCTGTCTACCCTAGGCCAATCCCAGTGGGAAAGCACCTAACTGTATGTGTTGTGTGAATGTGAGAAACACCAGCGATTAACCTCTTCCTTACCCAGGATGGGTACCACACCTTAAGTGAGATGCAATACCCTGTGGCGCCACAATATCACCTCCACATTGACTGTGCTATACCTTGTGATGTGAAAGCTACAATGGGAGAAGCCCGCAGAGACCCAACTGAGGTCATATCAGCATCTGTTCTTGATGCAATACTATTTTGCAATGTGTAAAAAGATGATATGCATTTTTTGAGATTCGTGCCAGTCTGATAGCAAATTGCACAAACAGCAAAAATTTTACAAAGTTCATAAAATTTGCCTCAAATCATTTCACATCAAATATATTTGGTTATTACTAGGTCTTTTGCATGTTTTAACTGATGATGTATGAAAACATATATGCCATGGAGATGTCGTGATTTAAAAAACAGACACACGGATGACACACAGATGGAATACAGATGAAATATGGATGAAAATATGGAAAAGGAAACACAAATTGTTTGGATTCATATAATTTCCAAATTTCATACAATGCAAATTCAATTTATATAAAAATAATTTGGTCACCTTTAGGTTTTGTACATTTTTTTAACTGAAGATGTGAGAAACTGCAGATGTCATTGAGATTTAAAAACAAAAAAGCAATAAACAAACAGATACAGTACATGGATGACACACAGAAGGCCCATGGATGAAATACAGATGACAATATTAAAATTGCCTGTTTTTTGCTGGATGAAAAATGGATGACACAGCATTAATCCCTTCATGACCAGCTGATCTTGCGCTTTCCGTTTTTTTTCGCCACCTTTATTCCGAGAGATGTAACTCTTTTTTTTTTTCTATTTTTCTGTCAATCTTGCCATATAATGGCTTTTTTTTTTGCAGAACGAGTTGTAGTTTTAAATGAAACCATGAGTTTTACCATACAGTGTACTGGAAAATAGCAAAAAAAATTCCAAATGTGGAAAAAGTGCAAAAAAAGTGCCAGTGCAAAATTGTTTTTGAGATATTTTATTCACTGTGTTCCCTCTATGGTAAAATCATGTTTTGGTGTGATGCCTCAGGTTAGTATGAGTTTGTAGACACCAAACTTGTATAGGTTTACTTTTATCTAAGGGGTTAAACAAATCAGAAGTTTGACCAAAAAAAGTGGCACATTTTGCGCCATTTTCCGGGACCTGTAGCATTCTCATTTTTTGGGATGAATAGCTCAGTGACTGCTTATTTTTTGTGTCTCATGGTGACATTTTTAATGATATTATTCTTGCACAGATGCTACTTTTGATCGCCTGTTTGATCGCGTTTTTTCATGCGTTTCCGCAGCATTTTCAACTGCAGCGTTTTAATGCAAAAATGCATATGTTTTGATTTTCAAGCAAAGCCTATGGGAAATTGTGATTTCTTGTGCGCACAATGCTGTTAAAAGCGCAGCGTTTCAGTTGCTGAAAATTTGTCAAAATCTCTGCGTTTAAAGAAGCAGCATGTCAATTGTTTTTGCCATTTTGGCAGCGTTTTGCTAACATTAGAGTCAATGAGAATTTTCAAAACGCATCCTGAATCAAAATCCCAGCGTTTTACATGCTTTTTTGATGCAGAAAACATGCTTTTTTGACAAAACAAAAGCATACGTTTTTGACATTATATTAAGGGCATAATATGTCCCTTTACACACACACACATAGTCCGACAATTAAATGAATGAAAATCAATAAATTAACTTAATTTTATACATAAATATTAGAACACAGTTATCATTTTAATAAAATTAGCTATTTTGTATATGATTTTAATCATGATATTTGTAATCTTTTTTTTCTTTTTTTTTCTTAGTGTTTGAATGTTTAAACTTTATTTAGCATTGTATTTGTATTCAAAACGCATCTGACTTTAAGCAATGAAAAAGCATGTAAATCGCGGTAAAAAAGCGGCTAAAACGTGGTAAAATGCAAGCGTATTTTTAGCGTTTTTGTGGTCAAAACCAAATTTGACAAAGACAATTTCTGCCAGAGAATGCGTTTTGAAATGCAACTAACTCAACGCAAAGTGCGCACATAGCCTTACAGACGTCTGAATGACTGACAAAGAATTAGAAATAGAAAAACAAAACTAGACAGAGGCATAAAACTGACCTACAAAAGCAATACATCAATAAATCAAATAATTGTGTAAAGCTCAATTCACCTTTGCACTTCCATGACAGGTGTACAGGTGTATTCTGGTGGATAGTACGGAGGAGGTGGAATAGGTGGAATAAACTCATCAAAATCCAAGGTCTGATGAAGAATTGTTCCATGTGCCATCATACAGTCCATATTGGTGTGGTGTCCTCTGTGTGGTAGAAACTAAGAAAAAAAAAATAATAACAATATTAATTAAAAAATACAAAAAAATAATGTAAAGGACAAAATCTCCCAATGCTCATCTGTCTTAAATCGTCATTGGCGAATTGTTCCTACATAGTATAGTCTATAGGAATAAAAATCATGTCCAGACAATAAGAAGGTTGACAGATCCATTTCGTTATTTTGCTGAAAGACTGAAAAATACTTGATGTCAATGTCTATAGTCAAAAATGATCTCTAGAATGTTTGTGAGTTTGGTGCTGTCAGTCTTAGTTAATTGATTGCACAGTCATTTACACATGTAATCTTATTATTCTTGCTGGTAATATTGCAAATTAGCGTTGTTTCTATTAGTCAGTAATAATGTAGATTCATTATCTATGCTCCACTGACCAGACTGACTCCTCTCAATCCATTTTATTTATATTTGGCAAAAAGCTTTAACACTAGAACTACTGAACTCGTGACACCTATATAGAAATACATGGGGCAAAGTAGTCAAAATGACTACCTCAGTAGTTCTAGTGTTAAAACGTGAGAACGTCGGGAGCGGAGCATAGTAAAGACACGGTAAAGACAGTAATGCGGACAAACACTTTCAATTATATGGGAAAACAGAAGCTTAATGAGCCTGTTAGCAAGTCTAACCAGTACACGATACTGCAGGGAACGTTCTGAAGATCAAATGAAGTGTGAACCCTTCGACCCTGCTCCTTCTGCTCAACACTGGAAAAATCACAACTGAAGCCAATCGAAGAGCATGGCATCTCTGTTTCTCCCGTAGGCAAGGTTCTGTTGTCATGTCACTTTTACTGGATTCTGGCAGGCTGGGTCTTTAACTCTTGCCTCTAGTAAGAAGTGAGATAATAATATTTGCTAAAGGCAAAACTGAGTTTTATGCTTGAACTGTTACATTCATGTTTGTGCTGATGTCCGCCTGCATTACTGTGATCTCCAGTCACTCTTAAAAAGACATAAGCAGCCCATTCCTCATCTAATACTACACGAGTTTTATTTATAGGGATTCATCTGTGTTTCAACAGTTTGAGAAATTAAGAATATTACTACTGTAGATAAGCATTAGGTGTTTATGAGTATTTATAATAAGGAAAAAACAGGTTATGAACTGTAAAAAATAAATAAAAATTAGGAGAATTAAGAGAGGGTGCATTTTCTGAAAAATATTTTTTTTCTGCATAATTTCTATAGGTGTCAGCATAAAGTACGCAACTAGATTTAATGCTGCAATTTTAATGCTTTTTAGTGCAATTCTGTACTTAAAAAGGCAAAAGTGATCTAACATTTGTTTGTAACCTTCAGTTAAATTATGAAAAACACACAATGGTCACTGAAATACTTTAACCCCTTCACAACCAAGGACATACTAGTATGTTCTTGGCTTTGACTGTCCCTTTAAAGGGAACCTGTCAGATCCAATATGCACCCAGAACCATGAAAAGTTCTGGGTGTATATTGCTAATCCCTGCCTAACTGTCCCTGTATCTAGTAGCATAGATAAAGGGATCTTTAGAGAAAGAATTTCTAAAGATCTTTTATAGTATGCTAATGAGCGAGGGCACTAGTCCCAAGGGTATTGCTTCCCTTGCTAGTCGGCTCCATTAGCACGTTAGCACGCCCCTGTGGGTGTGCTAACATGCTAATGAATGCGCAGCGTCAGAGGATGATCTCATTCACCTCTCCGCTGCCATCGCTGCCCGACACTGGATTTCAGCTCAGTGCGCATGATCCTTGAGTTTCGGCCGAAATCCATGGTCATGCGCACTGAGCCGAAGTGCAGCATCGGATGGCGATGGCAGCGGAGAGCTGAGTGAGATCATCCGCTGAAGCTGTGCATTCATTAGCATGATAGCACACCCACAGAGACGTCCTAACATTAGGAATATGCACCTAGAACTGCTCATGGTCCTGGGTGCATATTGGACCTGACAGGTTCTCTTTAATTCAGCCTCGCATGGTGAGCCCGCATTATTCCCTGCACATCTCTGCTGATCCGATCAGCAGACATGTGCAGCTAACAGGTATGGGTGGATCTCTGATCCACCTCCACCTGTTAACCTCTTAGATCGAGAAGTCAAATAATGACATTGTAATCTAAAGTGCACTAGTTGGGATCACCCTGTTCCCCGCCACCTTTGGTAGCCTCATGATGTAATCACGGTGTGCCAATGTGTTGTCATGGCAGTATAGGGTCAGATGAAGACCCCTGTCCCTGCTATGACATATTTCCTGTGTATGCCAACAAAGCGCTGGCATTCACAGTATGGCCTCGGCTCCACTTACGTACTGCTTCCGATGCAAGAGATATACTCATGACCCTCGGCTCAGGCTCTGTTGCAAGTGTGAACCGAGTGTCATGCAACTGTGATCCAATCTTGCGATCGGATCACAGCTGCGGAGATGAGGGAGGGAGCACTTTCTCCCTCTTCTCTGCGGCCTGTCTCTGCATACATCACTCTGCACTCAGATGACATGTAAGTGCAATGCAATGTCTCACATGCTCGGATAGACTTGTATGAGTGCGTGTCAGCTGAGACTCACTGCCATAATGCATCATGCTGCAATTCTGTTATCATGCCGATATGACATGAGAAGAAAAATATACTGATGGATACTGCCCCATAGTTTTACACTGGAGCGAGTGCCCTCTGATAAAACGTGTGTGTAAAATGCAAGTGGTGTCGAGGACTAACACAATATGTCTCCTGATCAAAGTGATGGTGAAGCAATGCTCTGATCAGGAGAAGTAATCAGAGTGTGCAGCCATAAAGTCCCCTAGGGGCACTAGTAAAATAAATTAAAAAAATGTAAAAAAAAGTATTGAAAAATATGATAGAAAAAAAAGTAAAAGTTCAAATCACCCACCTTTCGCCACGTTGAAAATAAAATACCGTATTTTTCGAACTATAAGACGCACCGGACTATAAGACGCACCCTAGTTTTAGAGGAGGAAAATAGGAAAATAAAACTTTAAGCAAAAAAATGTGGTCATGACACACTGTTATGGGGCGAGGATCTGCTGCTGACACTGTTATGGGGGTAATGTCCCCAAATTCTCTACTAAGGTACCCCATCCTGGTAATGATCCTCCTGCCTTGTATATGATCCAGCTATAAACCCCCATCCTGCTTATATACCAGCATCCTGCTCATATTCCCCCATCCTATTCATATACCCCCATCCTGTTCATATACCCCCATCTTGTTCATATACCCCCATCCTGTTCATATAGCCCCCATCCATCCTGTTCATATACCCCCATCCTGTTCATATACCCCCCATCCTGTTCATATACCCCCCATCCGGTTCATATACCCCCCATCCGGTTCATATACCCCCCATCCGGTTCATATACCCCCCATCCTGTTCATATACCCCCCATCCGTCCTGCTCATATACTCCCATCCTGTTCATATACCCCCATCCTGTTCATATACCCCCATCCTGTTCATATACCCCCCATCCATCCTGCTCATATACTCCCATCCTGTTCATATACCCCCATTCTGTTCATATACCCCCATCCTGTTCATATACCCCCCATCCATCCTGTTCATATACTTCCATCCTGTTCATATACCCCCCATCCATCCTGTTCATATACCCCCATCCTGTTCATATACTTCCATCCTGTTCATATACCCCCCATCCCTCCTGCTCATATACTCCCATCCTGCTATATGCCCCCATCGTGCTCATATACCATCCTGGTATATGGCCTGTATCCTATAGCACAGAGAAAAAAAAACAAACGTTTATACTCACCTTTTCTTCACTCCCTCCAGCACCGATCATCTTCCTCTCTGCGCCGCTGACCTGCGTGTGTGGAGTAGTGATGGGTAGTTCGTGAGTGAGTAGTTCAAAATGAACTAATCTTCAGAGTGAACTAGTTCATCTAGTTCACCATCCTGACAGAGATTAGTTCATTATGAACTAAACAGCGAGTGGGAGGAGAAAGAGAGTGATCCTCATACAGCTCCAGGAGGCTCCTGATCTCACACTTGAAGGTAGTAAAACACTAGCACACATTAAATACAAATATAATAGTAATAATAATATTAATAAAAACTGAAATTGCACAGTAGACAGACACAGCTCATATGTGTGTATGAGAGAGAGTTTGTGTGTGTGTGGTTCATGCCCCTCACCTGTCTGTGTGATAGGATCAGCCTCCTGTAGAGGATCAGCCTCCTGTAGTCTAGAAGATCAGTCTTGCTAAAAACTTTACCACTGGCTCCTGTTCTGTTCTCAAAATGGTGAATGCTGAACTGCTCCTCAGCTCCCTCATACACATTCATTATGGGTCAGTACTCTACACTACCACAGGGGGCGCTGCTGGGCTCAGTGAAATGAATTCAGATTGAACTAGACTGTCCTGATTCATTCTCAGTAGAACATTTAGTTCAGCATATCATATAGTTCATTTAGTTCACAGGTCACATGATGGATTTCCTGTCAGCTCATAGGACAGGGTGGAGAGAAATACTGAACTAAATGAACTAATCTTTTGAACTAAACAGCAGTGTGAGGAGACAGAGTGATCCTCTACAGCTCCAGGAGGCTCCTGCTCTCACACTTGCTCTTTATAGCCCCTGATGCTGGAAAAGAAGGTAGTAAAACACTAGACCACACATCAAATACAAATATAATAGTAATAATAATATTAATAAAAACTGAAATTGCACAGTAGACAGACACAGCTCATATGTGTGTATGAGAGAGAGAGTTTGTGTGTGTGGTTCATGCCCCTCACCCGTCTGTGTGATAGGATCACCCTCCTGTAGAGGATCACCTCAATAGAACATTTAGTTCAGCAGCTCATATAGTTCATTTAGTTCACAGGTCACATGATGCATTTCCTATCAGCTCCTCACAGAATAGAGTGGAGAGAAATACTGAACTAAATGAACTAAATGAGCTAATCTTTTGAACTAATCTTTTCAGTGAACTAGTTCATGGTGAACTAATCACCAAAATGAACTAGATTTCCCATCACTAGTGTGGAGCCGTTCCCCTGCAGCACGCGATGTCTTCCTGTCTGTGCCGATCAGCTGATCAGCACAGATCAGCTGACCGGCACAGACAGGAAGACATTGCGTGCTGCGGGGGAACGGCTCCACACACGGGGACGGGTGAGTGTACTGATTCACTGCACCCCGCGCTGATAATGATGTGCGGGGGGCAGTGAATACAGCCGCACATGATCACTCCAGGCTGTAATTGCCAGGGGTGATCATGTGGACCGGCTCTTTACTATGCGCGCGTCCCCGCTCGTCCTCCCACCCACCTGTCAGCGCCGGCTTCTGCGCTGAGAAATGGGCGGGAGGATGGGCGTGCATATGTAATGAGCGGGCACACGTGGTCACGGCAGGCTGCTATAGTAGCCTGCTCGTGCCCCCGATGACCCGCTCCACCGCAGCACCCTCATTCCCCGCAGCCACAGTCAGACCATAAGATGCACCCCCAACTTTCCCCCAACATTTGGCGGAAAAAAAGTGCGCCTTATGGTCCGAAAAATACGGTAATAATAATAATAATAATAATAATAATTAATAATAATAAAAAAACACATATTTGTTATTGCCGAGTTCAGATATGCCCAATATAGCAAAATATAAAATCAATTAATTTGATTGGTGCACAGCATAGCAAGAAAAAAATTCCAAATGCTAAAATTATGTTTCTTTAGACGCTGCAACATTGCATTAAAATGCAATGACCGGCAATCAAAACATCACATTTACGCAAAAATTGTGTTATTAAAAACACCAGCCAAGACACATTAATAAGTTATCACTAAGCCCCAGATCCCAAAAATTTGGAATGCCACGGGTCTCAGAAAATGGCCACCAATGCACAATTCTTTTTTTTTTACAAACTCTGAATTTTTTTTTCACTGCTTACAGAAAAGTAAAATTATGCATGTTTGGCATGTACGAACTCGTATTGACCTGGGAAATCATAATGCCAGGTCAGTTTATTAAAATAATGAACACAGTAAATAAACTCCCTCTGAGTCAATCGTGCAATTGCACTTTTTTGCAATTTCACTGCACTTGCATTTTTTTTTCCTGTTTTCCAGTACAATATGGGTCAGAATGAATGATGTCAGTCAAAGGTACAACTTGTTCTGCAAAAAAACAAGTCCTGATATGGCTATATTGATGGAAAAATAAAGTTATGGCTCTTGGAAGAAGGGGAGGAAAAAACAAAAATGAAAGCCGAAAATCGCCAGGGGGTGAAACGGTTACACTGACAAAAGCAATTTTAAATTTAAATTATTATTTTTTTCTGTTGAACCATAATTCAAAAGCAATATCTGATTTTTATTAGCTGTTATTCAATAAAGTTTTATTTACAATGATTTTTGTTAGCAGTTTCAAGTTATTTCAGGGACCAGTTTGTTCTTTTTTTCTTTAATAAAAAGGTAGCAATTTTCTTCATGATTGTACATGCAATGTTACAGATTGTGCTCCATCATTGTCCCCATCCTGTAGTAATGTGCCCATCATTGTCACCTCGTAGTAATTTGTCTATCCTGGCCTGGTCTTCTTGTAGTAATGTGCCCCATCCTTGTCCCCATCCTGTAGTAATGTGCCCATCATTGACCCCTTTTATAAATGTGCCAACGCTGGTGCTCTTCTTGTATTAATGTCGTCTTTCCTGGTCCTCTTCTTGTAACAATGCCCTGTAGTAGTCTCGCCTATTTTGCCATTCTTTACAGATACACACACACACACACACGCACACCATTCATACAGCTCTGGGGTCACACAGCACTGGGGTGGGGGGACATACAGCCCTGGGGAGTATACAGCACTGAGGTGGAGGGGGCGACAGACAGTTCTGGAGGCGTATACAGCACTGAAGTCAGGCAACAGAGTTCTGGGAAGGTATACAGCACTGGGGTTGGGGGAACAGTCAGTTCTGTGGGTGTATACAACACTGGGGTCAGAGAACACTCAGTTCTGAGGTTATATAAGCAGGACTGGGGTTAGGAGGGCAGACAGTTCTGGGGAGGTATTCAGACAACACTGGGGTTGGGGGGGCAGACAGTACTGGTGGTATATAGGCAGCACTGGGGTTGGAGGGACAGACTGTTCTGGGGGGTATATAGTTCTGGCGGTATACATGCAGCACTGGGGTTGCGCAGACAGACAGTTCTGGAGAGGTATACAGGTACTGGGGTTGGGGGGACAGACAGTTCTGGGGGGGTATACAGGCAGCACTGGGGTTGGAGGGGACAGACAGTTCTGAGGTGTATACAGGCAACACTGGGGTTGGGGTGGACAGACAGTTCTGCAGGGTATACAGGCAGCACTTTGGTTGGGAGGATAGACAGTTCTGGGCGGTGTACAGACAGCACTGGGGTTTGGGTGGACACACAGTCCTGGGGTGGTATACAGGCAGCACTGGGATTGGGGATGACCAATAGTTCTGGGGGGGGTATACACATACAGCACTGGGGTTGTTGGGTACAGACAAATCTGTGGGGTATACAGGTAGCACTGGGGTTGGGGGAACATACAGCTTGGCGAGATGTTAGTGCTTCAGCTCTTCTCTTCATTTGTGGGATGGGAGCTCTGCACACGGCGCGCTAGCTCTGCCCACAGATAAACTTGCCCTGAATGCAGTGCTCAGTAGAGAACGCTATGTGCAGGTGTGAATTTCACTTTCGGCAGCCAGTAAGTGCTGCTGCCAGCCCAAGCACTGCGGTCCCCGGATTTCGACCCCAGGGCCGCAGGATAAATCACCGCCCTTCTCACCTGGCTGTCCTCTATTCCCTTATGTCCTCTTCTTGCGGCCTGCAGCCCTCTTGGTGATCATGTCCCTGGTGCAACAGTCCCTCAGCACTTTACTTCAGACGCGCTGCGCAGAGTCAACCTCTGTGCACAAGTATGGGCAGCCGCCGGCCGATCAGAGGCAGCAGGTGACATCGTATAGTTCAGCTACTGGCCTCTTGATTGACTGGCGGCTGCGATAGCTGTGCACAGAGCATGGCAAATCATCTGCAGCATCTCCACTGGCCGCGATCATCAAGGGGACCGCGGGCCGCAAGAAGCAGCCTCAGATGCTGCATGCTGCCCCCTTGCCGCATTTTTGAGACCTCTGTTGTAGAGTTTAAAAACCAAAAATCAACTTTTCCTCTGTTATCAGGCTCC
The DNA here is from genome assembly GCF_048569485.1 of Anomaloglossus baeobatrachus. Taxonomy (NCBI): domain Eukaryota; kingdom Metazoa; phylum Chordata; class Amphibia; order Anura; family Aromobatidae; genus Anomaloglossus; species Anomaloglossus baeobatrachus. The sequence continues at coordinate 468,707,945 of NC_134356.1, forward strand.
ATGCTGTTGTTTACTTAAACTTGTCTTTATGTACTAGGTGATTATCATTGTTAGGTCTAGCTGTAACATGCAGGGCAGTCTGGCATGCCTCCTGCTGTGATTGACCCCTCACTGTCAATGTACAATCTCTATTAAGAGCCTGGTGTGGGCGGTTACAGCTCCCTGTGCTCAGCTACATGATTAAAGCTAAAAATTCAGATTGTGTCAGAAAGGCTGCAGCCAGTAATCTAAGTGATACACCATTGGATTCAGAATCTCCTTGCCTACATCTTGCTGTTTTCAGATGAGGTAGCAAAAACCTGTTGACAGATTCCCTTTAAACCCTTAATAACTAATGACAGATATTATCCATCATAAATAGGTGTCTGTTCCTGCAATATGACAAATATACCAGTCATGAACTTTACCGTAAATACACAGTGACAGATCTATGTTGGCAGCAGTCGCAGGGACCAACTGCAATGGTCTCCACTCTTTGATTGATGTGATTGGTCAGTCGATCTGACTAACCAATCACAGCATGTGATTGGTGGATATGCTAAAACAGCAGCACTTCCCCACACAATCACAGACTCTGTTTAGCTGACAGCTGAGCTTCTGCAGTAACAGCCAGGGCCGGTGACAGCACAGCCACTGGCTGATTAACACTCCAGATGCCGTGCTTCTTTTAGAGATTGAGACATTTACAAGGTTGTGAGAGGGAGGGACTCCATCACTCACCCTGTCTCGATCTCTAGCTGAAGGTTCTCTTGGCACCTGTAGGTCAAGCATGGCCTCCTTGTCTGCCAAATATTCATTGTAATACATATAAACCATGCTTTGTATCATACCGCTGAACAAAAAATGGAATAATATGCAGTCAAAAGGTTGTATGTGAATAGAAATTGTATGCCTGAAAACATCACCTTGTCCTGCCAAAAGAAGCCTCCATTTAATGCTTTTAATGGAAAATAAAAAAAAGTGAGAGCTCTCTATTTCTTTTTCTATAAAACGTAAAATATGTATAAGCTGCAAAACCTAAATAACCTAAAAAAATTTGATATCACTGTAATTATACTGACCTGAAGAATAAAGAAGTCTTAACACTTTTACCACACATTATTAGAGATGAGCGAACCGGTCCCGTTCGAGTTCGGCTCGTCGAACGTTCGACGAACCGAACTCGAGCCAATAGGCTATAATGGGAGGCAATCACAAACACATAAAAATGCATTATAAATGTACACAAACAGTTAATAAACATTGCCATAACACTTACCGGTCCTCGCGATCCCTTCTGCACTCTGTCTCCTGCCGCTATTCCATCCGATGATCGCTGAATCCTCCCGGTGACGGCACTGCCAGCAGAGATGCAGGACCTATCGTGACGTCAAAATAGCCATGTGACCAGTCACGTGGCTATTATCTCATTGGCTACAGACTGGTCACATGACTATGACGCGTCATGTAGGACCTGCGAGTGCATCTCTACGGTACACGGTGCACATATGTGTATCGCCGTGTACCGGCGACATGCTCTAGCACACGGTCGACTCCCCGTTCCGTTAGGGACCGGCTGACACAGCCGGTCATTAACGGAGATCACCGTTGCCATAGCAACGCAGTTAGCGGTGACGTCACCGCTAACCGCGGCTACGAGAGCACCGTTGCTATGGTAACGCGTCTGTCAGCGTTACCGCTGTTACCGCTGACAGCCAGCACTGATCACTCACGGAGTGAAGGCTGCACGCTGCTTCCCGATTGTAGTGAGGATTGTACTGAGGATGAGGTTCCCCAGCCCCAAGTGATGAGCTGGTGCACATCATCCTCACTATAATCGTCACTACTACTACACTAGTGAGGATTGTAGTGAGGATTGTACTGAGGTTGAGGTTCCCCAGCCCCAAGTGATGGGCTGGTGCACATCATCCTCACTACAATCGTCACTACTACTACACTAGAAAGAAAGAAGACAGAAGAGCAGGATCGTGGAGGGCTGACAGGGGGTAATAAAGATGGAGTCTCTAATGTGTCTGTGTATTTATTTCTATTAAAGTATTTTTTCTCTGTGTGGTGTTTTTTTTAACCCTTTATTGGAGATTCTTAATGGCCGGGTCAAACGTGCCTGACATTAAGAATCTCTGGCTTAATACTGGCTAGTAAAACAAAGCCAGTATTAACTCATGATTACCCAACAAGCCACCCGGCTCCAGGGCTGTTGGAAGAGTTGGATACAGCGCCAGATGATGGCGCTTCTATGAGAGCGCCATTTTCTGGGACGGCTGCGGACTGAAATCCGCAGCAGAGGCGCCCAGAAACCTCGGGCTAACCTGTGCTGCGGATTCCAATCCCTAGCTGCCTAGTTGTACCCGGCTGGACACAAAAATGGGGCGAAGCCCACGTCATTTGTTTTTTAATTATTTCATGAAATAAGTGAAATAATTAAAAAAAAACGGGCTTCCCTATATTTTTGGTTCCCAGCCGGGTACAAATAGGCAACTGGGGGTTGGAGGCAGCCCGTGGCTGCCTGCTGTACCTGGCTAGCATACAAAAATATGGCGAAGCCCACGTCATTTTTTTGGTGGGCAAAAAAAATTCTGCATACAGTCCTGGATGGAGTATGCTGAGCCTTGTAGTTCTGCAGCTGCTGTCTGCTCTTCTCCATACAGACAGACAGCAGCTGCAGAACTACAAGGCTCAGCATACTCCATCCAGGACTGTATGCAGAAGTTTTTTGCCCACTGAAAAAATTATGTGGGCTTCGCCATATTTTTGTATGCTAGCCAGGTACAGCAGGCAGGTACGGCTGCCCCCAACCCCCAGTTGCCTATTTGTACCCGGCTGGGAACCAAAAATAAAGGGAAGCCCTTTTTTTATTATTTCATGAATTTCATGAAATAATTAGAAAACAAATGACGTAGGCTTCGCCCCATTTTTGTGTCCAGCCAGGTACAACTAGGCAGCTGGGCATTGGAATCCGCAGCACAGGTTGGCCTGAGCTTTCTGGGCCCCACTGCTGCGAATTGCAGTCTGCAGCCGCCTCAGAAAATGGCATTTTCATAGAAGCACCATCTTCTGGCGCTGTATTCAACTCTTCCAGCATCTGCCTGCTATACCTGGCTAGCATACAAAAATATGGCGAAGCTCACGTCCTTTTTTTGTAGTTTTTTGGCAAAAAAAATAAAAAATGCTTCCCTGGATTTTCCATTGCCAGTGAAGGTAACACCAAGCAGTGGGGGTTAGCAGCCAGTAGCTGCTTGGATTATCCTTAGCTAGCAATACAAAAAATGCAGCGGGAGCCCATATATATTTTTTTTAATTATTTATTTAAATAACTAAAAACAAAATGGGCTTCCCTGTATTTTGATTGCTGGACATCACAGTGCTGTAAAAATAAATCTTTAAAAAAATGACGTAGCGCTCCGCGGTATTTTTGATTCTCAGCGCAGATAAAGCAGACAGCTATGGGTTGCCACCCCCATCTGCCTGCCGTAACCTTGGTTGGCAATCAAAATACAGGGAAGCCCATTAATTTTTTCTATTTAAAAAATAGTTAAAAAAAAAAATGACGTTGGGTCCCCCCATTTTTGATAGCCAGCTAGGGTAAAGCAGACGGCTGTAGCCTGAAAACCACAGCTGGCAGCTTTACCGTGGTTGGGGATCCAATGTGGAGGTCCCCTCAGGCTCTTTTTTATAATTATTTTATAAATATTAATAATTACACAATAAAAGTAGGGTCCCCCCCAAATTGGATCACCAGCCAAGGTAAAGCGGACAGCTGTGGTCTGGTATTCTCAGGGTGGGAAGCTCCATAGTTATTGGGCCTTCACAGCCTAAAAATAGCAGGCCGCAGGCACCCCAGACGTGGCGCATCCACTAGATGCGCCAATCCTGGCGCTTCACCCCAGCTCATCCCGTGCCCTGGTGCAGTGGCAAACAGGGTAATAAATCGGGTTGATACTAGCTGTAAAGTAACCTGAGATCAAGCCCAGCAGTTTGTGATGTCATGGCGTCTATTAGATACCCAACATCATAAACTGTCAGTACTAACAAAAAAAAAAATCGACAAAAGAAATTTATTTGAAAAAACAGTCCCCAAAACATTTCCTCTTTCACCAATTTATTGTAAGAAAAAAAATAAAGGGGTCCCACGACGACTCTGGACCGTCTAGAATATGGGGGGGAGACACTCAGGGAACGTATCCCCCATTTTCTAGGAGTGCGGACCCTTCATGTGAGGAGTGTGGGTGCAATGAATCTGCACTCACTCTTCTCGGGTCCACAGCAGCAGAGTCCATGTCGTAATGGTTGCTACCAAAGCTGCAATGCCCTGCTCATGAGGTAAGGGCATGCCTAATCAGGAGAACTACTGTAGAGGAAGCTCTGCTCACTGGTATATAGGTGCTCAGAGGTAATAAAAGATAAAATTAGTGAGTAACCTCGGCACTCTAAATCTCCCAGACTAAGTCAGTAAGTCACAACGGATAGTAATGCAAAATCACTCTTTATTTGGTCCGTATTAAGAAAAAAAAATTTTTCATAAGCATATATGTTTTTGTCCAAAACAAGTTACAAATGACGTTTCGGCCTGAGCCTTCGTCAGATTGGACTTATCTGCATGTAATCATGAAAAATGACAATAATCAGTATCACATAAGAGTGAGAGAACAATAACATAAACTCGAACAATGTAGAGGTACAATTGGGATGCAGCAAAAAAATTGCAACACAGCAAGAAATGAAACACATGATACAAATGTCATAATACAGTACAAGGACAATATAGTAATGACAAATATGGGGTCAGAGTAGGCTTAGACAGCTCTGGTACGAAAGAGATGTCAATCATAAAGTAACATGTGCAGTAGGTGTAGAGCTACACTATGCATGGCAGAGCTAATGGGTAGACCGACCATAGAAAAAGAACGGAGAAAAAGTGGAGAAAAAGTGGAGAAAAAGTGGAGAAAAAAATGGAGAAAAAGTGGAGAAAAAAGTGGAGAAAAAGTGGAGAAAAAGTGGAGAAAAAGTGGAGAAAAAAATGGAGAAAAAGTGGAGAAAAAGTGGAGAAAAAGTGGAGAATAAAATGGAGAATAAGTGGAGAAAAAGTGGAGAAAAAGTGGAGAAAAAGTGGAGAAAAAGTGGAGAAAAAGTGGAGAAAAAGTGGAGAAAAAGTGGAGAAAAAGTGGAGCACCCTTTGGTGCCTTTCATGTGGCACTAAGGGGTGCTTAGCTTTGTATTTAGCCAAAAAAATGAAAAAAAAAATGACGTAGGGTTCCCCCTAGTTTTGTAGCCAGCTAGGGTAAAGCAGACGGCTGCAGCCTGCAGACCACAGCTGGCAACCTCACCTTGGCTGGTAATCCAGAACTGAGGGCACCCCACGCTGTTATTTTAAATTAAATAAATAATTAAAAAAAAAAACACGTAGGGGTCCCCCAAAATTGGATCACCAGCCAAGGTAAAGCAGACAGCTGGGGCCTGATATTCTCAGACTAGGGAGGTCCATGGTTATTGGACTCTCCCCAGCCTAAAAATAGCAGGCCGCAGCCGCCCCAGAAGTGGCGCATCCATTAGATGCGCCAATCCTGGTGCTTCGCCCCAGCTCATCCCGTGCCCTGGTGCGGTGGCAAACGGGGTAATATATGGGGTTAATACCAGATGTGTAATGTCACCTGGCATCAAGCCCTGGGGTTGGTGAGGTCAGGCGTCTATCAGATACCCGACATCACCAACTCAGTCAGTAATAAAAGAAAATAGACGACAAACACATTTTTATTTGAAAAAACACTCCCCAAAACATTCCCTCTTTAACCAATTTATTAGAAAGAAAAACAAATCCAGGTCTGGTGTAATCCAAGGGGTTGCCATGACGATCCACACTCTCCCAGTCAATGAAGAGCAGGATGTTCCCCATTGGCTGGGGGAGCAGTGCAGTGACCTGAGCTAACATCAATGGGTCAGCCCAGGTCACTGCAGGGCATGACAAGTGCTGCTGCCAGCGAGGTACATTACCTGCGCTGATCTCCAGCACACTGACAGCCCCTGTCACTGAGTTCAATGACCGCCGCCTTCACACCAAGTATCGCGAGAGGCCCGTGACGTCACCGCTAGTCAGTCTCGGGTCGGAAGCGAGAGAAGGTGATGTGACAAGCGGCGGCCATGGAGGACAGTGACAGCGCTGAGGTCGGGATGGCGGGACTTCATCACCGCAGGTAAGCCGAGCGGGACCATGTGTGTGTGTGTGTGTGTGTGTGTGTGTGTGTGTGTGTATGTATGTATGTGTACATGCCGCGGGCAGGAGGGGGCGGAGCGAGCTGAGCGGGGAAGTGTGGGCTTCCTGCACGTAACTAGGATAAACATCGGGTTACTAACCAAAGCGCTTTGGTTGGATACCCGATGTTTATCTTGGTTACCAGCTTCTGGCAGGCTGCCAGCGATGGCTCCTGCACACTGTAGCTGTAAAAAGCCCTGCTTTTTGCTGCTAGAACCGTTCTCGAACGTATCTAGAACTATCGAGCTTTTGCAAAAAGCTCGAGTTCTAGTTCGATCTCGAACAGCCCCCAAAATCACTCGAGCTTAGAACTGGAGAACCTCGAACCGCGAACCGCGCTCAACTCTACACATTATACAATTTAAAAGTAAAAAAACCACTGAATTCGGAATTGCTCTTTTATTCCTTTTGCCTCCCAAAATCGGAATTGAAAGTGACAAACTCAAAGTGATCAATTGAAAGTGATTATACAATAATTTTGGTTCTCATGTCCTCAGACTTTATGTTCTCCATGCTTTGTGTGGCAAACACTGACACCCGATGCAAAGATTGAGTTAAGATTTCCCTTCTTCAGTTGTTTTCTATTAAGCATTTTGACTAGTGAAGCAATAAAATATATGCTGAATTACCATATATAAGATTTCTCTCACTCCTCTCCTATGTAGCATCAGCATGGAACAGTTTGAGAGAAAACATACTATATACTGTACTATATATATATATATATATATAAAATTGGTAGCGTCCTTGAAACTACAAGAGTCTGAAGATTACCAAAACAGCTCCATAAACCATTATTATTCCCAGCCATAACCCCACAGGCACGGGAGCATCATAATCCAAGGGTTCCTTTAAAATAATCAAAATTTCCGAGGCACAACATTCCATTGCCACAAGTCCGCGCAAAATCTTTAGACCAACAGACAGATTTATAGTAAATTGAGGAATTCGTATCCCAATGAATCCTCCAGGCTAATTTAGAACCAACCTCAAGGAACCCCCAACAGCCATTAGCCACCATGACCATTGAGTCATACTTACACAACCTAATCTCCAATAACCCAGGAAATTAGAGAAGGTGGGAGGGACCAACAGTTTTACCATCGAAGAAGTACCATTCTTTTAAGTATACTTTGTCTATGGGTATTTTCCTGTTCTGGTTTTGGCTTACAAATGCAAAATACTGATCAAAATACTGCCTTGTGAAAGTAGCTTTGAGAAAAGTATGGTTAGTGGGAAGATAATAACTATTTTTGCCCCTCACAGCCAAAAGAAAGAATTCAGCAAGAATGTGTACATTTCTATTATTATTTTCAATAAGCTCTTTTAGGGAAAGTCATAAGTGAGTGTGGATTGAGCAACTGGGGATCTCACAAGTAGCTTAGAGTTTAGTTTATGGGAGTAACAATCTCCAATCACCTAGTTTTGGTGAAATAGTCTATTGTTTGTAATTTTTTTTTAATATTTTAGTTTCTAAGGCCATTAAAAACATTGTTTTAAAGATCTAATATTCAATGTATTGGAGGTTCTATGCGGATATTTTAAGATTAGAGAAAAAATGATTAAGATATTTCATTTTTAACTTGAAAGACCTCTTTATGGATGAAATTTGTCAGGTAAATGTTTTATATGGTTTCATTTATATTTTGGATTTTGTAAACAATATCTGGAGAATATGTTTTTGCCAAGAATATTATGAGGCCATTAAAATATACTGTAGCAACAGTCTGATATGTTCAATGGGAAGAAAGAGATGTAATGTAAGATTGACAAATATGTTTTATTTTTACAACTTCCTGGTAGTGCTATCATCAGGTGCAGATTACTTACATTTTGGTGTGTTTCCATGTCGTAAAAGCACCAAAAGCGCATGTGGATTTGTTACCTGCATATTTTCTGCATCTACGAGTCTATGGGGAAAATCCGAACAGAAATCTAAGCTTGACCACAAGAGAAATCGACATACTGTGACTTGGAGTAATGCACTGCAGGTCAGTTTACACAGCATAGAAAAGAAGCACAATGGAAATGAGATTTCTATTATTTCCATCCACTTGCTTGTACAGTACAATGTAGTGTTTTGAATGCAGTGGAAATGTGCTGCGTCCAGAATGTAACACTGATTGTGAGAACGTACCTTAAGTTGGGGGTCTCAAACTTGCTGGGTGTATGGGCAGCACATAGAAAAAAATAATTAGGCGGCCTCATTCTTTGCAGGTCAAAGTGACATTTTTATTGGCACCATATTTTTTTCTCCAACTTTGGATCACCACTATTTTTGAACATTTTTTGCTCTTTTTTTATACCAAATGTGCATTTTTTTTGTTTACATTTTTTATTTATATATATATATATATATATATATATATATATATATATATATATTTATATATATATATATAAATATATATATATATATATATATATATATATATATATATATATATATACATTTTTGATGGTAAAAAAATGATGTCATGCATTATTTATTTATTTTTGTTTACATTTTATCTCTTTCCTGTTAGCAATATAGTTTTACAATTGGCGCCATATAGTAATTTTGGCCAACATCTGGTACTAATATGCCCATCTTGTTCCTATTCTTGAAGTAATGTTTTTATCCTTGTCCCCATCTTGTATTAATGTACCCATCCTGTAGTAATGTGCCTATTCTTGTTCCCTTTTCCAAATATGCCCCATTCTTGTCCCCTTTCTGTCGAAATTGTGCCTATCCTTGTCCCCTTTTACAAATGTGCCCCATCCTTGTCCCCATCCTGTAGTAATGTGTCCACACTGTAGTAATGTGCCCCAGGTTTGTCCCCTTTAACTAATGCTCCCCATCATTGTCCCTATCCTGTAGTAATTTGTCCATCCTGTAGAAATGTATCCCAGTCTTGTCACCTTTAACTAATGTGCCCCATCCTTGTACCCATTCTCTAGTAATGTGCCCCCTCTTTGACCCCATACTGTAATAATATGCCCCATCCTGTAGTAATGTGCCCTCTCCTTGTTCCCTTTTACTAATATGCCCCATCCTGTAGTTATGTGCCCCCTCATTGTCCCCTTTTACAAATGTGCCCCATCATTGTCTCCATCATGTAGTAATGTGCACATCCTTGTCCCTTTTTACTCATGTGCCCATGCAGGTCCTCGTCTTGTAGTAATGTCCCCTTTACTGGTCCTCTTGTAGCAATCCCCCATCCTTGTCCCCTTTTGTGCTATTCTACACACACACACACACACACACACACACACACACATCAAAACATTCTTCTCACCTGTCCTCCATTCCCTCAGCATCCTCTACTCTGCTTCTTGCAGCTTGCAGGCATGAGCTCCCCTTGATGATCGCGGCCGCTGTCAGTGCTTCATCTACAATTCAGATGAATGATTTGCCGCCATGCAGTGTCAACCTCTCTCTGCAATATTCCAAAAGCAACCGCCGGCCAATCAGAGGCAAGCAGATGACGTCATACACACATCAGCTGCTTGCCTGTGATTGGCCAGCAGCTGTCATTGAACTTATGCAGAGAGAGCTTCACTATGCACAGTGCCAATAAAATGTTCATCTGAAATAAAACAGTGAGCAACACAGATTAACAACAAGCAAGCCGAGTTCAAAAATTCAATAATACTTTATTTATTAAATAAAAATTATTAAACACATAAAAACCCGAATGGACCACCCCAAATGATGGATGGTATTGATATGGGGAGCCAGCACCCACAAAACAGATATCACAATCTATAATAGTATTCAATAAGTTACATCCAGTTTATGTAAACAATACATGGCAGAGGAAACCGTTGCCTGTAGAAAAAAATAATAATGATAATACAAAGAGCAACCAATATTACCAACAGGCAGCTGATCCAATGCCAAAAAGTGGTGCGGCGACCCCTCACACTGACGCACGTTTCGCAGGAGGCGTGCTTCATCCAGGAGTGAGCAGTAACGGCCTCAAGGGGGGGACTCATGCCTGCGGGCCTCAAGAAGCAGCATGAGGGGCTGCTTGTGGCCTACGGACCGCATGTTTGAGATCCCTGCCTTAAGTTATTTGTAACACCATTGTCAGGACTATGACACATGCTTACAAATCCTCACATATTTTTCAAGAAGAAAATGTGAGGAAAGCCGGGTCAATTACACGGACAGCATAATGACTGCAAATACTTCAGTCATCAAGCAGGAATCCCACACAACATTATGTCTGTCTAATATTAGTTTAACATTTCATTGCCCCACGACAGAAATACACACACTTGGAAGAAGGCGCAGAGTTTGCGCCACACTGAGCAGATATTGGATTTTTATAAAGCTGGCATCTACACGTAACTGCTGCGATTAGCTGTTGACCTGTTAAATGCCGGTGTCAATTGCTGAGAGGAGCATTTAAGCACCACGATCCAGCCTGAACGTTAGTTCAGCTGGCCATTGGCTTTGCTGTGATGTGATGGCAGGGAACCTATGTGTTGCTATGACAGCTGGGGCGGCTGAACACAACATACCTCTGTTATGTGATTCCTGTGATATCCAGCCTGTTGCTGGATGTCATAGACGACAGTGATTATTACTGTATACAACAATACTGTAGCATTGATGTATATAGCACAAGTGATCTGATGACTTCCAGATAAAATAAAAATTAAAGAAAAAAAGAGATCATGTCTACCGCAAAATATTATCAATAAAAACATGTGGTCACCATGAAAAAAAACAATGCATTGCACAGCTCCACCACCAGAAAAAAAAATATTCTGGGTTCTCAAAAATCTCAACTTTTTTTTACAAATTTTTGAATCTTCTTTTCATTACATAAGTAAAAAATATGCAAGTTAGTGATGCAAAATCATAAAATACAACTTATCCCACAAAAAATAAGCTCTCATATGACTGTCAGTGGGAATATAAAAAAGTTATGGTTCTTGTAAAAAGGGAAGGGAAAAATGAAAGCTTAAAAAAGGAAAATCGCTTGGTCCTTAAAGGTAATCAGTCAAGTGAAAAAATGCTATTAACTTGCAGATATGGGGTTATTCTGCAGGTCAACAACGTTTTTAACCTGCCCGGTACCGACACTTTCAGCCCCACTGCCAGAGTTAAATCAAATGTATTCCTTCTGGCAGTGTTTGGTTTCCAGTCATAGGGTTGCGCCAGGGAGGGTTCAATCACTGCTCAGTATCTTCTTGCATAGACACACTTGAACATAATCCTCAAATTCTAAAACTATTGTTTGGACACTGAAATAACTTATCCAACTCTGAAAGAGAAAATGTAATTTAAATGATCACTTCTTTCATTGTTCCATGGACCATGCTCACATGTTTTATCTTACCAACTAGTGATGGGCGATCCCGAACTGTAAAGTTCGAGGATCGTACTGACCACATAGTGATCGTGTACACGATCCCGACCACGAGCTTTCCTGGGAAGCTCGAGTTACAGATCGGGTCCAGTTCGAGTCCAGGGGCTGTAAAAAAAACCCACATTATTAAAAAACATTATAATCATACTTACAGGACCTGTAAAGCGTCCTGCAGACTCTGTCTCCCCTGGCGCTTCTGCTTCCGTCCGTCTGATCATTACTGTGCCCCCCGGTAAGCACCACTGCCTAAAGGACCTTCCATAATGTCATGTGACCAGTCTGGTATGAATGTTGTACTTACAGATTTGGCTTACAGACTGGTCAAATGACTATAGAATGTAAGCCTGAAAGGGCAGGGCCCTCTTCCCTCTGTACTAGTCTGTCTATTGTAACTTATATATGTATTCTGTATGTAACCCCCTTCTCATGTACAGCACCATGGAATCAATAAATCAATGGGGCTCTATAAATAAATAATAATAATAATAATAATATGACGTCATTGAATGTCTTGTTAACTGAACTTTGACTGTCACTGTGTTAGTGTCGCATCGCATCACGGCGCACAATCTCCCGACAGGAGTGGGTCAGCTGCGTGTATTTCCATGCAGCTGAGGTTCTCCTGTCAGGAGAGTGACAGGCCGTGCGGGGTGATGCAATGCAAGACACAAGTGGAATCATACCCTCACTGTCAGCCTAAGGATATATTATCAATGTTAAAGTAGTGGCCAACCTCTTTAACTCCTTTATGACCAAGGACGTACTAGTAGTTCCTTGGTTGCCTCCCTCTGGTTACCACAGGCTCCGGCGGCGAGCCCGCTGTATTCCCCACACATGTCTACTGATCTGATCAGCAGACATGTGTGGCTAACAGACGCAGGTGGATTAGAGATTCACTCGCACCTGTTAACCCCTTAGATTATGCTGTCAAACACTGACAGCATGATTTAAATGGCCACGGTGGGGATCGCGCTGCCGCCATCGATGGCCCCGTCATGTGATCACGGGGTACCAATGTGCTAACGTGGTAGCGCGGGTGAAACTGATGACCCCTGACCCTGCCATGACACACTTCCTGTGAGAGACGACAGAGCTCTGGCACTCACAGGAGATGAGCATTTCTGCTGATTAAAGCGATGCTGCTATAAACAGCAGAAATTCACAAGCAATCGGACTGTGCAGGCATAAAGTTCCCTATGGGGCTAGTAAAACAACTAAAAAATGTAAAAAAAAGTTTTACAAAATTTGAAAAAATAAAAAAACTTAAAAGTTCAAATCAACCCTCTTTTCACACCATTGAAAATAAAACAGTTAACAAAAAAAAACCATATTTGGTGCTACTGCATTCAGAAATGTCTGATCTATCAAAATATAAAGTCAATTAATCTGATCATTACACAGCGTGGCAAGAAAAGAATTCCAAATGCCAAATGCAATGACAAGAAAGCAAAACGTTGCCTCCAAAAAAATGCTATAATTAAAAACGAAATCTCAAAACACAAAAAATAAGCAATCACTGAGCCCCAGATCCCAAAAAATGAGAAAGATTATTTTTTTGGACAAACTTTAGAATTTTTATTCATCACTTAGATAAAAGTATATATACAGTATTTGGCAATTACGAACTTGTACGGATGTGATGCATCATATGAACACATCAGTTTTACCATATAGAGAGTATGATAAATAAAAGACCCCCAAAACAGTCTTGCAATTGCACTTTTACTGGAATTTCACCTCACTTGGACTTTTTTTTATCATTTTCCAGTACACTATATGGTAAAATTAATGGTTTCATTCAAAACTACAACTCCTCCCACAAAAAATAAGCCCAGAATATTGACGGAAATATAAAACAGTTATGGGAGGGAAAAAACGAAAAGGAAAAAATGGAAAGTCATCTGGGAGTGAATGAGTTAAGTCCAAACAGCAATGAATGATAAAGCTATAAGTATAATCATGAACCATCAGATACCCGGTACGTCTTGGCGTACAAAACGGTTTCTCTTATTAGCAATCACTACTGCTTTGTACAGTATACAGCCGTAGGTTGTTTGTGATGCAGCTCAAGTTGTTCTTGTTCTAAAATAAGCCTGAGCTTAAATTCACCAAAATCTCTTCAAGTAAAAAAAAAAAAATAATGTGTTGTTACCCAACACAGTAACAGCTTTTTTCTTCCTTCTTTGTACAGTAATTATGCACCATGATGACTGTAATTAAGGCTGCTGGAAAAAAAAGGTTAAAGTTGTGCTGTTTCCTCATAATACCCTATAATTTGAAATAATGGGATTTAATTTAAGGCTAGACTGAAAATATGTCAGACCACTCTGAAAAGGAAATGGTTGATATACGTTTCATCTATAAATTACCATTGTGCAGCTAAAATGGGTACGTTGGTCAGAGAAGATAGAAGTGAAGTTATCAAGTAGGTCTTTGAATAAAAATATTTTCCATAATTTCCATAATGGGTATAATACACTAGATTACATTTAAAGGGACACCTTAATGTACTTATACAGTTTTCAGATTGCTACAGTGCTCAGTGTTTACTAAAATAGTTGGAGGAAATTTTTGGTGGTCATGAATAAGCATGCAATATGTTTTAATTAGAAAATGACAGCATTAATGGACATTGATCATTTTTTTTTAAAAGATTATTTAAGTAAAGATGCAGCATACACATCTTTTGGTTTAATTTGGTTCAATGAATGTATCCAAGATGAGGACTATCAAATATGCAGTGAGCTCAAAGGTGGGCTTAGTTAATAAGTGAAAATTGAGTAGATCACTTCCATTTCACCTAAAAGCATGAAACATCATACTGTATTCTAGACTGGCCAACTAACAGGAGCGCAGCAGGAAGAAAATGTCAACTGCTTCATACTAAAAATCGGTCACTAAAGTGGTAGTCATGTTGAATTTTAGGAAATTTGCTGGACCTTTTGAATTCAACCGACTTGCAATTCGATACATGAGAATCAGCAAAATGCAAAAGATCACTTCAGCCAGAGAAGGCTCTCATGAGCTGAAGTGAGACCGAGCAGGCTTCCCAATAATGCTAGGGGGCTATTATATCACATAGTTTACCATAACCATCATGTATTATAGCACATCATATAGTATAGTCCATCCTATCTTGGCCCATAGTGGGGAAAAAAAGTATTTAGTCAGCCACCAATTGTGCAAATTCTCCCACTTAAAAACATGAGATATGCCTGTAATTGACATCACAGGTAGACAGGTATGAAAGACAAAATGAGAAAACAAATCCAGAAAATCACCTTGTCTGATGTGGCAAGATTTTTTTTTGTCAAATTATGGTGGAAAATAAGTATTTAGCCATCTAAAAACATGCAAGATTTCTGGCTCTCACAAACCTGTAACTTCTTCTTTAAGAGGCTCCTTTTTCCTCCACTCATTACCTGTAGTAAGGGCACCTGTTTGAATTTGTTATCAGTATAAAAGGAACCTGTCCACAATCTCAAACAGTCACACTCCAAACTCCCCTATGATGAAAACCAAAGAGCTGTTGAAGGACACCAGAAACAAAATTGTAGCCCTGCACCAGGCTGGGAAGACTGAATCTGCAATAGGCAAGCAGCTTATGATGTAATCAACTGTGGGAGCAATAATAAGAAAATAGAAAACATACAAGGCCGCTGATAATAAGAATGGTGAGAAAAAATCCTAGAACCACATGGGGGGACCTAGTGAATGACCTGCATAGAACTGCTACCACCGTAATAAAGGCTACCATCAGTAACACACTACGCCACCAGGGACTCAGATCCTGCAGTTCCAAACGTGTTCCCCTGCTTAAACCAGTACATGTCCGGGTCCGTCTAAAGTTTGCTAGAGAGAATTTGGATTATCCAGAAGAGTAGTGGGAGAATATCATATGGTCTGATGAAACCAAAGTAGATCAGTTTGGTAGAAACACAACTCGTCGTATTTGGAGGAGACAGAATGCTAAGTTGCATTCAAAGAACACCATACCTACTGTGAAGCATGAGGGTGACAAGATCATGCTTTGGAGCTGTTTCTCTGCAAAGGAACCAGGATAACTGGTAGTAGCCTAGGCTACTAGGACAGTGAGGGATAGCGTATCTATAGGAACAGAGGTTTAGGACCCTGGGATAATGAACAAGAGAAAAACTTAGGATCCATGTGGCGCAGGATTATCCTGATACTTATCTAAGAAAACCTCTGAACCCTGTTCTCCCTTACGAACCATTTGTCCTGAGCCTACCCTCAAGCGAGGGTTTAACACTGGTCAACACCTGCACTAATTGTCTTTGTCCTATTTGTGGTCTTGATGATAAGAGAGAGAACATCACAATTGTTCTGTTTTAGAATATTTATTAAAAAAAATATATTTTTATGAGAGTAGTGTAAATTGGTGGTTTTTGGTAATTATTACTACCTCTAGCATTAACCTTGTGGTTCTAGTTTCCTTTATGATATGCTAATGAAGGCTGTGACAAGTCGCAAAGGCGTTACTTCCCCCAACTAGTCCGCCCTCTTAGCATGTTAGCACGCCTCTGTGGGTGTGCTAACATGCTATTCAATGCTGAGACGCGTACCTGTGTCCTTTGTCACCGCTTTAGACGCCGGGTTTAGACTCAATGCATATGATCAGAAGTCCTGTCACTTCAGGTCATGCTTACTATGAAGCCGGGTGTATGTGTCCTGGCTTCTGAGAAGTCTAGTGCACATGACTGAAAGTTCCGGGAAGTCTGATCATGTGCAATGAGCCTAAACCCATCGTCTGAGGTGGTGACAACGGCCACAGGTACGCATGTCACCACCAATGACACTGGGCATTGAAAAGCATGTTAGCACACCCACAGGGGCATGTTAACATGCTAAAAGGGCAGACTAGTCAGTGGAAATAATGCCCTTGTGACTAGTCCCTGAGCTCATTATCATCTCATAAAGGATCTTTAGAAATACTTTTTTTAAAGATCTCTTTACGTGTCCAAGTATATGTTGTGACAGTTAGGCAGGGATTTGCAATATGCACCCAGAACTGCTGATGATTCTGGGTGAATATTGGACCTGACAGGTTCACTTTAAGAAAATAAAAGTGACGTTTCATCTTTCTTAGAAAAATATCTATATGTACAGAATTGTTGGGCAACAATTAGTGTGCAGAATTATTAGGCAACTAAATGAAAAACATACATTTTCTCAACTTAATTGTTTATTTTCATCTGTTAAGGTGAGAATGAGAATAATGAACAACAAATTCAAAATGCACAAAAATATATTTCTGACATTTGAAAAAAAAAAAAAAATTTCAGTGACCAATATTGTCATCTTTCTTTTCAATGACAGTCATGAGCCTTCTTCCCATGTTAGTTTCTTAATCTTTTGATGATCAGTTTTTTTGGGGCAGCATCAGCCACAGCCTTCCAGACACTGTTCAGAGATGTGGACTGCTAACAAGTTCTCAATAGGATTTAGGTCAGATGAGAAAGAGGCCATGCTCTTATTCTTTCATCTTTAGGGTCTCTACTGGCTAGCCAAGCAGTAGAGACTTCAGTGCATGTAATGGAGCATCGTCCTGCATACAAATCATGGTTCTCTTGAAAGATGGACACTTTGTTTTTGTTTTTTTGGTACCACTGCTTGAAGTAAGTGTCTTCTATAAACTTCCAGTAGGTTTGAGGGTTAATTTTGAGTATACCTTCTATTAGAAAAGGTCCAACCAGCTCATCTTTAATAATACTAGACTATAACAGTAGAAGTGGAGATCTGTGCCCATTACTGATCCAGCCATGAGGCCATCCATCAGGTCTGTCAAGATTCACTCTCATCCATCCACAAAACATTTGAAAAATCCCGTCTTCAGATATTTCTTGACCCAGTCTTGACATTTCAACTTAGATGTCTTGTTCAGTGGTGGTGGGCCTTAATTACCTTGTCCATGTCTCTGTACACCTTGTACTTCTGCGCACTCCTGGGTGGTTTCAGTTTCAGAATTTGACAGCCCTGTAGGATAATGGGTTCTGCTCACTTCAAGTTTCATTCTTCTCAGATTGTTGCCAGTTAATGGGATCTTTCTCAATACATTTCTTGCAAAACCTGTTGACTATTTGCAACAAAACTTTTGATTGTTCTTTGGTCACACCCCAATATCTTAGCAATGTCAAGAGCGCTGCATCCCTCTGTAAGAAATTTAATCGTTTTTCACTTTTCAGACAATTCAATTTCTTTTTTGGCTCATATTGCTTGAGGAAAACAAGCTGCCTAATAATTCTGCACACTTTGTTAACCCCTTGTTAACCCCTTTTTCCGTTTTCGTTTTTTGCTCCTCTTCTTCCGAGAGCCGTAATTTTTTTATTTTTCTGTCAGTTTTGCCAAATGATGACTTATTTATGCAGGACAAGTTGTTTTTTTGAATAACATCATTAGTTTTACCATATAATGTACTGGAAAAAAGGAAACAAATCCAAGTGCGGTGCAATTGCAAAAAAAGTGTTTTTGGGATATTTTATTCACCGTGTTCCCTATATGGTAAAACTGATGTGTTAGTATAATGTACCATGTCGGTACGTGTTCGTAGATACCAAATATGTCTACTTATATTTTTAAAGGGATTAAAAATATTCAGAAGTTTGGCAAAAAAAGAATGGCGCTTTTTGCGCCTTTTTTTGACAATCGTATTTTCATTTTTCAGAATCTGGGGCTCAGTGGTGGCTTATTTTTTGCATCTCTAGCTGATTATTTAATGATACAATTTTTAGTGTAGATGCTATGTTTTTATTGCCTGTTATTGCATTTTACTAATTTTTTGCTGCAACCAAAAAACTTAATTTTGGCATTTGGAATTTTTTTCTCCCCACGCCGTGTACCGATCAGACAATTAATTTTATATTTTCATAGATCCGACATTTTTGAACATATCAAACATGTTTTTTTTTATTTTTTAACTGTTTTATTTTCAATGGGGCAAATGGAGAGTGATTTGAACTCTTAGGGTTTTTTTAGTTTTTCATATTTCTGTAATCTTTTTTACATTTTTTATTTAACTAGTCTCCCTAGGAGACTTTATCACTGCACAGTCTGATTGCTTGTTCATTTCTGTTGATCAGAGCTGGACAGCTCTGATCATCAGAGATGCAGCGTTCCTGTGTGAGCAGCACTCTCTCCTCTCACACAGGAAATACATCATGACAGCAACAGTAGTTATCACATGATTACTATGACAACCATTAGCTCCCTCTGATCCCTATGGAGGCAGAGAACAGCGTGATCTCCGCTGTGGCCATTTAAATCCCGCTGTCACATTTTGACAGCGTGATTTAAGTGGCAAGCAAATGCGCGTGGATCCACATGTCTGCTTTTCAAATTAGCAGACTTGTGCAGGGATCACCGCCGGCTCACCGCAGATTACCGCTATACAACCAAGGACGTACCGGGATGTCCTTGGTTGTAAACGGATTAAAGGGTATTGATATCCTTAGGCTTTACACTTCCTCATTACACAAATACACATCACCTGATCTGCTTCATCGAATAAACATTCAAGTTTATATAGATGAAGTTAGAAAAGCATAAAAATGATGATATGGTCGAAATACTCACGTGCCTAATAATTGTGCACACAGTATACATGGAGGTCACTTAGATTTTATAAAGACTGTATTTGTATTAGCGAGCTTAAAAGAGATTGAATATAGTTAGAAGAAACCTTCAGTATTACACATGTCTTTTAAGAGCAATTTATGGTGAATGTATTTGCTACTAATCCCATTTTTGGGGAAACTCACAGAAGCTGAGTCACTCTTCTCTAGTCACTGAAATGTCAATGTATGAACAACTTTGCCACCAAAGTGTACAATGTGCACAAGTTTTATTTATTAACTCGGTACTAGCTGATCTCCCTTCCTTTCAAGAGCCACATTTTCTTTTTATGTTTATGGTGGTGTGAAGGCCTAGGCTATGACTCGTTTGTCCAGTATAATAATAAGATAATCTGTATCCTGAATGCTTTTTATATTGGTTTCCACATATACCTGACTGAAATGTTGAAGGAATGTATAAGCAAACAAACTATGTTTTAGGGCTAAATAGAACAGATACTTTGAAAACCTGTTAGACTGATGAATAAGTAACATTCTTTAGTAGACTCTCGTCCACGCCCAGACACACCTGAAAAACTTACTATGGAATGTTATTGTACAGGGAAGACTGTCCAAAAAGCTGTATAAAATGTTATGCTCTTGAATACAAGGGTCAGAAGAACACGACTATGCTTCTCCCAAATAGAGATACGTCGCTCAGTGGTCATTTTCCTGATTCATATACATCTGCGCAGTTCTGATTTGAAATCCTCCTCTGAGACCTTGAGAGACCGGGAGGTCTCCCCTAACAGTGGCATGACTATATGAGGGCTTGTTTTTTTTGGAATGAGTTGTGGTTTCAAATGACATCATTTATTTTACCATTTCATTGAATGAAATTTGGGGAAAAAATTTCAAGTGAAGTGACATTGTAATAATTTTCATTTCAGCTGTCTTTTTCTGTGTTTTGTTTTTAACCCCTTCACACTCAGGCAATTTTTTGTTTTTCATTTTCGCATTTTCCTCCCTTTCTTCCAAGAGCTATTATTTTTTATTTTTCTGTCAATATAGCTATATGAGGGCTTGTTTGTGCGGGACGAGTTGTACTTTTGAACAACTTCATTCATTCTGCCACATATTGTACTGGAAAAAAAGAAAAAAATTCCAAGTGTGGTGAAATTGCAAAAAAGTGCAATTGCATTAATGGTGCATTAATGTTTTGGGTTTTTTTTTTGGGGGGGGGCATTATTTACCATGTTCACTATTTGGTAAAACTGACCTGGCATTACCATTTGTAAAGTCAGTCAGTACAATTTTGTAGCTAGCAAACATGTATAGCTTTACTTTTATCTAAGCAGTGAAAAAAAAAAATTTCAGTACAAAAAAAAAAAAAAAAAAAAAGAATTGTGCTTCTGTCTCCCTTTTCCAAGACCCATAGTAATCTCATTTTTTGGGATCTGGAGCTCAGTAATGGCTTATTTTTTGCATCATGAGCTGATGGTTTTAATTATACCATTTTTGGACAAATGAGACGTCTTGATCGCCTGTTATTGAATTTAAATGAAATGTTGTGGTGACCAAAAAAACGTAAGTCTGGCATGTAGATTTTTTTCGTGCTATGCTCTTTACCAATCAGATTAATTGATTTTACAGTTTGATACATCAGGCATTTACAAATGTAGCGATCATTATTATTATTATTATTATTATTATTATTATTGTTGTTTATTTTCAAGGGGGTGATCTGAACTTTTTTTTATCATATTTTTTAAAACTTTTTTTTACATTTATTAATGATTTTATTAGTTCCCCTAGGGGACTTTATGCATGCATTATGTGATCACTACTCCTGATCAGAGCAGAAGCATTGTTCTCATCTGGAGAAATGCTATTCTCTTGTAAGTGCTAACGCTCTGACATCATTCAAAGGAAACAGGTCATGGCAGTGACAAGGGTCATCATCTGATACTATGCTGCCATGGCAACCCATTGATGCACCGTGATCACATCATGGGGCCCCTGTTTCTAGCGGGGAACAGCACAATACCCATCAGAGCACGATAGGTTGCACTGACAGAGTTTGACAGCACACAATCTAAGGGGTTAAAAGGTGCGGGTGGTCTGTTAGCTGCACATGTCTGCTGATCAGATCATAAGAATGTGCGGGGAATAATTATAGGGACAGACTCGGTCAAGGACGTGCATGTATGTCATTGGTCATGTAGGGGTTAAAGGGCTTACAAAGCAATAAAATCACCCTCAATATAATTGTGGTGATGACACACTTGTATAGGTTTTTATATTTTAGTTGGAAGAAAAATCTGAAATTTGTTCAAAAAATATTGTTTGTGTTGCCTGTATCTTTTTAATTTTTCCATCCATGGAGATGTGTAAGGGATTTGTTTTGTGTTCAAAGCTGGAATTTTTATTGATAACATTTTGGGGCATATACAACATATCGATAAATTTTGATTTTATTTTTTTCACTGAATAACTGCAAATTCTGTGTTCATCACGTTTAGAATTTTTTTTTATACACACATTGATCCCGAATATGTTGATATTAATATATGTATGGCAAAGTGTGCAAAGGCATTAATATGTCTTATTTTTAGAATAAAAGAGTTTGCTGACCTGGCTCTGAAACCTCTAAATCTTCAAATTTGACATGCCATTGTATCTGCTTGCAATCTTGTGTCAGATTTCTAGTAAAACAATTTTATAACTTGTTTGAATGAGGAGCCCTTCTGAAACACTCAACTTTTGACTCTTTTTATCCATTATACTTGTCAAAATGGCTGTAGTGTTTTGTTTTTTTAACAATGTGGTGAAGTCCAACTGTGTTGATACTATTCTAGCAACTCTTAAAACCGCTATTAAGCTTGTGATAAGGTTAGGTTTTTGCTGTGGTAAGAACCATGCCCAATCTCTAAGGTTTAGGCTGGAGTCACACTTGCGTATGGCATCCGATGTGAGAGCAGCGGATGTGATATGCTAATGTCCCCCGGATCAGGCTCTGCTGCGAGCATGAGCCGAGAGTCATGTGAGTGTGACCCGTTCTTGGGATCAGGTCACAGCTGCGGAGGAGAGTGAGGGGTTAATCTCTCCATATCCTCCATTGTGAGCCTGTGAATATATCGCACTGCACTTGCATAACATCTGAGTGCTGGCACGTCCAATGTTTCTCTCGTACCCATACACCTGAATGAGTGCGAGTGACACGGCTCTCACAGACAATCGCAACATGCTACAAATTTTTTCCTCAGTCCGTTTAGTACTAAGGAAAAACTCGCAGATCTGAGCTGCAGCATTGTCTTACATGGAGCCGAGTGCAAAGTGAGATTTTCTCACATTGCACGCGTGCGAGACATACGCAAGTGGGACTCCAGCCTTAGTGTGTACACCACTTTTCACAGGGCAGAACAAGACCAAAGAAAGCACTAGAGTTGGCCAAAATTCTTTGAGTTGAATGTAGAAGTTTTGTAATTTGCTCAGCTCACTGGCTGGCTGACATTTTCCTGAACCATAGAGGACCAGCAAAAAGTTAAAAGAATAAAAAATTCACCTCACTGCTCGCCTCTTGCCTCCCCTGATGTTCACTCTCCGCATAGTGACCTTGGACCTCTGCTTATTGCCACCCATTTGAAAACCTCTGCATTTTTCATTTTGCATAGTCCGGAACATTCTGCCGTGACTAGACCCGGGACAAGTCAGAGCATGGACTGGAAGGTCCTGTTTCTAGCTGAAACCTGAAATCCTAGACTAGCATGAAGATGCCTGGGTTTTCAGCATGCAGCAGAGGTAAAAAGAGGCGCCACAATAACCATAATGTGAAGATCCCTGAGATTAGAATAAGGCCCTGTGCGCACGCTGCGGATTTACAGCGGATTTTGCCGCGGATTTGCTGCAGAAAATGTGTCTAACATTGCTGCAGTCATGTCCCAGCAAAACCTATGGGTATAAAAAAATGCTATGTGCATACTGCGTTTTTTTATACCCACAGATTTACCCGCGGATTTTCCGCTGCGGAATTAATGAGCATCTCACTTCTTTTCCGCAGGTACCTGCGTTTTTTGCCATAGATAATGGTAAAAATCCGCAGGGACCAACCTACGGAAAATCCGCGGTAAATCCGCGGCAAATCCACACAAAATCCGCTGCAAACCGCGGTAAAACCACATGCGGATTTCGTTGCGGATTTGGTGCGTTTATTTACCGCGGGTGCAGAATTCTTTAAGAGGGTCCGGATTTTGCAAAAGAGAAAGGCACTTTCTAGTGCGCACATAGCCCTAGTTGTTTTTTTTCCATATGACACATTTATTATGCTTTGGGATTTCTCTAGACACCAGACCACAATAAGGAAAATTCAATTTGTTTAGAATTAGTTGCAAATTTAATTTCCAGTAAAATTTGACGAATTCGAATCTCATCAGATCCGCTCATCTCTAGAAAAGCCAGAAAGGTCTATATTATTATTATTATTATTATTATTATTATTATTATTATTATTATTATTTGTAGTAGGGATAGTATTATTATTTATTAGTAATATATTTTTATTTCTAAACCCTCAGTTTAGTCCTTGTATAATGTTGCAGGAAGCATCCACTTTCTTTACACTCGTTCACAATGTGACCTTGCATTGTATCTGCTGAAGAACAAAATGTAACCATTGTTTGCTTGTAGAAATACTGTAGAGCTAATTGCACCCTTATCAATAAAATAATTCACTTTTTAAATTATCTGGGCCAAAAATGTCACAAAAAGGTTTAGTGTACAAACATCTGGAGTTTATGCTCCAAAAAGAAAACAATTAAACTATGTTAGTATGACATAAATCAGCGAATGCAACCTTACAGTTATATATTTAACAACAGTACAAAAAAAATTCTCAACCTAACATAGCACAATACATTGTTTTCTATGTCAGGCATACAAGCCAAAAGTTCACAGTGTGGATTTAATAAGAAAAAGATGACTTTGAGAAAAGGAATAATCTTACTAAAAACCTGCTAAAGCCCTGAAGAGATTTCTCTGATTTATGCCCCCACTGGGGGTTTGTGCTGGAGACATTATTGCTAAGGATGCTTTTAATCTCGGTGATAAAGTATCATACGTATATGCTGCATGCAACTATCTGTAGGATGTATTTACATATTCTCAAAGTTCAACCTCATTTGAAAGATTATGAATATGAAACACTGTCATTTTAAACCCCTCAACTGTGACTTATAAAGTGTATTTTTCTAGTAATTCCCAAGCTCAGCGGAGAAAGTATAACAAATATTTTATGTGCTTATATACTGACATTTTCAGTATTCATTTGTTGTATTAAAATGATCAATTAAACTAGTTTTTTTCAGTCACACATTGATTAACCATTTTTTTTTTAGAATTTCTGTGTTAATAACAATTGGATTGGTTTTCGATTCTGAGACAGGGAAAATAGTCCATAGCTTTTTTCTTTTCCTATTGTGCTCTAAAATCTTACAATCTGAAACCAGACAAGACATGCGTTGATCAATATTAAATATACAAAATTAGGAGCCAATTCTGAGAATTTTATATGTAGAAAATACTCCAATTATTGTTTAAAGGGAACCTGTCACCAGATTTGGGGCCTATAAGCTGCGGCCACCACCACTGAGCACTTATAGACAGCATTCTAACATGCTGTATATAAAAGCCCAGGCCGCTGTGTAGAACATAAAAATCACTTTATAATACTTATAACTGGTCACTGCAGTGGAGTTGGGTCATATGGGCGTCTCCGTTCTTCGATGCTGGTGCCTCCTCATTCGGCCATCTTCGTCCTCCTTCTGAAGCCTGTGTGCTTGACGCGTCCTACGTCATACATACTCGCGAGTCCCACGTAGGCGCACTACAATGCTTTGATCTATCCTGCTCAGGGCAGATCAAACTGCGCCTGCGCAGGACCTCAATGCCAGCGAGTGTGTATGACGTAGGACACGTCATGCATCCCGGCTTCAGAAGAAAGACGACAAAGTTTGCAGAAAGAGGAGGCGCCGGCACTGGAAAACGGAGACAGCCATATGACCCAGCTCCACCGCAGTGACTGTTTAAGTAAGTATGATAAAGTGATTTTTACGTTCTACACAGCGGCCTGGGCTCTTATATGCAGCATGTTAGAATGCTGTATATAAGAGCCCACTGGTGGTGGCCGCAGCTTATAGGCCCCAAATTTAGTGACAGGTTCCCTTTAATCAATTTCCGCTTTGAGAACACATGGACAATTAACTTAAACATTTCTCCGACATTTGAGAGAGTTTCAAAATGGGTGATGTTTTACTGATTTAGCGAGGGGGTGAAGCTCGTAGGGGTGCTGCTAAAACATTCCCAGATTGGAGATTTTGTCAAGAACAATAAAGCCATTTCTCTGCAAAACAGAGACAAATAGTGCCCCTAAGTCCAATCAGTATTCAAAACAAAGCATGGACTAAAACTTAACTTTTACTACACTTAGCTAAAAACATACAAAAAAAGCAGTGCATAATAATGAAGTGCAGTGCAAAATGATAAAGTGCAAATATTTGTCACGATCTCAACCGATCCTTCTCCACGAGTTTTATATTGTGCACACTGATCCAATAATGTAATCAAGGCAGAAGATATGCTGGCAAGTCCAAGGTTATAAAGATAACAGCTAACCCCTGTCATGCCCCATGCAATTGCTTCCGCCCTGACAAGGTCAGCACCCTTGTGATAGCTGTCCCAACAAAACACAGCCCACCCAACACGTTTCCCTCTCTAATCAGAGTTCATCAGGGGAGATAAGGAAAAATATCAACTTGCAGTGGCAGGGACCAAAATAATGTTTGCACAGCACCTGTGGCACGTGCAAACATACAGTGGCACCAGATTTTGTCAAGAACAACACAACTTGACACACTATATAGCTAAGGAACACTTGTTATATATTAACATACTCTGATTGTATTATATATTACTATTTCGTCAAAAAAAGTGCAAGATATATAAGTGCTGCAGTGTGTACATCGCCCAGGCCAAAAACTACTACTATAGCAGAATACAGCTAAGTGCCCACTAAGTGGAGGCATCACAGGTGCAGGAGGAGCAAATCACACACACACTTAAAAAAAAAATTGGATGAGGCGATTGCTGGATGGTAAAACTGCACACTGATGGCTTGCAGATGCATTTCGGACCAGTCCTGCCCCAGCAGCAGTCGAACCACTCAGATACGGGGGTGCTACTCGTGGCTCGAGGGTCTCCGGATTCGGGGGCTTGGGGTCACTCCGAAACGTAATGGGGGGATATTTACAGGGGAGTTAGATAGTCCGTGACGCCACCCATGGTGTGTGGTAATAGAGAGTACTGCCGCTGCCATTGGGAGTACACGGGGTGATGGAGTGGGGCAGCCAGATGACGTTACCGTCCACGGGTAGGGAAAGGCCCTGGGACCCAGAATAGTGGGATGGATTGTAGGGGGAGCGCAAGCTCGCTGGTAGCAGGGGTTAATCAGGTACTCACTCAGAAGGAAAGCAGACACTGACAACATAGTA